>NC_092858.1:31646894-31737318 GCF_032062135.1 Pyxicephalus adspersus
TCCCCTCCTTTTTGCCATTCTTCTCTTTCTTTCTAGCCCCCCCCCTTCTCTAAGCACTGCACAAGGGCCCTAAACCATCCTCAGCCAATGGGGCCACAAGCCAGTTCTGCACAGGGCCCACTATTGGATATTTCCACCACTTCTGCTATAGATATTAAAGCTGAACTACAAGCAGATACACAAAATCCATGCAACTCAATATTTATTATTAAATATGTTTAATTCAATGCAAGCTTTGCAGGATCCTTATAAGGGAGCAGAGAGATGACTCCATTAGTCTTCAGCTTGCCCACTGACAGGGGGAGGGACAAGACCTGGAAGTGTAACTCATCTGCATGGAAAACATTCTGGTCTCCTGACCCTCCAAACTGGGTTGTAAATCCCAGAATTGTTTTGAGCAAATACAAATTCCTTGCAGATAGAACAGCCCCCATGTATTTTATCTGAGTTAAAGATCCCCGGTGTTTTACCCTTATTGATTTCAAGGGAGAGTCCATTTTAAAGTTACCAAATATCTGTAATGTCCAAAGACAAGCCGAGTTCTGAGGACTTCTCTCTGATGGATTTAAAGCATACCTAAACTCAGAAAGTTCACTTTACATAAACCGGTAGACAACCCTTTTATATAAAGTAAAGATTCTGTTGTTAAAAAAAAAAGGGTGCAGCACCGCCCCCTAATTCTAGATCGCCTAGGCGAATGGGAGCGCAAAGCCTCCTGGAATGCCTACGTCACACATCCCAGGATGCGGGTGCTCCTTCTGCGCATGTTCGAGCATGCTTAGAAGGAGCCTTTCCATGCAAAGATTAAAAGTTTTTTTCCAACCTACTTCACCCGATCTCTGGCCTGGGTCAGGTGACGTAGGAGGAAGAACCCGGAATAAGAGACGAGGATGGCGGCACCTGGAGCACCGGCTCCGCTACCCATGTCAAGACCTGATGCAAGACACCCCCGGATAGATCAGACTCCCCTGCGGGGTTGAAGGTAAGTGTTTTTTTTTTGTTTTTTTTAGGCACTTTTCAGTTTAGTTTTTCTTTATGCGCCGGTAAGGTTGCTGTATTTCAAGATAAATACTGAAAAATAATCAGAGAAAACAAAATATAGACTATGTTGAGATTGTCTATAACAAGGTTCAGACATTTTGTTTCATTTCACTTAAAGCTAGGTGGTAATATGAACAACACCAATGTGCCCTTAGAGAGGGATGAGATCCTTGGTTATGGGTGTACCTGTGATGAGAATACCTTTCACTTCCTCTGTGGTCACTGGGACAGATCACAGAAGTGAAATTGTCCCTGATCTTTGGGTAAAGGGTCTTGCAACAAAGCTACTCCTCAACAATGTTATCTGCTTTTCTCTCCAGATAGACGGAGCCATCATTGTGCAGGCATCATCCAGGGTCAGCACTAAAGCTGTGCATAGGGATAGAACCTTGTCCCTATTCATTATAAGTCCATCTTCACCCCGTCTATTGTATACCTTTACTATTACTATATCCAATTCTTTACAATCTGTACCCCATCCCAATCCTTGCCCTATCTTTTTTTTTTTCTTTAGTCACCCCATCTCTGTTCAATTCTTCACCCTTTTCCCTATTAAATTCCAATCTGTCCCCATCAAATTCCTATAGTCCTCCACCCTGTCCCCATCATAGTCCTATCTACCCCCCTGAGCCCATCAAGTTCCTTTCCATTCTCACCCTGTACCCCTCAAATTCCTATCCAATCTTATACTGTCCTCATCAAATTCTTATCTGTTCCCACCCTATGCCCTATGAAATTTCTATCTGTCCCCACCTTATCCCCAATAAATTCCTATACTCCTCCACCCCGTTCCCATCAAACTCCTGTTAGTCCCACTCAAGCCCTATCAAACTCCTATCCACCCCCCTAACCCCATCAAGTTCCTTTCCATCCTCACCCTGTCCCCATCAAATTCCTATTTGCCCCATCCCATCTCTATCAAATTTCTATCCATTCCCACCTTATCCCTATGAAATTCCTTTTAATCCCCACCCTGTCCTCACCAAATTCCACCCCATCCCCCCCGCAACACACACACACACACAAAAACCCTTTCCCATCAATTTTCTGTCAGCCCCCACCTGGTGCCCAACAAATTCCTATCCTTTCCCACCCTCTGCCTATCTGTCCCAACCTTATCCCCATCAAGTTCCTTTCCATTCTCCACCTTGTTTTATCAAACTCCTATCTAACCCTATCCCATCTCTATCAAATTTATATTCATTCCCACCAAATCCATATGAAATCTTATCCACCCCAATCAAATTCCCATTCCAATTCTGTCCTCACAAAATTCCTACCCCCAAAAAACCCTTTCCCATTAATTTCCTGTCAGCCCCCAACTGATCCCCAACAAATGTCTATGTCTCTCCACCATGTCCCCATCAAATTCTCATCTGCCCCCTTTTCTATTAAACACCTATCAATCCCCCCTGTCCTCATGATATTCCTGTTCCAATCCCCCACCTGGTCCCCATCAAATTCTATATATCCCCACCTTGTCACTTTAAAATTCCTAGCTGTCCCCAACAAATTCCTATTTGCCCCCATCAAATTCCTATCCAGCCCCATTGCAAATTTTAGGCAAATTCTGCTAGCCTGCCCATTGGCAGGAAACCAGAACACATCAAACCACAACTGGGGTACAACCGCAAACCCCTTTATTACCCCTGTGGTAGTTCTACCAGGGCCATTCCCACACAATACCATGGTAAAGGGCTTTGGATTGGCCCATTACCATTGTTTTGTCCTTGTCCTCGTTCCAATGCTCGCCATTGTGTAAACCCTGACATCAGTATAGTCATGGCTGCCCTTTCATTCACTAATGTATTGCACATAATCAAATGATTTCATATAAAACTCGTCCAACAATTTCAACAACCATCAGGAGCCACTTTCAGCTATTACAAGTGCCAGTGAACCATACTAAATATATAAAATAACCTATGTGACCTTTCTTTTATTAAAGGTATATAAAATGTCTTTAACAGCAGGTGATAACACAAACATAAAATGTTTTTTTAGCTAATAAAAAGATTAGGAAAATGTGGATGAAAGTATCAGTGGAGTGCTGCTTCAGCCACCACTAGAGGGCGACGTGACTGTGAATCTTGTTCATTGCTCTTAGTGTACTTTAAAACTTTCACCACTAGGTGTCACTGTAGAGAACCTGAATTCACATATACATGAACTGCAAACTCCATAAAATGGGCCTGTTTTACTATAGCTCCCCAAGACTGGAGAACAGAGACTAACATGGGAGAGCCTGGATAATCCAGAAAATCTTCAACAGATTTCCTAAAATAACTTGTTTTTTTTGGCAAGAGTTATGGACTAGATCTAATTCAGGTTGGCTGTGTCACCCAGCTTCTCCTACAATTCTTTAGACTTATAGATTTTTGATTATTCAGGCCCTATATGTGATGTAGTTAACATACCTGAGTGAGTTTGATTACCAAAATATGCAAAAACATTTTGAAAGAGCCAGGAAAGGATAGAAACTTTGTGAAGTTTTTTTCACTTCTTGGTCCAGGTCATATGACTGTCAGCTGCCTTTTTGCCTCAGAGGACTAAAGTATTCTGCAGATGCACTCCACCTGCTGAAAAAATGTGAATACCCCCCGATCTGACTTTTCTCCAGCACTCCCCCTGGTGGTGGGTTAGGATGTCTGCAGGTCACATGGCCCCCATCTATCACATGACCTTTCCTTTATAAGGAACTGATTGCCAACAGGTAGTTGCCTGAACAAGAACTTTCTTTTGGCTCTGCTCCCAGATTCCTGCTGGTCCAGCCTGTGTCTCCTGATTCTCTTGTGTACTCATCCCGGCTTGACCCTTGACTATTCATGACCATCGCCTTCCTTGACCTTTGGCTTGTCTGACCATGCTCCTGTCTCTCATTCCTGCACCATGCTTTATTCTTGTTTGTGAGCAGTCACCAGCCACAGCATGCATGGGGGCCACAATCTGGCAACCACCCACAGCACAACATCCTCACCTCCAGAGGCTCTGAGGATAACCGTGCAGTTGCTTAGACTCTGTGCCCTGCACATTTCTCTGCCAACTAAACTGGAGACACGGAGGGTCCACTATCCTGCCCTGTGGCACTGTGATAGTTTGCTCCTACGCCATGAATATATATGGTTGCCAAATCTACCAATTATAAATAGAAACCTGTAAATCCTTTTATAGATTATGTTGGGCATGGTAATACTTTTATAGGATAGGATGTGATAAAAAAATATAAATAGAACAGAATTTGATGATATTTATATAGGATATCATATTATTTACTGGCAGCATCTTCCTTTAATTTACCCGGGGAAGTGATTAAAGGGCCTGGATATGGCTGTGAATAATGATCTGTATTTGGGGTCTGGAGTTTATTGGAATGGGTGGGCCAAACTCGCAGAATTTGGAGAAAAGACTGTGGCATGACAGCAGAAAGCATCCCTGTAGCAAAGACTACTAGCCTTGAATTTGGAAATGTTAGAGTGAGTTAATCTGGCCAGATAAGACTTTATACATTTGCTGCCTGAAACTTGTATACTCTGTTACCATACTGCTGGGGAAAAGCTTGACTTTCCTGTATGCTGAATAAAGCTAATTTTGCATTTCATAAACAATGCTGTTTTGGAGTGTACGGCTGGGTCCTGTGTGATGCACTCTTGGTTCCCCCCAAATATCACATCCTATATATGAATAGAATATTAAAGTTAAGGACATCCTACATACGGACGTCTCCTAGATACGAACAAAATCTTACGAGACAAAATCCTTTGCTAAACACAGCTGAGGTTGTGGGTAATCTTAAGGACTGAGCTCTTTATGCAGCCTCTTGTAACTTTAATGACCAGGACAAACTCTACAGTTGTTACTTTTTGCATATTAAAGCACAGCTTGCGCGAAAAGTTAATAAATGTATAGGCTCCAGATTTTTTTGTTTTTGCTTAGTTTGTGATTAGCTCACAATGAGGATTTTATACAGTAACTGACACCTAATAATATGTTGAGACAAATATCTGTCCTAATTGCATTTATTAAAATAATGTACCTGTTCCAACTTACATACAAATTCAACTTAAGAACAAACCTACAGTCCCTATCTTGTATGTAACCTGGGGACTACCTGTACTTACTGGTGTAAAGAATAGGGAGTGATAATACCTATATAGGGTAGATATAATACCTACTGTATGTCCATGTGTGTGTATATATATATATATATTAGAATGTAATGATCCCTATATAGGATATAATATTACTTATATAGGATGTGTGATAATTTATATGTAGAACAGGATATGATAATACCTATATATTACATGATGAGATAATTATATAGAATTGGACATGATAATACAAATGATTCAAAGTGCAATTAAACTAAGTTTTTACTTTATATGAAAGAGTAGACAACCTGCTGCGATCTAGACAGAATGGTAGCGCAGAGCTTGCCAGGATACCTAGTGTATGCATCCCAGAAGGCTCCTGGCTGCTCCATCTGGGCACGCAGGGGCATTTTTCTAGAATGAGGGGAAGGAGATGCTAATCTCACGCATGTGCACTGAAACTGGCTCCCCCCCCCCCCCCCCTTTACAGCAAACTACATCACCTGATCTCGCACCTACGCAGTGCAAGATGTAGCCAGAAGAAGAATAAAGAAGACTGAAAATGGCGGCGCCTGGCACATCCTCTGCGCCGGGACGAAGAAGATTTCAAAGACGATGCAGGATCCAATTGAGGGAAGGTCCAGCATGCACAAGGGATTTGTGGAATTTAAGGTAAATGTGATTTTTTTTTTTTGGTTAGATCTACTTTAATATTATAGACACAAGACAGTTTTTATTATTTATATATATATATATATATATATATATACACACACACACTATAAAACATCAGCCACGAAAATAAATGTTTAAAAGAAATCATTTGACTAACATGGCACACAGGTAAAATCTATAAGCTTCACACATTGATAAGAATTGTGCTTTGGAAATGGACTTTATGACCTTTTGTGTTCAATGTTCAAAAAAAAACAGTATCACCTGTACAAGCAGACAAAATCAGTTTGATATCGGGTAGAAATGTTCCATGAACAGTGGCACATGACATTTCCATCACATGCCTGTTGAATGTTTTTATATAACCGGTACACACCCTGTAAAGGGAGAGCTGGTATAGCTCCGTCCTTGTGATCAGGGATTATGGGTGGAGGCCATAGAAATGTCTGATAAGAAAATAAACCAAATACATTGTATTTTTCTGTAACACAGAGAATTCCAGGGAACTTTCCTCTGTTATTTATGTCTATATTATTGTATTAATAAATATTATTATTTACAATCTCCTCACTAAGAGAGCATATATGAATAGATTTGGAGCCTATATGGCAATTTATAATGTGTATATACTATACGATTATATTTGCCACACAGGAGTATATTTATATTACTTTTATTTAAATCAACACAAAAACATACAAATTCAAATTTACTTATAGATCTTGTATTCTCTATATACTGTAAAATGATTTGCATTCTCCATAAGTAAATTAATTCATAGATACTCACCTAATTGAGGTTTGATGGGAGTTACCCTCCTATCCACATTCATTTTCACCTTGTTTACAAAAGGATTAATATGCACTTGGCAATGCTGGTGAACAGTCAGTGAATCTTATATGTACAGTATCAGTGAGGATTTGGATAATCTACAGACAAATACTCCAAAAATTACATGATTTAAGGGATTAAATGTAATTTTATATTTTAAAAGCCACTCTTCTAGAGCACACCAGCAAGCAGGCTGGTATCCAATATACATATTCCATGTTAAACTATGCATTTGTCAGCATTAACTAAAGAAATAACAGTTTTGTTTTCAATTATTTTTATTACATTTTTAAAGAACATAAAAGGGAATAAACAACAATATTATAAACTTGTCCTTATATAATGTATAGCAATAAATACAGTATAGTGAAATACTATTAACAGTAACAATAAACATTGTAAATAGTTAAAAGTTTTGACACCTAGCTAATCATATTTACCGAAAAACAAAGACTTAAAATCATAATAAAAACACTGTAAAAAAACAGCGTCCGACATATCTACTTCTCTAGTTATTGCCTGCCTGCACCCTGCCTGATTTGTATCCCTTGTGTTGCCCTGCCTGACTTCCGAGCCTCGCTTTTCATCACTGGTGAAACATTTTACATACCTTCACATAGTATTTAATGTCATTCTTATAGAGAAGATATAGCTATTGATCTATAGTTATAGATCCTTAAATAGTCTTTTGCTAACATAACCCCAATTCACCATACTCACCACTTCGAATGGACTAAGTGATAGAATCTTGAGTGATGAGTCATTTTGTATCAACTTAAGAGCAATCATTTAGCATATTTGCAGCATTACATTTCTTAGATGCATGTTTTTTAAGAGTTTTTTTTATTTTTACCCAATGATCCTAATACGAACACACTTTCCGTACAAGGCGACAAAATTTACTCACTGTACTGTGGAGGGCAGCATTTCCTGGTATATTTACTAGAACAAAAGAAAACAAATAAGAGTCGTTTATTGTTGGGGTTTACACTTGGTAAAGCTTGAGTGTAAAGCTATGAACACATATCAGATAATCGTCCCCCGGGACAAACCATCATGCCTGTCTTTGGCAAAATCTGACTCATATACAGCTGTCCCCCTCCCCTCTTCATCATAGAACAGAATGGCGCTGTGTGTACAGCACTCATTCAGACATCTGTCACTGGAAAAGAACATGAAAGATTGTCTCTAGTGAAAATCATCTGACGTGCATTGGATTTCTGTACAAGGCCTTAGGATCCTAGAGATAGGTATTGAGGAGTTTTCAGCTTATAGATAAGGCAGTGAACAGCCAGACATTCTGACTTCTATTTACTTTCTCTGTTTACCTAACATGTTGTAAAACAAGCTGTGTACTTGCTGGGTGGAGATGGCGGATATCATTCAAGCAGCTTCATAGAAGGTTATAAAACACACCTATATTATACACAGTGTATTCAGAAGTTCATGCATCAGTATGTTGTGGTGAAGAAAATCATCAAATTTAACTAATTTCAGGAAAACAATAGGATTATAAAAAAATATAGAAAACCGTGTTATGTTTATCCTGTACTTCATGGGTGGATAAAAGAGAAAATTAGGTTGTTATAATAATTACATAAATAAGGTTAGACATAAGGGATAATATGTTAAAGGACAACACCTCCTAAGCAAAAGCATACAAAATTCAATTCATAGTGCTTTGCTATATTGGAGTATATCATGGGGAGGTAACAGGTAGCACACAGAAATACGAGGTAACACTATAACCCCATAACACAAGGAGGACGGTGACTAAATCAGCAAACGTGGTGCTGTTTCTAGGCAGAGTTTGTCCAATCCTTAAAATTCCCATCTGAACCAATACAAAAGTCAAACATTTTTCCATATACATAACACCTCCCAGCAGACTTTAAATATCCTCTGATGCCTTTTCACTGTCTGGGGTATAGTCATAAAGGTATTTTTATTACCTTCATGTTCCAGTTAGACACCAAGTTCATGGTAACAATAAAGACAAAAGACATGTGAGAACATAAATTTCTGAAATCTATAAACAGTGTATATCAGGAGAATGAAATTGTTTGTTTTGTGTAAACACATCACTAAAACAGCAGTCTCATGTAAGCAATTTTCAATCAATTCAAACAATGCAGAAACAAATACTTTGCAAGAATTGTTACCAAATAGGCTGTAAAGAAACATAAAATGAAATGCACAGGCCAGCTTTTCATCTTTGTATTTATTCTGCATATTCAGTGGTCCAGAATGATTCTTTTGAAGCTCTAAAATTCAATTTCAAACTACATATCCATTGATGTGCAAGAAGAAACACCATTATCAGTGTAAACGGGTATAATGATTTAAACATTCCTGCACCCCATCTTAAGATTGAAGACAACCTATTAGCTGCACCTAATAACAAAAACTATCATGTTCCATGATCACAATTGCACTTTAGAGGTAGATATACAGATTGCCTCCTTATGCTCACACATAGGGCCTAAATTATTTAAGCTCTCCAAGGCTGGAGAGGATACACTCTAAAGCTGGGTGATCCAGTAAACCTGGAATGGATTTCTTCAAAGTAATTTGCTAGCAAATGTTTTGAATCCTGGACCATATGCATTCCAGGTTTGCTGGATCACCCAGCTTCACTGATGAAAGTGTATTCTCTCAAACCTACTTCTAGCATATTGCTTCTGGACCCCCACTTTCATCAGATATCAGTGAAAGCCTCTCTTTCTTCTGAGTCCTTGGGCCTGATTTATTAAAGCTCTCCAAGGCTAGAGAGGATACACTTTCATCCATGAAACTGGGTGATCCAGAAAACCTGGAATGGATTTGGTCCAGGATTGAAAACATTTACTAACAAATAGCTAATTACTTTGAAGAAATCCATTCCAAGTTTGTTGGATCACTCAGCTTCACTGATGAAAGTATATCCTCTCCAGCCTTGGTGAGCTTTAATTAATCCGGCCCCTTGTGTGGAGCCTTTTTCTCTCCACCTTCAATATGGTGTATGCAGAAGAGCTCATATACTTAAGAAAATTAGATAATTTGTAAAACTATTTATTAAAATGTCATATCAAAAGGTGCCAATTATAAATGCCCAGTATGGTTTGTCCTATACAAGCTTCAGAAGTCACTCAACCATATTCAAGAGAAAGCTAAACACTAAAGCGAGTCAATCTAAAACTGTGTCAATCTACACCTAAAGTAGAAAAACACTTAGGTTGAAAAAGTTTTGACACTTTCCTTTGCATGACCAAATAGATTGCAATGATGATTACCAAAATGTTTGTTTAAAAGCAGGTTGGCTGTCTAGCAAAAGAATGTAGCTTTGCAACAAAGTAAAATAATTGCTAAATATATGGTAGATGTGTGGTTAAGGTTTAACTTTACATTCCATTATTTTTTCCAAGCCCTGGAACATAAACCATTCTACCCAGGGGATGCAATAGAAGTGAATAAAGATGCTGCAAACAACATCACCCATGAGGTCAATAGTGAAGTAGAAGCCCACAGTGAAAAGCTTTTACCAATGTAAAACTACTCCTGGGTACTCCTAAAAAATAAAGCACCCAATTATTGCAGAGCACTCTCTTCTCTGCAATCTGTTATGAACGCTGCAGCCAGACTCATCCATCCTTCCCACCGCTCCTCTTCTGCTGCCTCTCTTTGTAGTTCTCTTCATTGGCTTCCATTTCACCTTAGAATGAAATTCAAGTTCTAGTCCGTTGCTTTCAAATCCCTCAACAGTTTTTGTCCCACTTACCTTCTGACCTGATAGGTAAATACTCCCCTAGCTGCTCTCTTCGCTCCTCCAAAAACCCACTAATGACTTCCCCACTTATAACCTCATCACACGTACGCCTCCAAGACTTTTCCACAGCTGCCCTAACTCTCTGGAATGGTCTTCCTTCTCCTATTCGGCTTTCCCCTAATTTCTGCTCCTTTAAAAGACCCTTAAAACCCATCTTTTTAAACTTGCCTACTCTCCTTCTTCTGTCTCCTAAACCCCCACTACTTCCCACCATTCCATATCCCCTCTCCTATTGTATTCTGATTCCCCCACCGCTTAGATTGTAAGCTCTTCTGGGCAGGGTGCTCTCCTCCTCCTGTATCACTGTCCATATCAGTCTGTCATTTGCAACCTCTATTTAAAGTACAGCGCTGCATAAAATGTTGGCACTATTTAAATACTGTTTAATAATAATAATTATTGACCTTCATAAAAGTCTAAACTTGGTATTGTATAATAAATTGGGACTCCAGCTTTGGATTGAATAAACAGAATGGGAATCTTTGACAGGTTTTTATTTAATGATAGAAGAAGAAGGTTGTGGAGTGCTGGATGGTTGGGTCCTGTGAGTGTTCTAATTGGGTATGTCTAGAGGACTGTTTGAGGATTTTAGTAGGCAGCTCTCTAATGTACAGAGGTACATGGTCTCGGAAAACTAAATTACAAAATACAGAGTAATGGGGGATTCTTAGGATTTTAAATGGTTACAATAATGAAGTCAATGTGCTTGAGGTTGCATTGGTGGCCAGCTCTGCATCTGAAGTAACCACCCAATATATCAGATGTGTATTTTCAAAAACCAAGAGACATTTCTGTGAAACATTTACCTCTAGTACCCTAATCTGCCCCATAAAATCACTCAAACACATTACATCTTTCCCTGTAACCGAAGACTAAACAGTGCTGGGATCAATGCCAAATGTTTATTGTAAGTCAAAAATCAGCACAAAAACTCTCACCTGCTTCCTAAACCATTCCTATTGACCATTGATATCTGTAGATACTGGTGGGACTAAGCTCCTTATATAAGCAGTTGAATATGTATCAAGGTGTTGCAGCTATCCTGAGACGAATGATCATGGTTGTTCGGGGTAAAATCCAGCTAGTGTCCAGCAGTCTCCAAATGTTGTTCCCCTTGTGGGTCAATGGATGACCAGGTGGGAACGACCATTGTATTTCCTACAGAGGAGGACAAGCAGGGTCCCCTTACTCATTTCCCTTCTCCATAAAATTGAACACTGTTGTATGCAAAGTGCTAGTTCATAGTAGTGTCACTGCAAACAATCAGAAAAGATCATTTCCCGCATCATTAGTCTAACGTCTGTACAGAGACTTAGGTTTACCGAAGCTGAATGGCCTCTCTGGTGGTAAGAGGCTTCAATGGTGGAAAACCAACAGTGTTCTGTGGCATTGGGAGAGAAGGAACCACTACTTACAAATAATTCAATCCCAGTGGCCAGCCTGTGCGAGGATTTTATTCTCTCCAGTATAAAATACAAAAAACAATTATTCAGCTGGCCAAACATAGTTGGCAACTATGGAATATTATTTTTACTGCAGAGGTGGATGGAAAATGTAAGGTTACAAACAGAACAACTTGGAAAAATAAATAAATCAATAAAAAAATAAAATGTATTGTAATTTAAATACAAATATATATTAGTGGACTTTAGGCCCAATATATTTCTTACCAGATATACAATGAGAATGATTTACATAAGCAAATCCTGTTCTTTCAGAGCCTGTTGATTTATGTGTTCCTTTCAGTGCTGCACATACTGTATGTTTACAGTGCGGTTTCACTCCTGTAAGACTTCACACGGCCTATAACAAAAGGCCTCCTACCCAGGTGCAGTTTGATCAGTTCTGGGAATATGTCTCAACAACAATGAATGTGCAAACATCAAGCTGTGTCCTCTTTTTACCATTCCATGGTCATTGCTGCTATTGCGGACCTTGCATTGGAAATGTATCTAAAGGTCATTGCTGCTATTGGGGACCTTGCATTTGAAATGTATCTAAAGGATTTTGTTTTCAATATTGAATCAAAAAGGGAAAGGTAACCCTTTGGTAATTTTTTCTTCTTGTACGTGTCTTTTTGGTAAGGCTCACTTCATCTATTGCCCATTGACACCAGGACAGAAAGTGAGCAGGAATCTATACATTCTGAGTCAGCAGAGCAGTAACTCTAAGTGAATCATCAAATAGGAACATCCATTTCTGTAACAACTCTTTTTATTTATTTCCTGTTGCATCTCTAGGACAGGAAGTGAATTTAAACTTCTCCACCAGGACGTAGGGAGCAATCAATAACATAACAGGGGTTTTATTCCTTTTCTGCTGTATCTAGAACTTAAAAAAAAAAAAAAACTTTGAGCCTTACATTTAACTTAATTCCCATATTGTATGTATTACCATTACATGTAAACTGGTTAATGAATTAAAAGACTTTCTAATTTCCTGGAACTTTACACATAGGTGCATATTTATTAAGTGGTTAATTTAACCTTTACAAACCATTCGCTAGTGGTGAATCAATCAATTACTTTAATTTAAAGGGAGATTCACCTTCAATACATTTTTAGTGAATGTTAGAGTCACTGCATTATAAATATGTCTAATAATAAGTTACGAATTAGAATATTTGAGGGTTTCATTGATTAACAGGGAAGGTGGAACTCAAACGTATATGTTCTTCCAGAGGCAGCAGAGGCTCCCAACCCAGCTACTCTATTCCATAGCACCCAGGGCTTTTCCTGGCTTTGCCAGCCCAGTCCTGCCAATGCTTTGAAATCTCTCAAATAAGGATGAAGAAAATAGCTTTTATTATTGAGATTGATTTGTGAAAGTTGACTATACTGTGAAAGTATTTGTGAAAGTTGACTATACTGTTTTCATTCATCCTAGGTATGTTAAACAATGTTCTACGGAGTGTGCAGACTGCTCACATTGCTGCCCTTTCAAGTAGAACTTTTTTTATCCCAAGGGCTACAATTACAATTATTTGGACTCAATGAGCATTTAACACCTGTATTATTTCCTTCAAACTGTAATAACTAACTATAATCGTTAATAAATAAAGTCAACTTTATCTTATTTTAAAAGTTCATATGATATGTATATATCCAATATTTACTTTGTACACAAACATTTAATTCATGATCTAGGATTCCCAGAGCTGTATGGCTTAGTTGGAAAGAGAACCAACAAGTATACTCCTTTTAAATCCTATCTGTCAGGTAGTATGAGTCTATCTCTTGCCGATGTAATGTAAGTTATGGCTTGAGCTTTATAGTTCTGCATTTATTTCTTCTTCAACCCTCTACATTACTGCTGTGCCATGTAGTGACACAGGGGTCAGAAGATGGAACATCTGAATATGTCTGGAGAACACTTATCTGATAGTGGCACAGGTGTAAACAGAGAACAGGTAGAAAACAAAGGAATATATTGGCTGCAACAGTTGACAGTATCATGTAGAGCACAGATAGTGAAGACTATTGCCCGAGGCTGTCAAATAGAGAATGTCAAACAATGATTTCAGGAACTTCAATGACACCAGGGGAGGTGGTGCACATTCCAAGCTCAAACTAAAGCCTTAAATTATAAGCATTGTAAGTATTTTAAAAATTCTTTGCATGGAAAATGGGCCTAGTGAAGGAGAAAACAGCACAAGATTGTATGAAGGTAGAGTGAATCTTCTATGAAGAAAGAAAACAATTATGGAGTAAAATACCCTTTAGGAACCGGTTGCTAAAACCGGATGAACTGCTTTGTCATAATTATAATCATATTTCAAAGCGAAGGAAAAGCGATCTCTAATGCATTAATTGACCTCTGAAACTCAGTACTCCATGTAATAACCTTATGTGGCCTCCCTGTACCTCTCTAATGGGCACCTGGTCTATTTGGACCTCTGCACAGATTGACATTCCAATTGTTCATTTTAACCAAGAAATCTTAGAAACCAAGGCAACTATTTGTGCTGGATACTGCAACCTCCCCATGGACCTGCATACTTTCTCCCTAATCAGCTCTGTAACTTTAAGGATGTGTTGCCAATTCTTTTTGACACTGACGTCTGTAAAGTGCATTGCAGGTGTTTACTATAATACGCACTTTGGCTGGCACTCTCACCTACAGTCTTAAATTAAAATTTTGGCCAGGACACTATTTGCATGCAATTTGTATGTTCTCATGTTTGCAAGGGTTTCCTCTGGGCACACTGGTTTCCTCCCACATACCCATAAACATGCTTGTAGACTAATTGGCTTCCCCAAAATTAACCATTATTCAATGTTAACGACATATTACTAAAGAGAAGATATTGGATTGTATCTAAGACAGGGGTCAGCAAACTCCGGCCTTTAGGCCAGATACGGCCTAGCCGGTAGTTCGTTCCGGTCTAACGCCCCCTGGCTGATCCGGCCTAATGCCGGCGGATCGGTCAGGGGGCATTAGGAACTACCGGAGCGGCTGGAGCTGCTGCCCCCTTGCAGTTGTTCCCCTTTTTACCGCGGCGGCGGAAGTATCAACCTCCCTGAAGGTAAATCCCTCTCCTCCACATGCATTTCACTTCAGGGGGCGTTCCCTGGTAGTGGGTGGAACCATTAGGGCGGGTCCGGCCTAGTGTGCTCTCGCCCTCCCCATAAATGGCCTAGTGGCCATAAAACTTTGCCGACCCCTGGTCTAAGAGATAAGAGATGATGTCAGCCCTATAAAAATAAATACACATGTAGATAAAAAGGATACTCCTTTTGTAAATCTATTAAGTTATATATTTGTATGTTTTATATGGATACATATATGTATTCAGCCCCATCATATAAATGTATTTGGTACCTAAATAGGGGAGGAAATATTATTTCTGCACAGGAAAAGGGTACAAAATTTGATGACTTTTCCAACACTGGACCATTTTAGGGTCAGCTCTTAGTTAACATGTGAAAGCACACACATCTGTTAGCATGTGCTGACGTGTTTTATAATTTATCAGCCTTAAGCACATCATTTTACTTTTTTTTTCTACCTGGTTATGTGCTGTGATAAAATGTTCCATTGGTTCCCAGGACTCATCAAATCAGGGTCCAGGAGTAAACTGGAATTATGGAACACAAAGTTTTTGCCTTCTCATTGCAGTACATTATGCAGCACAACCCAATGAAGGTGCAATAAATGAGCCCATAGGCAAATTTGGCCCATTTGAGCTTTCCAGAATGAGCTATTCAGAAAACTTTATATTCAAGGATTAAAACAATTCTGTAACTACTTATAAAGGTTAATCACTCTTGAAGATGACAAATTATACAAGGAAATGTGTAATTTGTAACACTGTTTTTGCTATTTTAATTGACAATGAATATATGTTGTTTGCCCTTTTATACAAATCATTAAGCATCCATGTGAGTCAACAAGAAAAGTACTCTATATGTAAGCTAAGAAACATAAACTCAGCAGGTTTATCATCTATGGAATATCAAATATCCCACTGTCCTGGTAAATATTTACATTTTATCTATCTATTATATATCTGCCCTCGAGTACTTCTGTGTAGAAGTGCAGAACATCGATCAGAGAGAATAATAAAAATATTCTAAACATTGTTAGCTTCCTCCTTCCTTTCCCATGAGATAAATGGTTTTGATAGAATATATTTTATGGTTATATTTAAGAGGTAAAATGTATCTAAAGCCCAGGAGAGGGGTTAGAACCTTGTTTGGGAGATAGTAAATCCAAAACTACCATAACATTTTTACTTGAGCGATATTATATAGTAGACCTTTAAAAGAAGAGGCGCTATTCTTACCTTTCTGATGGCAATTATGTCTTTATACACCACATACTCACTACTTTCTAGCCACCCTGCTTTATTAACCAGTTGAATTGGCAAAATACCAGCTACTCCTGCAGCACAAAGTAACTTCTTTCCAGGCAGCCATGGAGAAAGACCATTAAGTTTGGACAGAAGAGCAAAAACTCACACATCCAAAATTGTAGGATGGTTATGGTAACTGGAGAGCACTGACATGGTAGGCAGGGGTGGACATATGCAGCCAGTGCAGCTGCCTGAGTGCCTCAGGCCCTCCTTATCCAACAAGGTCCCTTACTCCCATTTTGCCATTGTGCTTCTGTGGGGCAGTGAAGGGGAGGGATATGGAAGCTGACAGTGCTTGGAGGTAGCAAGGGTGTATGTAGAGGCGGGAAATACCTGGGGGTGGGTAAGACATGGGGTGGGGTGGTTGGAGATAGCCATTCACGTGGGTGGGTTGTATAGGCAGGTTGTGGAAATGAATGGCAGGGCACCCATGTGAGTTCTGGACGAGGGCCCACTGTTGGCCACGACCGCCACTGATGCTAACTTTTGTACTTTTTTCTCCACAGAACTTTTTTTGTAAGTGACCCTATGATCACATTAGGTTAGAGAATTTGGGGACACATGTTACGGGTCTGGTAAGAGGGTAAAGCATATCTAAACCCAACAAGAATTCTTATATAATAAAGCTTAGTCCGGTTATTAAACATAATGGCTGCATTTTTTTTTAATTTCTTTCAGACTTTTTTATCCTAAATCCCAAAAACATATTGGTTGGTTAACAGGCTTTCTGGCTGTAATGCCAAATGACTATGGCAGGGATAGATGACCTACTCTGAAAGACAGTAAGTGACACATCTATACTTTTTATTGTATAGCCTAACACCATCACTTTTGTGGCTTTTATGTTAGCATTAAAGGCCCCATAAAGTTCTAGCTGTCAGAAAACATGCAGTTCATAAAGAAAATATTCTGCATTAAGAAAACACAAGTTACAAGATACAACTAGTTAAAAGTTATAAATGTTCAGTAGTAGGAGAGAGCTTCTATACCTCTACTGTGGGAAAAGGTTGATCCACCATCTCCTGAACTCTGGCTTAAAAAGATGAATGAAATAATGTATATGATGAAGGCACTAACATCCACAATGTATTATACTAAAGAAAGATTTCATTCCACCTGGTTTTGTTGAAAACAGCATCAAAATTGGAATATGGATGTATTTTTATATGGTTGGTGGGTTTGAAAAGTCCACTATCTAGCACTATGTAATGCTTCAAATGTAACTATAAATGTTACAATGTAACTATAAAGTTTTTTTCTACCCTTTCTTTTCCTACCGTATTGTGTTACCTTTTATTTTGTCTTCAAATGTAAATCTCTTGTTTTGTTAATCTTTCTTCTTTTTGTAAAACATTTTTTTTTATTAATAAAGAATGTTAAAAAAGACACAACTAGAAATAAAATGTATCTGGCCAATTCTTCTTATAAAGTTGGACAGATTTCAAGCAATCCTGACTATATTAGGATGGCCTATTGTAATTAGTGAGCACACTCTGCCTTGTGTAGCATGCACAACATAATTGTGATGCTTAAACTGTTTAAGACTTCATGTAAAATCAAACAAATGAATATACAGAAAACTGGCAATTAAAATGACATAAAATAAAAACTTATAAAAACTATACACATAAAGTTGTAAGTAGCTGGGACAAGAATCTGTTATAATAGTGATGTGTGTTTAGTACCTGGTAGTTTTTCTTGACACTAAGAAACAACAATAAAATATCATGATGACAAACAACCTTTTTTACACAAACCTGCCATATTAAATAAAATTATGAGGCTCACTGCATAGCACGGATTGGTGAAGAATTTGTGCTTTTGCATAGGCTGACTTTAATACCAATTTAAAGCCTGTAAGCACATTGGTATGGTAATTGTTTTACTAGAAAGGCAATTCAACTCTTTTTAATTGGAAATGCAACTAGGAAGCTGGAATTCTCCGGCACCATGGAACATGCTGAAGAGGTAGGAATAACTGAAAAGGCAAATAATGTGCTATAAATCTAAAGGCTGACGGTGGAAGGTAATCACATACCAACTTCTAAGCATCTATAACTCTTGGAAATGTTTAGCATTAACATTATCATGATATTTGATTAGTTATTTAGTTATGTGTCATTGGTAATAACTGTCATTGTTGGAATTATCTGCTTGTCATTTTATATCATTATTTGTGCCTGTTGTTGATATTTGCCTGTGGATGTTATCATCTGCATGTCATTATTATCTGCCTGTTGTTGATTATACCTGCATGTCATCACTACTGGAGACATCCAGATAAATTGGTCATACCAAACATCAACTTGGCCATGCTACCAAATGTTCACCACCTATTTACCCCCGAAAACCTTGTATTTAGATCTCTTCATAAGTTTCCAGGTATGGTTACTGCACTACCCCTGTAAAACAATTATAAAAAAAGAGTTTTTTTCTGCCCATAGCTACATGTTATAAGTCAAAATAACCACCAGCAAAACATGACAGTGGAGTCATTTCAAAATGTAAAGGTGATGTGCTTGTGGACAGAGCACTACTTACCATAAAGTGTATGGAAATCTGGGGTAACAAGCACCATACCACAACATTTACCTCTGCTAATAGCCAACACAATGCACAAGAAGGTATTAGGATGATAGTGAACTGATTTTACTGGTTTTATTTTTTAAAGTGCACCCATGTGGTACCATTTTTAAGGAATTCTAGCCTAAAACTCCACTCTGCAGTTCACAATGTCTGTTCATATTTCTATATTTAACCAGCTTCCACAATTAGTTCTTGTCTTGCCCACCCTGATTTATAATCAATGGAAGCAATGACATTTTTATCCCACCAGTGTACCATCGTGACAAAGATGGTTAGTTCTTCTGTGTTCAGGTTAGTTAATAGGATAGGCAAGCAAATTTTCTCTAAATTTGTATAGAGCTCTCTCTTGGGGAACTTCCAGGTCCATGTGTTTCAAAGTCTGTAATTGGTTCCCAGGAGGGATTGTCTGATTCACTGTTTTATAAATAGTGCCCACAGAGTGGGGAAGGATTTGAACTCCTGTTGGTTTTTTGTCCCAATAACAAGTTTCATTAAATTAAAATGAATAGAACATCTGCAGGACCAGGACATAGCAATGCAAATCCATCAGTAATACTATTCTTATCCTACTTTACTACAGATTGATCATTAAATCATTGATCCCCTGCCTACTGCTGCATCCCGCAAGAACCTTCAGTCACATGCCACTAGGTTTGGCAGAGCATATGGCATCTTTTTTTGGACTTTTAATATATATAATTTGTCTATTTTGCTGAGGATCTTTTTGCAAGTTGAGGAATTCTGTTGTTATGGATCTCCAATGCCGTTATTCTGATGTTTGAAATGCAGCACAATTCTTAATTTGATTCAAATAAAAAAACACAAATTGGCTTGGCATTCATTTTAGGTTTTCTAATATCCAAATCTGAAAATAAACACTGTTACACAAATAGTGATTAGTAGACTTAAAAACGCTGCTATGCCTCTTGCTGTAGGTAATTGTACAGTAGGCAGCACAGAGGGTTAATTGTTATAATATTGGGGATGACTCATACTAAATATTTTCTTTGTCTTGAAATAAAAATGCATGATGCTATACACTTGGCATTTGTGTTACTTTTTCTTGCTTTGTTTATATTTCTTTTATCCAGTAAAGATGCTAAGTTATTGTTCAGACAAGATTTTCAGCTACCCTGCCCACCCCACCCCATTACACTCTTTAACAGTAGCAGAAACTTTATAAAGCTGCCTTGTTTGGGGAAACTTCTGCTCTGGCATCCTACGGTGGATGTCATTTGGTATGTGATCCCCACTGCAAGGGAAGGATTAAACTTGCAATTGCTGATTGTCAATGGTTGCAGATTTCCAGCAGTTTGGTGTAGAAGCCATAGTAGACTGCAAGAGGCTGATACCAAGTTAGATCCAAATTCTTAATACATGTATTATTAATAATAACTACATAGCTGCATTTCTGTGTGTCTTTCTTATCTGCCTGCAGTTGGGCTTTAGGAAGGTTGTATGTTAGTCCAGCTGCAGAGAGCCCTGTGACTCTTCTCAGCAGTTACCACAAAGGTGACTAGATGATAGGAATTATAGGAGAAAAATTATAGGACAAAATGTGAAAGCTCTGTTGCTAACCCCTATGGCAAATGACCCTGTTTACTGTATATATATATATATATATATATATATATATATATTGCCAACATATTTTTTGCACAGGTCAGCATGTAGCTCATATACTGTTTAATCTTTATTGTGACAATATAAATAAAATCCTTCAAGTAACGTTACAGGAAACTGATGATTAAAATCTAATAAAATAAAAGCTTTAAACTGTAAAGCTTTAAATGCTGTAAATGACACCATACCATCAGGGTGACACATTTTGTAACTTTGTTCTTCACTAATAATGAAAAAATTCCTATTTTTATTATGTTGTACATTGATGACACATCTTAGGTTTTGTCTGCAGAAAATTCTGTGATATGATTGCTTGCAGTAGGACAACCTTGTTGTTTTACAATGCTATGTTCAGATTGGGTATGAAGATGGTGTGCAGTTACCACTTCCTCCTACATCCAGCTTCTCTTACGGGTGGCCCCATTGAAAATAAGTAAGGGTGTAAGTGGTATTGGTACCGGGCACTGCTGCCAGCTGTCAAATATGCAGACGCCGGTTCTCTAGGAATTAGCACTGCAGTGGAAGTGACCAAATGGCTGGTGAGGAGCTGCGCAGGATCACTGGAACCTGAACCTGCCCCTACAGTGGAGCTTAGTGTGTCACATTGTTTAAATACAACTACAGTTTTTGCTTTACAGAAATGTAGGTGAGTAGTAAAGGGTTAGAAGGCTTGTCGACTATTTAAAGCCGAATTAAATTCTTAAAAAACAAAAAACTTCAAAAAAACGAAAAAATAAGGTAAAACACATATAAAATACACACCTACTCCTCCATACAGTCCATGGACATCTTTAAAGGTAAGTTCATGTGTAATTTCATGCACAAGGCTAGATAGTACACTTTACATATTGGGCCTGATATATCCAAGACTGGAGAGGATACTCCAGTGAACCAAAAAACCTGGAATGGATCTGGTCTAGGTTTGAAAACATTTGCTAACAAAAAGAAAATCACTTTAAGGAATACATTCCAGGTTTGCTGAATCACCCAGGTTCATTGATGATCATAAATCATTCCTAGAAATAAAGACATTCCCATTGGCTGGAAGCAGGAATGCCACCACTTCTCAATAAATGGGGAATAACCAAAGGTGCAGAGAGAGAAAAAAAAAAAAAAAAGGTAAGTGAGAATAATGAAAAAAATAATGAAATAAGAGGAGAGAGAGGGAGAGATAATGATGGGATGGAGGGAAGGGGAGCCCATTAGTTATTTTTGCACAGGGGCCCCCTGGTGTCTGTATCTGCCACCCTATATAGATATACACATAGGTTTTTTATTAATATGGATATATGACATATGATTTCACAGATGACTTATGTTGCTATGCACATCATGGACATAATGTGTGTTGTTTAGTGTGATCAGGTTGTGTTTACTCATGTGGTTATTATAAATCACACAATACAATGCAGCATGCAAGGTGTGGGGCTGTTCCAGGCACCGGGTTGTATGATCAGGGTGAGTCCCTCTCACAACTTTACTTTCTCATCCACTCAGCTACCTGGCTGATCAGCTCCAACACCATGCAGGTACAGAGTATAGAGGGACACGCCCTCTAATGCTCATTGGTGGCCTGGTAATCCTTCTCGCGCGGCTGTGCCCAGGGATTGGTCGCGGGTTCTGTCAGTCAGTGGGTGTGTCCCAGCTACAGGTGCAGAATTGCGGGGACACGCGCTGTGGCCGCAGGGCGGCTGGAATGTGCGGACCGGAGCGATGTGTGAGAGATAACCGGAGAGGAGCCGTCACCCCCAGACATGGCCACCCCCGACACAGACAGGCTGGACCTCAGCTTCCTACACGAGGAAGAAGCCAGCAGGATCCTGGAGGTGCTGGACCGGGACGAGAAGCTGCGGAGGACTGACAAGCACCGGCTCAGGTAAGGTGATGGGGCGGCCATAGGGCAGAATGGAGGAAATTTGGGTCACCTCACAGCTATATGTCCATCATGTCACCATATACAGAAATACTTCCATAGTATTCAGAAAAACTTCTTCATCTCAGCAATAATCAGAGCATGACTGCCTGTGTGACATTATGTCCTTGCTGCAGCAGGAAGGAGAATTCCCCCAGTCTCCTGTCTGCCAGGTATTTGTGACTACACCAAAGTGCTGCACAGGTTTTGGAATTTATATGGCACCTCTGACCCCAGATGATGCCAGAACAAACACAGCACTGTACTTCTGGGGAGCACTTCCTATTAAAACTTTGTCAGTATAGCGATCCGTCTGCTGTGTGATCAATACCTGTAAATGTTACTTAGAGTGAGATATGCTGCCACTATTGTGATCTGGGGCTCTCTATGACATCACAGCATCTTGCAGCATTTAAAGATCATGCTGGGTCTTGTAGTTCTGTGACGTTTGGCTAGTTACATCCACCTATAGTATGGATGAGCAGCATAGCTCCAACACTGCTTTCCTGGGCAAAAAAAAGAGATGGAATGGGGGGCTGTGTATTTGGGCCTCAAGAAAATAATTTCTATGTGAAGCAACAAATTGCCTTCCAGCTGTCATTTGTGTAGTCTAGGTTTGTAAATGAAAGACAGAGTCTGATTGGTTGCTGTGGCTAATGGAAAACTTTCTTTTATATTGACAGCATGGTGGCTCAGAGGTTAGCACTCTGGCCTTTGCAGGACTGCTAACCTCTCTGCCAGGGTACTATCTGCATGGAGTGTGTGTTTCCCCAGGGTACCCAAATTTCCTCCCGCATTCCAAAAACATGCAGAATAAATAGCTTGCCCCTCAAATTTGACCTTCACCTGTGGTAATGACATATGACTATGGTAGGGACTTTATTTTTACTAATATATAACTGAAATAGGTGCACTGTCTATGTTTTGTTTTCCTTTGGAACCTGTGCCAACCAGAACTGCCCCACGCTTGCCTGCCTGCTTGTTTTGATGTGCAGAAGATAAGCTTGGAATTGCTAAGTAAACCAACCAGGAAGACTTATCCTAAAAGATGAACTTACAATGGGCTTCTTTTTCTCTGTCATACGGTGCTCCCTCTGAGCAGGTTATGATGTAACCATTCATAGTGGCTGCTACCAACACTACTGTACTGTGTGTTATGTAAACAGATGACATTGCTTTGTGACAAAGGCAGGTAGGATAACTATGGCTAATAGGTGGTTGGGTTTATATTTTAGACTGTGTGTGCTGGGTAACCTTATCAGATCTTATATCAGACCCCTAATGGGATGCCTTGCAATAGTCCCGCACCTATCCAGCAATTGTTAGTAGATACAAATGATCGCTCAGCAAACCCAACATACACATGTAACCTCACATTGCTAAAGACTTGAAGCAGTGTAAGGAAGAACAGGAAAAACGGTGAAACAAGTTTGTGCTGTATTAGGACTGGAGCCTCCAGGAACAGGAATGGATCCTGCTCATGAGACATTACAATGTACAACCAGAGCTTCGTGTAAACTCAGCCACCAACTTCAGACAAACAGAACTGCTGATTTATGGCCGTGTACAGCTGGTGCATTGTGCAATCTGCAGTTTACATGACAGCTGGATGATGTATACAGTACAGGGCTCAAACAAATGTAGGCGTTGGTAACCAATCAGATTTCGTTCTTTCAGAGACTTATTAAACAAGCGGCAAACCTGATTAGTTGGTATAAGCCGTGGTACTTTCTTTACTTAGGTTTTACTTTTGTTTCTCATTTTATGCTAATACTGCAGCCATAAGAGCTTTCAATCTAATGTCAGTACAACACACAGACATGAGCTAGCTCCTTTACATTACTGTTCATAAAGCCGCTTTACTTATTGTCCAAAAATAATGTTGGAGATATGCAGGAGGAATATGGACAGGTGTTTTTTAATCCTGATCTCAGTTACTCCCAACAAACTTACCTAAACATCAGTTTAAAAAGTAATAAACTAAAAGCACTGGCATCTAAGGCTACGTACACACGTCAGATGATTCTCATTCAATTATCACCTTAGCGCTTATATGGGACGAGAGTCTTGCATGTGTACAGCACTTGTCGTCCAGGGGACCATCCTGGCGGATCCACAGACGAGGAACGATCGTAATGAAAGTTAAGGGGAGAGAGCACAGCAGGGTGCTGCTCTGTTGTTCCCCCCTCTCTCTCTATAGAGCAGGATGGTGCTGTATGTACAACACTCGTTCATGCATCGTTCAGTCTTTTGTCATTGGAAAGAATCATAAAAGATGCTTTCCAAGACAATTATTGCATGTGTGTACATAGTCTAAGTCTTTTCTTTACCCCATTGCAAGGAGGTGGGGGGTCGTTCTGCAAAAATCCACATCTGTAATGTTGGCAGCTTCTATTGGCTGTCCAGTGGTATGGTCTTTTCTGCTCAGTCAATGGTGCCAAAAGAGTCATTGAGGAGGGAAACAATGGCTTCATTCCAAAGTGAGTGATATAGGGGATTTAAATCTTTATTGGACCAAATTAAAAAAGAAAAAGGTTTAGAACAGTGGGGAATTGGTGGTAAGTAGGGAAATAAAACTTTTCCTGGAGATCTTAAAATGGAGCTAAACAATATAAGAAATTGTGTACAGGCAAGTGATGTCTCTTCTGCAATAACCTACTTACCTGTCTGATGGCAATTCTTTTAATTTCCTCACCTGTATTTGCTGCTTAAAGATTCATACACATCATATAATTGCATACAGCACTTCAAGTCGTTTTGACATGGGATGGGAGAGTGAATATCTGTCAGCTGTTTCCGGCCCATTTAAAAAACGTGCACCATGGTATACCTCCATCTGCAGTGCTCATAAGCTCCATAGAAAAAGTTCTGTGATTTGGGGAAAGCCGGACACTTGGCCTTTGACAGGTCACATGAGCGGGATTCCCTCTTATTTATTTTTTTGTGTTTTTTTATTTTATCTAGTGGTGTCTGGAATACTTTAAAGCTTTATTTAAAGATATCACTAGTATATTGGTATAGGGTTACCTGGGTTAGCAAAATAACATCTTAATCTGCTGCTTTACAAAGAATTGGTTCAGGATAGGAGATAAGGATGGAGTTTTAACTTTGCCTAGAGATGGGCCAAGATCCGTTTGAGATCTGCTTAATTTTTCCTGTAATTACTTTGTACAAGAGATGGGGATTTTAGGTGATATCCTGCTCCAGAGTCATTGTCAAAGTTAAATTAAGTCAGTGGGTGCAGCAACCCCACCTTACTAAAATATCAATAATGGGGATATTTCACTGTCAGGGTTAATCATACTGACAAAAATACATTAGTCAACCATTTATAGTAACAGGCACATCACTTATGATAGCCTTTTAATGACACCTAGTAGGTTGTAAGGCTCCCGTGATAATTGCTAGGTGTGTAATTCATGGTAATCATGAAACATGTTTTTACTTGATGTCCATAAAACCACAATGCCTTTATTTCCTGTTTGTGTTAGGTAAATTAAAAACATTATATTTTGGTTAGAGTGTGTACTTAGGAATGCATCCTCCTATTGTTTTGAGTCATTTATTGGATGTAAAGCAGAAAACATTATGGAAATAAATCCTTTAATACTGCATGGTGTTTAAAAGATGTCAAGTAGGTGAGCATTACAGGCTGTATTGATGGCTGTGTATCACACAATTTGTTTTAAAGTATCAAGTGACCACTAATAAAAATATGTGCTGATACTGTTGATGTTGCCAGCAAAGTTACCCAATGTGGCTTAATCTAATGGTGTGGCAATGATGCTGCAAAGCTCCTAGATTCAAAGCAAGAGAGGCCACTTTCATGCAGTCTGTAGTACATCAAATAATAATGTATCTGGGAACAGTTCAGATAACCATAGAGGAGGTTTTAGTTGTTATATAGGATCTTCATAGGTAGATATTCAAAGTGCCATTCAAATTATCATATGGGGGGTAGCACCTTAAGGTGCACACTGAATCTGCTGTAAATGTCTAAAGGTGAACTCTCCAGCTACACCTGAACATTTAATTGCATGTTTTGTTTAGGAAATAGAAATGAGGAGAAGTGAAAAACTCTTTGCACCTGCAGCCTTCTTTACCGATGGTCCCCAGGGGCTGCTCCTTTACACTACTCATGGGTCTGCACACATCTGATTGTCAGGGAAGCAAAGAACAAGTGAAGTATTTTATCATATTCATCACCCCATAGAAATAATATACAATTAAGCTTTTCAGTACTGTGCAATGGAGTTGGCACTGCAAGGTTTTAATTATTTAATGGTGATGTTTAGCTTTAACAAAATATAAAGTGCTGTGCAGTGTGACATTTCTATCACCATCCAAACCAAAGTGACCCAGCCACCACCAAAATACCCGGTGCTTTTGGAGATGGGAGGAGCAGTGACCTGACTCTGGTTATCATATAATAGTGATCCCTGGACCCAAGCAGTATATCATTGGAAGTGGTCACATAATGCCCCATACAAGGAAGCACTGAACAGCTTTTGGTGGTGAATACAGAAAATGCAGCAGCATTTCTAGGGAAGGCAGGGTGGGAGAGCTTCACATAGATGTGGTCAAGTTGTGTGTCTATGTTCGACAAATTGCCAAATAAAACCAGTCTCAGATCCTGACATGTACAGAATTATAGGAAGATGCATAATTCTGTTGAGCATTAAGGAAATATTAACAGTTGCTGTTCTTATTACTGGTTACAGTATGGCTAATTGAGACTTTAATAGTACAGTAACTTGGAAACTGGCAGCACTGGGGATCATAACTGTCACCTGATGCCTGTGAGCTTTGAGACGGCCAAAGCTGTGCTAAATATTCCAGCAGTGATGGCAATAAGCCCTAGTAACATACAAAACACATATAGACTCTGGTTTTAATTTGTGAAATATTCATAGTAATTGTTGTGTGATGGGGGAGAATTATGTTTCTTTTGCATGGCATGGCAAAGGTAATTGGAAAGTTAATTTCAAATGACCAGTGATGATTCAAGCAGGAGACACTTGCCTTGGTGTCGGCACACATACAGGGGCGTGCATGGGTGCGGGAAATATCATGCAAAACGAAAGGATTAAATTCATGTCGCTGAGGCTTAAGTGATTACTTTTTACTACAGTACAATCATGCAAGTGGTATCGTCAGGAATACAATATTTCAAGAATCATATTCCAGTGCTATTTATACCTGTGTTGTGAGAGTCATCGCAGGCCATGGCCAATATAAACAGGCTACATGTATACAAATCATTATCTACAGTAAACCCTTATCCCAGCATTGTGGGATCAGCTTTTTTTTTTTTTTTTTGGTTACTTGTTTTGGTTACTCAGAATTTGTAATTTAGGATTATTTTACCAAACTGCATTATTTTAATCCTTTGAGAAATTGATCAGAAATTTCCCATGTTTGATTAACCCCAGCTTGCTCCAACTGCGTGTGACTCCAACAGTGGAAGCAAAATATACTCTAGAGGAATCATTCAAGTGCTTTTCCTCTGACCTAGACTGTTGTATGCTGTTCTCCATGGGGTATAGTGTAGACTGCAAACAAAACAACATTAAGACTCGGATGTTAAATGTACATTTTATATGTGCAGCTTAGTCTGGTGGGGGCATTTCTGCAAGGCTATCGGCATGGTGCTCAGTGCCTGTGTACTATACCCTTTTCAACTTTTATTTAACCCATAGACAATTGTACTCTTCATGTGTCTCACTTCATTGAAAGCATGTAATACCGTATATAATACAATGGTTGACATTCAAAAATCCGGCAACCTCCAGACCTGAGGAGTGACCGGTT
Organism: Pyxicephalus adspersus; assembly: GCF_032062135.1. NCBI lineage: Eukaryota > Metazoa > Chordata > Amphibia > Anura > Pyxicephalidae > Pyxicephalus > Pyxicephalus adspersus. The sequence goes on from NC_092858.1 coordinate 31,675,124, forward strand.
TTTGAAAATTCTGGATTTTTGAATGTTATATATGCTGTATATATTAAAATTAAATGAAAAGCAAATGAAATTTTAAGTATTGCTATCAAGTTTTTTTTTTTTTTTAACATTTCCACTTTCTCTGCGATCGACAACGCTCAATGTTTACGTTTTACACCTCTTTTCTTTGCTGAATCTATCATACATACAGCAGCAAATAAATGAGAAGGAAAACACGTGCATGTAAGACCTAACAACTGATGGAAAACATCACCATCAAAACATATACGGCACCTCCAGAAAACAGTGTAAATTTGAAAATGCGCTCCGAGATTCATGCCGGAAAACTGATGGAATCGAATTATAGATAGCCGGATTTCTGAATGCCAACCTGTATAACGTAAAAGATCTAAAACTTTTTAATTTTAAGTATGTTTCCCTTGACTATGAAAATAATGAATTTTAATTCCATGCCAGATTAAATGGGACCTATTGGATAAGGTGGTAAGTCAGAACTAACCAGTTTGTTTTCCCCAGGTTTGTACTAGTATCACAGCTGTGTCTTTTGCATTGTTAGGTTCTATACAGATGTCTTTCTGTATCTTGTAGTCCTCAATATTAACCTTTGTAGTTGTCTCTCTTGTATGTTTTCATCTTTGGGTTTTAAAACATTTAAACTTTAAGGAATGTACTGTCTGTACATGAATGCTATTCAAAAAACTCAAAGAATTTGATCATGCTCTTGGAACATTTTAAACTATAAGCAGTAACAGTTTTTACTGTATGCTCCATATTTATTCTTAAATAGGAATTCCACAATTCAGAAGTTAACTTCCAACCAATGGGGTGGAAAAGAGAAGAAGGTAGGGTATAGAGAGAGAGCAGTGTCTATAGAAAGCGTTAGGAGCTTTGTCCCAAATAAAAGTGTACAGAGCATGAGTAATGCCTTTTTGACCCATTACTGACTTGCCATGCCTTGTTCTGTACTGATATTTTTTTTTTTTTGTGGAGGTGGCCACCTTGTTAAAGCTTTGCTTCCTCCTACCAGAGCCTCCAGGAGGGAGAACAATGAGCAGCACAGTACATGACTATCGAATCCCACCTAATATTACAGTTGGAGGCAGCAGTGCCTTAAATTACACACTGCGGATATCCAGCTATATGTCTGCAGGCACAGAAGTGCCTGGGTACCCTCATTAACTTTGCCTAATTTGATTTGGGCATTTAGGCTTTATTTGTCTATGATCGTAAAGGGGTTAAATAATGCATTTTGGCTTTTTTTTAATATTCATTTTACTTTTTTTTACAAGAAAGCCAAAATGCTGACTGGGCATTTGTGTGTTGGAAACCCATGTAAGAAAATGGAAAAAATGTTTTAAAATCCTCTATTATGTACAGCGCTGTATAATATGTTGGTGCTATATAAATCCTAATAATTTAAAAAATAAAATTCAAATGGCATGTGTATATATTTTTGAAATATAAAGCGTGCACAAATTATTCAATGAACCCTCTGCACACTGTTATACACTCATACTGTACATCTAGCAAACTTACATAAAACTGGTTATTGGCTTGTATATATTGCAATGCACACTCTAGTTGGCAACTACATCAAAGTTATTCCTCTACTGGCCAAAGAGGGGTCACTATGACACAGTTGGCAAGTGTGCAAAGGTTTTAATAAGAATTGTGATTGTTATGAAAATACATCCCTGTTGTCACCTAATTATTAATTCTGCTGGAACTCTGGCCAACCTTTAACATTCAGTATGGTTCTGAAATAAGCAAACCAAATCTCTGTTTGGGGTAACAAAAAGGGTGTATGTATGGGTGTACATACTTAAACATGGCTCTAAATTAAGTATGAGTGAAGAATAGCTAAAGTGAATAGCAATTATTTGTTCTCTCTATATTAGCATTAATATTAGTACTCATTCTGCCTTTTAAAAGTCTAGAAAGCACCATAATGTTTATATATTGTAATCCTTATAACTGCATATCTCATCCACAAAACATTGAAATTCCAGACATACTCATTCAACATTCTTTCCATGAGCCCTTGGCAAAATGCCTTTTTATCATTTTCATGTGTTTTAGTAGTTAGTGTCTTATTCAGGTTTCAGCTATGGGTATAACATATTTTTAGTAAGGCTGATAAACCCTGAGATCTCGTATAATTTGACTGACATTACAGAAGCTGTAAGCATTTAAAATATATAGATGTTTGGGAAAATGTGTTGTCAAACCTTTTACCCATTTAGGAAGTTTTCTGTGCTTTAACAAAAAAAATGCAGATTTTCCCCATTTTAAAGTATAGTGCTGGAAGAATCCTCATTGCATGGTTAGATCATATGATGTCCTGAGGGAGAGCTGTGCATGTGACAAATAAATCCTTTTGTTTTTGCTGTCATTTCATCAGTTCCATGTTTGTTTATACTGAAATCAGAAGCTTATCTTTACCTTTCTGAAAATGCAAGAAACATTCTTCTCTCACAGTAGGGATCTAAATCTGCTGCACTTCTGAAGGCTGGTTTAGGATAAAAAGTGAAACGTGAGTTTAACCCTTTTATATATGCTGGAGAGAATACACTGGTCTAGGATTCAAAACATTTACATTACATATAGCAAATGACTTTAAAGAAATCCATTACAGATTTTCTGGATCACCCAGCTTTACTGATGAAAGTGTATTCTCTCCAGCCTTGGACAGCTTTAATAAATCAGACCCAATATGTCAAAACTTTTCTGACTAGGTATGAGGAAGAAAAAGTACCAGTATTTTTCTCTTTCAGTAATTCAATAAATACTTTAATAAGACTCTGTCACCTGACAATTATTACAAGAAAATCTTTTCAGAAGATTTGTAAAGTAGATGTGTATTGGTCATACATTTTATGCATGTTAATTACATGTTTTTTTTTTTTATCCCCCAGTAGCTACATAAAAGTTGTAAATCAGGGTGAAAGATCTGGGCCAGCACAGACAGTAGTTTGACACTTCCATTGGAGCGGATAGCTAAGATGGGTCGAGAGGAAAGGGCAATTGTAAACGTGCTTGGGAATCAAAACTTCTGGTGAAGTCAAATCTATCACTTAAAAGCACATTGCAAGTGAATACAAATGTTTTTGGAAAAGAAAATATGTGCAAGTATTTTAATATTTTTTTTTAAGTTGGTCTTTTTAAACTGTTAGCATTCTTATTAAACACATAATATGGTCCAGGCCTGGTGCTGGCCACAATTGAAGAAATTTAAGCCAGTTTCAGTTATTTAACTGATCTGGTTTATTGATTTTTTTGTTTTTTGTGTATGATGGCTCTATTCTGGTCATGCTAAAGTATCTCTATTCATTTGGTGAGGATTCCTAATTTGGCTTTTCTCCTGTACAATATATGTTTTATTTAAGCTAATCTAAAGTTGTCTTGATCCTTTGTTTAGGTTTTCATTATGTATAGCCAAGATCATCTTTTATATACACGTATGTGTGTGTAATAATATATTAAATTATTTAATATATTTGTTGACCTCCCATAAACCCTAGGGTCTTTTCCAATTCCAGTGCTCCTGTCTTTACTTTTGTGATCTTCATAAGCTTTGGCATCTCTGCAATTCTTTCTGTAAAAATGAAATGTCATTTGATTGGGAAATGATTCACATTGACGTGACTAGGTGTCCCACTCAAGATATTATTAACCTAAAGATTTTTAATTTATCAGGAATCTTACTAGGTGTTTCTTAGCACTTGTTTTTTAGCCATTCGCAGCCACATTTAATAAATAGTATATGGAACACTATTAAACAAGATTAAACGGTTTTCAGACACTTAACATCTCAGAGCAGTGATTAGGGGCCTTGTTAATTGCCTTCTGACTCTGTCCATAATTACAATGATAACACTGGCCAACAAACATTTTCTTGCCAAACAGATTGAAGTCATTTTAGGTTCTATTTGATGCACAGATTCCAAATATGGTATTGGTTTTGCTAGATGGGCTCTAGTATTTGAAATAATGACCTCAATAATAACCACATGGAAAACTAATGAAACATGAAAATTAAGTAAAATTAAACTCGATATGCCTACGTATACAAAATTAAATTTTTGAAATACTTAATGTCAATATATTCTATATTCAGTATATTTTCATAACATAGAAGTCCTTTAATCAATCACGTTGGAGGCTCCAGCATGTGTCTATCCCATCTGCCCATATACCTTTCTTTCATCATCTTTATATCTTGATGGAACATCTCCCCTTGTTCCTCACTGAAATCGCCAAGGTTTTCTGGAATTTTTTACAAATGGCTATGGAGATAGTGTACCTTTAGCACCTAGTATCCTCCTAGTAGCACCCACATTTTTAAAGTTTAAGAGCAAGTTTTGTACCAGTTCTTCATAATTGTGTGCTTTATGGTTACCCAAGAAGTTCTTGACAACCATGGCATAGCTGTGCCAGGCTGACGCTTCAGTATCAGTCATGTAACTCGTGAAATTTGAAAAATGTATCAGTTTCCGAATTTGAGGTCCATCATGAGGATTCCGGCTTTTAATTTTTCCGTACTCAATCCAGAGAAGAATGTATTTGAAGCTATAACCGTCCTTGTTTACCTTGGAGACCATGTCACTTTTTTCCAGTGAACCTGCTGTGCTCTACTATCCCACAAGCAGATGATACATGGGTACTTTATGTATTCACTTTGCTGTCCAAGTAGGAAGTTCACTTTTTTTTAAATCAACACATTAAGACCATTGGTGTTCATGATAGCAAAGCTTTTGTAAGACCATTTTGATATTTTCATATTCTTCTTTATGTTTTCTTGAGTGACCGATTGGAATTGATGCATAGCAGTTGCCATTATGCAGAAAAACAGATTCCGTACTTCGAGTGTCTATGAAAAGCCGCCAGTCTTCTGCTCGGTGTTCTGGTACTCCAATATGGGCTAGTAGTCCAGAGATGTTACAACAGTACACAAAGTCTCTATCATCTTCACTGAAATATGGTCAGAGTTTCACCTCTCTTCCTATAAACCGTTATTTTAACTTCCGGTTTCAGACAGTTCTTTTCTTTTAGCCTGGATGATAAAAGTTCAGATGCTTGTTTTGACAGACTTAGGTCACGTATTAAATCAGCTCTTAAATCTATTAAATGAGCTCTTCTTGGGAGAACTGCTGGTTTGATTAAACACTTCCCTCATATTCACTTCCACTGCTAACTCCTGGATTACACTCCAAACCCTGTATATCCTCCATGTCGGATACGGGAATATCAGGTAGTGTACTGATCACTGGTATGGGAACATCAGCGTGTAAGCTCTTCGGGGCAGGGTCATCTCCTCCTGTGTCACTGTCTGTATTCGTCTGTCATTTGCAAACCCTATTTAATGTACAGCGCTGCGTAATATGTTGGCGCTATATAAATCCTGTTTAATAATAATAATAATAATAATAATAATATTAATATTAATAACCAAAGCTTGTAAAGTCTGGTACGCTCCATTCTAAAAGGTTGTAACTGCTTTGACTGGTTTCCATTTGTAAGTCTTTATCACTATAGAGTGATGGACTACACCCTTCTGGAGTAAGGTTGCGGATATCATAAAAGACCTTACAGATGTGGTTATACTAAATAAACTGGAGCTGGTTCTGCTCCACATCCCCACCATGTTCAGGAAAAAATATAGATCCATCTTACTGCACCTTTTTTTTAATGCGTCCAAATTCTGTATTCTTGCTCTATGGAAACACAGGTCCCCCGACTGTGAAACAATGGATAAATAGAGTTAACAATATTAGGGCTTTGGAAGACTAAAGCTACGTACACACGTCCAATGGTTCTCGCCTGATAATCAGCTCAGGGCCAATATTGGGTGAGAATCTGGCGTGTGTGTACTGCGCCAGTCGTTCATTGTCTGAACGACTGTCCTGGCTGATCCATGGACGAATAACGATCCTAATGCAAGGAAAGGGGAAGAGGGCTCAGCAGGGTGCCGCTCCGTCGCTCTCCTTCCCTCTCCATAGAGCAGAACGGTGCTGTATGTACAGAATCGTTCATGCATCGTGCAGTGCAAGTCGTTGGAAAGGATCGTGAAAGATCCTTTCCAATGACAATAATTGCACGTGTGTATGTGGCTTTATTGGTGACTGATGAAACAACAAAATGTAAAACGTACACGTACTTGGGTTTTATTGGGAGCAATTTATTTGGTCATCAGAATATCTTGCGTTTCAGCAGTAACAACAGTTGTGTTAATTTTTGGACAGTTGCATACAATGTCTACAGGGGAATTGATGTACTTTAAACATTTAACTGTGTGATAAGGAAAGTTTTTTTTGGGAGACTGTTGTTTTTTTTTCTCATCGGAGATGATCACTCATGTCTTTCCTCTTTGGCATTGTGTTAGCACACACCTGAATGTTACAGACCAGCAAATGATCAAAACTTCTACTTTTTATAGAGATGGTCAAACTTGATGATGATCAATTTTGCATGTGCATTTGATGAGCACACCTGTCTGCTACTTACGCTCTAAATTCCTATAGAAACAGTAAAGGTGTAAATTTTCACATTCTGAATTCTTGACTTTGTTTTTTGTTAAATAATGACATGGTGGAATGTCATGTGCCATTGTACATCTAAGGTTGTATTTACCTAACTTTACGACCTCCTAAGGACCAGATGTTTATGTCCTAAAATGAAAAATATTTAGAATTCTTTTTCTTGTTACTGTAGCATAGAAAAAAGGCAAAGGCCAAATCCAATGTGGACAAAAAAACACATAGGAGACCCCCAACTGAACCCAATCTAACCATGAATCCTAGACTGACCATAAAGCCTGGGGTAACTGATGAACCCCAGGCTGCCTATAATATCCATGAGACACTGACTGACCCTTGGGCTGACTATGCTAAACATTGAACAGCAGAGCTCGTCAGTGACCTTGTACAAAGAAAATTGCTTTGTAAACATTTAACATATGTATATAACTAGCTCATACTCTAAATAAAATCCATATAAATTATATATTTTTTTTAAGGGATTTTTCCCTTTTGCCCACAGTCTTAAGAAATATGTGGTGGACTATCAGGACCAAATGAGTTGTAGCCTTGTTTTTTATGTCAAAATGTAGTTTAGAGGTGTCTAGAACACTCACACTTCCGAAGTCCCATCTAGTACATTACAGCTCTTATCTTCAGAACTCACTTCTTTCAAAAGAAAAATTATTATTTTACATAAGTGAGAGGAATCATTCAAGGAATTAAAATTAAAGAGCAATGTTATGCTGGTTAAGATATATTCATTTAACCCACAAGCTGGAATTGTTTTGTCACATCCAACATAACCAAATAGTATTACAGGACTGTAGTGAATGATGGAATACCGTATATATTAGCAGTGGGGTCCAGGGGGCATGTTCAGGAGTGTCGCCATTTTCTTGTCATATTGGTGTCCTGATGAACCTATACCTGGGACCTTCTACCTATACCTCTTTTTGTTTATTTTTAGTATCTGAGCACTGGGTGAGTAGTTGTTGCCCACCTTTGTATGTAAAAATCTTTTCAGAAGATCCCACTGGTGCCAAAAATTGATTCAGTGATTTCAGGTCTATGGATAATTCTAGCCAAAAACTTGGAAAGCTGTATGCATTAATGCATAATAATCAAGGTTCTTTCTCTGATCACTCCATACAATGACGTCTAATTGTATTTTCTATAGCCTATGTTATAGAATAATAGAGGTCCGCAAGCACAAGAAACATAATGTTTGTGTACACTCTTGCACGTTCACACAGAATAGGAAATACTAACATGTACTACCGTATGTATATCTGACCTCTGATTCACACATGAGACAACAGTGCCACCATAGACTATGACAGGTACTACACCACATTAGTGCTGTCCATTCTGCACTGATGGTAACATGTAGTTTGGAAATAAAGTGGGACATCTTGAGCGTAATATGCATCATATGCTTGTACATTATGGCATTCTTGCCTTACAAGTGTGCTAGTCAGTGTCCCATTCCTCTACCTTCTTGTCAGCAACTTCTACAATTTTTTTTTTTTTGGTTCATGTATCTTGAAAAAACCATATGAGCTGATGCTTTTGTATCAATACAAAACAAATAAATTTTTCATCTGTTTATAAAAAGTGAAACAATTGAGCATGTCCTCAATCTCTCTATCACATCTGCCCATGCATAACAATATTAATATTATTATACAGGATTTATATAGTCCCAACATATTATGCCGCCCTGTACAATACATAGGAATTACAAATGACTGACCGATGCAGATGGTGACACAGGATGAGGAGAAGACCCTGTCCAGAAGAGCTTACAACCTAATGGAGATGCGTGACTTCTTTCTTTCTGAGTCAGCTGGAGGTCTCATGTGTCTCCCAAGTCCTTGCTCTGGAGCTGTGCTTTTATAGAACCTCACATGATGGTGTGGTGGCTTTGTTATTGCTTTGGATTTTCGAGGACCAAAGCTTTTGCTTTGTATGTGTCCACTTTGCTCTGGAAATACTAGCAGATAATTCTGTTAAATGGGCAGTGACATCATTCAGAGTAGATGAATTGTTTCTGAGCCTTTGTAATCAGATTATTTTGATGTCTTGCCTTTATTTGATCCAGCAGGGATTGCTGTAGGATTACAGTAAATGATAAGCACACCGTGCACAAGATGATAATAGGCTCAATGACATTTGTTCAGACATGCACTATTTGTGTTACCTTTTATCGTTCATGGACTGTAACATTGTGCTGCCAAGACTGCAGCATTCAGGGATTTTACTCATCAATGTGGATTCCTCGAATTCTGTGTACAGATCACACAGTAAATAAACATTCTTTTGTGTATGTTCATAGACATCCAGACAGCGATTGTGTTCCGTTTCCGTCACATCTACTTCTTCCTGTTGTAATAAATAGAAAGGTCTAAGCACAGACTTCATGTTTTACTTGTATCTCCTGCTGGTCACTTCTCTGTTAAAATGATCAAAAATATCTTTATATTACTACCGCAGGGCAAATCGGCAGGTTCACAAGTACATCTTTTTCTCCCTGCATACTCTCCATTCAGCCATTGGAGGAAAAGCTATTACCTAGTACTCCCATGTAAAGGAACCTTGTGCTTCACTTGCCTTCCTCTATACATAATGCACATGTGGGTACCTAAGTGACTGACCAACCAAGACATGTAGCACTGCCACATGAGAGTGGGGCGACAAACTTAATTCTTGTTTAGACTCAATGTTCAATGACTTAATCCTTACTCAAGGCTTGCTTGCGTTCCTTCAGCAAAGAGAAGATATGTAGGAAAGTATAAGCAGGGACATAAAAACATTATCCCACATTCCCTTAACCCCAACACTTTTTTAGTTACCCAATGCCGTGATCATGTGACAGGCCCCGTCCAAAATCTTTTAAAAGGATTCTTAATATTAATGCGCAGTATTTATATAGGCCTGACATATTACGCAGCGCTTTACAAAGTCCATAGTCATGTCACTAGCTAACATACTCGTATGTCATTATTACAAAAGGCAATTTTTTGGGGGGGAAGACAATTAACCTTACTGTGTGGTTAAAAATGTGGGAGGAAACCTAAACAAACACATGAAGAACCTGCAAACTCCATGCAGATGTCCTGGCCGGGACTCAAACTATAGACCTACCACTGCAAAGTCCATAGTGCTAACTTCTGAGCCATGGTAAATGATGGTTCTTCTTAGGTATGCACTTCTTCTTGGGTAATGTAGACAATCCCATTATTGTGCTATCTTTTAGTGTCTGGAGTCCAGTATATGGACATGAAATAGTTTTTATGATTTTTACAAACCGTAACATAACTTAAAGAAGCCACACTCTTCTCCAGCTTTAATGTGAAGATGATCATTGCCTTATTATTGTAGAAACTCAAACATCACAACCAACTATTTCAGTCAGTTTTTAACAGCTTAAAAACATCTGCTGGTGTTTGTGTGTTTTTTTTTTTTTTTTTAAGAAGGCGGGCAAGGTCTGCTTTTGTAGTAAACCTATGCTATGAAAGTTGTTCTATAGTTAGTGATGGAATATAATGGTAAACTCTCTGTATGACAACCACCTTCACAAAAAAAAGCCTCCATTAATAAGAGTATCTTTGTTATTTAAATAATAAAATGTTGAATTACTAATACAGATTCAGTTTGTTTTGCTATGCGGTCAGCAATTAATTGTGAGTTATTTAGGGTCCAAAGATAATAAACAAAAAGTTGTGTACACAAATTGTGTTTATTTTCATAATACTGATAAGGAATATTTCATGTGCTTGTCACATTCATCTTCCTTATTATCACACATGGCCCATCATACCATATGTAGTAGCAGGTGAGAGATTTCCTAAGGCTAATGCTGAATTACTAGCATCACTGCTCAGCATTGCCCTCTGCCTCAACTTGTGGTATTGCAGCCTATTTGCTTTGTTACCATTTAGTCTCTGCAAACAATATTATTTTATGTCAGTAACCCAAGATCAGTGAGCAATATAGTTATTAGAGCCAATATCCAAGTACAGGCATTTCCATGCATTAGGTTAGAATAATAAAAGAAGTTTAACCCCCCATCTACAAATAAGTATACACAAAAGCGATAAGTCTAAATGAATGAGCTGAAAAGACTTGTATATATGTATGTATATTGACTTTCACAAATCCGGCAACCTGAGGAGTGCGGGATTTTCAAAAATTACGGATTTTTTACGGTTATATATGCTGTATATATTTAACAGAAAATGACTACCTGTACAGTCCTTTAAATGGATGCTGAATCCATAATAGGGCTGTACAGCAGAAAATAAATGAGCAGGAAAGCACGTGCAAGCAAGACTCAACAGCTGATTTTGGAGTACAGCGTCATAAAAAAAAATAACCGTCGCCAAGTTATTTTGATAATTTTAGTTTCTTTTGAAACTGCTGATAAACTGCTTTAATATAACATGACAAAAAAACAGCACCTGGCACTATTTAAGTCTGTTGGTCCTTCCCATTATATAACTCAAAACATCACATCTTCTTTTATAAGCATTTTGGAATGTGTAAGAGAACTGGCAACAAAAGGGTTTCTCCTGGTAAAGACTGAGAAAGCACATATCTGATAAAGTGTTTAAATGGATCTTTTCCTGGACTGGATTTTTTCCTGGAACTTTCCCCACTTACACTAACTTTTCAGTGTTAGTGTAAGTGGGGAAATTCATGTTCCAATAAGTTTGTATATGTTATAATTATAAGATTACAGGTATTGGTTCTTGTCTCCTACAATGTCATTATAATACAATGCAAATATTTCTAAGGAAGTACCTAGTATTACATAGCACATTTTTATGTGTGCAATAATCTGTCTTGTGATGCATTTAATTATATCTATTTATATTTTATAGAGTGATACAGGTCTAAGCAAAGGTGTTTGACTTGTGATGGGAGAGCCATTTAGAACACCAGCCATGCCTTACGTTTTGCACACTTGAGATAGGAGACTGTTTAGAGAAGACTATCTCTGTACATTGTGACCATCATACAATATGCTCAGCAGCGGTCCACGCACCAGCAGGCTGAAGGGGGTCCATCACAGGGCAAGGTTAACCACTTTGCTACCCCTTGCCCAAGACATCATAACCGGTAGACTGCCACCACGTGCTTAAATTAAAGCCCGCACCATTACCCTTGACAACTGCAGTTATGATGCTGCTTCTTTAATACTGTCTGTGTCACCCACTGCCACTCCAGACAGGGATGTTTCAGAAATCACAATGTTTATAGTTGCGTTTTCAGGTTAGCAAGTTACACTATTTCTACTTGGAGATTCAGCTTACACTTTTTATAGTGTTTAATAAGTAAAAACATACATAAACAAATACAGAAAAATAAAGACTAAGAACTATAGCAACAGCGTAAAATAAAAGGGAAAACTCTGAAATAATCCTTAGGTAGAGTTGGTTTGCCTTGGTCCAGGTTGCTGTGTAAAGTCCAAGTTATTAGACTCACTGGGCTCCCGGCAGTGCTCAATGTCTCAGTGCCGTTGTCCTTAGCAACAAGATGGTATGTGTATATGTGAGAGCTCCCTCTGCTAGACTTACATGGCTTTTCCATTCCCAGATGTGGGACTAATAAAACAATCCAATGACAACAGGGTGGGGGCTGTCTGATAGACTGTGTCCACATGGGTTATGATGTTCTGTGGACACTTCTAAAATGCCCTGGTTCTAGCCATTATTAAAAATTTCATAAGTACAGGTTTTATGAAATGCCAACCCCCAAATTTTTAATCACAACATTCACAGAGTTTACAGAGGCCAAACTAGGCATGTTTACAGAGGCCTAGGGGACTAGTTCATGGTCAAAATGCTCACCATAATTATCCGGCTGCAAATCAGCCAACTACTACTTTATACGGAATGGTTTATTGGAAACATAAAGATTATTAATATATTTGTTTCAGAATACATCTCAACGCTCAATAAGAGGCCACTCTACTAGCCTTATCTGAGTTTTGACACCTGGAGACACAAAACTCCAACTTTTGCAATGTGTGTTGTAAACCAGGGGATCTGGAAGGATGCTGGTTGTCAGATCAAAAAATATCTGATAAGTGGAAATTTATGACACTGGTCTTTTGGAGAGACAATAGAGACCTTTTAAAAGAACACAATTTTTTTTTTTATATTTAAATCTGAGATCATGACTTAATGCTATCCCCAATTCCACAACTTACCTTTTACTTGTGAAAAGCCCTGGATCCCTCCACAAACAGAGCCCAGTGAATCCCATGCTGTCTTGGTTTCCCTCTTCTTGCTGGCACTCACCATTCTTTCCTGCACCACTGTAATAATTTCTCCTGGGTTTTTGTTCATGTCACACAAACTCACACTCTTCAGGGGTGAGATCAGGCAAAGTATCTTTTTCTTACAGATATGAAAAAAGTGCTGATCTCACTGTGCACTGTGGAAAGGCCTTGATCATGCCTTCTCGATTTTGGGCTTGCACAGAATTGATTGTAACAAAGGAGGCTGTGGGTTTCCCCTTCAGTGACACTGCTCTCTTTTGGTTTGCCTCCTATCTGTCTGACCGCTCCTGTACACCTCTTCTCTTGGTAGACTCATATCCTCCTTTGGCTTACAGTACCATCTGTATGCTGATGACACTCAAATTTATCTGTCCACCCCTGACTTATCTCCCTCAGTCCTGGATAAGGTCTCATGCTGCCTGTCAGCCATCTCATCATGGATGTCTGACCGATTCCTGAAACTCAACCTGGATAAAACAGAACTCATCATCATCCCCCATCTCAAATTCCAAATCTCCCCCTGACATATTTCAAACTGTTAAAAATACTGTTATTTGGCCCTCCCCTCAGGCACGTTGTCTTAGTGTCACCTTTGACTTGGCCTTCTCATTTACCTCCCATATTCAGAACATTTCCAGGTCCTGTCACTTTCACCTACGCAACATGTCCAAAATCTGCCCCTGCCTGTCCCCAGAGACCACCAAACTCCTTGTACATGCTCTTATCATCTCTCGTCTGGACTACTGTAACTTCCTCCTCTCTGGTATTCCACTAACCCAACTCTCTCCCCTACAATCTATCATGAATGCTGCAGCCAGACTCATCCATCCTTCCCACCGCTGCTCTTCCGCTGCATCTCTTAGCAGATCTCTACACTGGCTTCCATTTCACCTGAGAACCACATGCAAGCTCCTGTGCTTTGCCTTCAAATCCCTACACAGTTCTTGTCCCAGTTACATTTCTGACCTGGTAAAAAAAATACTAGCACTCTCTAATGACTTCCTCACTCTTAACCTCATCACACGCACGGATACAAGACTTCTTTAGAGCTGCCCCAATTCTCTGTAATGGTCTTTCTCATCCTATTCGGCTTGCTTCTACTTTCTGATCATTTAAAAGAGCACTACAAACCCATTTTTTCAAACTTGCCTACCCATCTTCTTCTGTCTTTTTGAAACCATCACTACTTCCCACCACTACATATCTCCCATCCTATTGTGTGTAAATACCCCCACCTACTAGATTGTAAGCTCTTCAGGGCAGGGTCCTCTCCTCCTGTATCATTGTCTGTATTTAGTCCGTCATTTGCAACCCCTATTTAAAGTACAGCGCTGCGTAATATGTTGGCGCTATATAAATCCTATTTATTATTATTATTATTATTATTATTATTAATAATAATAATCTCTACCGTTTTGCCAATGAAGATGGGAGAAGAGGGGAACCTCAAAATAAAAAAATAAAAAATAATTGTATATAAGGGATGGCCACACTTTTATGTAATGGTAAAGTGATTTTAGGTCCACTTTAAGTACAAGGATCACTCAGCCCCTAGTACTCCCCTATTTGTGCTGTCCTGGCCCTCCCCATTCAGCTACTTGCTTTCTATGTGTCAGCCATTTAGTCCCCACTTTTTGTGTAAGTATTTGCTAGGGTGGTCTGCTGACTGCAGTCTTAGAGCCAGGGATGAGCCATGTATGAGTTCAGCATTTTCTGAGCTACTAACATAGATCAAATCCCTAGGAAGTAGAAATAAAAAGTCCACATGTGTCTACTTGTTCCTCCAGATCCTAATAAAGCCAGAGGATCAGCAGGACAGCCTGGTAACTAGCATCTTCAAATGTTTGATTCAACATTGCATGCTTATTTCAGGTTGTGTTTCTGCCCCTCCTGTGTTTGGTATGATTGCATTGCTAGGTAGCAAATATGGTGAAACGTGTCAGATGTCATTTCTTTGTGATTGCTGACAAGGATGCAGAGTTTTACTTTTACCATCTCCAATTTTGCAATAGGTTTGTAATTCTGGGAACTGGCTAGACCCGCTCAGACACGGTAATCATCAATGCTGCTCTGGCTTCCAGCAGAGTTGGGTGTGTGATACATACGCCTTTAGTCAAAGCACTTCCACCACCATAATATAATAAAAATATGACTTAACTATGTTCTTGTATCATGGCTTCAAAAATCATTGCAAAACAATCAATCAAGTCATAAGGCTCAAGTTTGGCTAGTTTTTCTTCTTAGTTTTGGATAGCGTGGAGAAGCCCCTGGTTAGAACTTTACTTGTTTCTGCCATTCCTTTTGGGGTAATCTCCTCTATTCCTACTTTAAATATTTACCCATACAGTAAGTGAGGAGAACACAGAAATATGACTGCACTTCAACAACAAATTATAGATTTTGGCTGCAGCTTCACAGCTCGCTTCAGATTTTTGATGGGGGGTGGAGGGAACCAAACAGAAAAGAAGATTCTTGTGCAATTAATGCATTAAGTAAAGTTCTGCATTCTATATTTGCAAGGAAGCAGGATTTTTATTGCAGAAGGGACAGGTGATACTTACCTGCCTGTTTGCATTTTCAAAATACACTGATGGTATTCCGGAATCCCCTGGGGCTGCTGGGACTAAATAAATTTCCACATTCGTGTGCAGGTGTTGTCATCCTGGCCTATCAAGATGGCTGAGGATCTGATACTTGGACG
This sequence comes from Pyxicephalus adspersus, assembly GCF_032062135.1. Lineage (NCBI taxonomy): Eukaryota > Metazoa > Chordata > Amphibia > Anura > Pyxicephalidae > Pyxicephalus > Pyxicephalus adspersus. Next base: position 31,690,629 of record NC_092858.1, read on the forward strand.
AGTAAAATATGAAGATGTAACATAGGAAGATGGTACCTGTGACAGAGGACGGGTGAGCGTAAATAAAATATTGCAATAAGACTGGTAAGTTTATTTAATTGCAGAAGGGACATCACCTGACCATTCTTCAACAAAAGAACTTGCCTGATTGCAATTTTTTATTCTTACTTTAGAAAGTCAAAAAATCAAACCCCTAGCGTTAGACCACACATTCAACACAATTCATTAGCTGACTTTCTCAGAAGGGTTGATCATGAAATCGCCTGCTGAAACCTGGGATGTTTTTTTCCAGTGATAAAAGAATATTTACCATTCTTTGTGGAGATCTCCCTCTTCCTGTTGTGTTTTGAAAAAGAACACGACTGAAAGTCTTCACAAAGGGAGAACTTTTAACCATTCCCTGCTCCATCAAATTAAAAAATACAAACAAAAGTTTGGTTTTCTCTATCCATAACTAAAAAAATTTTACCGGGCTATTTACAAAATTTCTGTCTAATACGTCTGAATAAGTGTGATTTTTAAACTCCTAAGAATGTCATATTTCTTTCTCACAATTTTAGAAGTTTGTTAATATATATGAATTGGGGGGGGAGGGGATCTGTAACTCTGCATCAAAAACAACTGACCTTTGACTCTTTATTACAAAGGGCCCCTCCCCAGTAAAAGTTGACATTTAGGGAAGTTTGTTTCAGTCATGCAAATGATGCCATAGAATGCAGAGTCATAAATAAACATCTACTTGTGGGCGAGTTAATTATTTTCTAGATTTTATAACTGTGCCAAAATTAATGAATAATCGCTTCATAGTTTGATGCGTGTGTTGTATTCAGGTGACAGGTAATGTGAGTCATTCTGTAGGAAAGAAGTATGAAACTCAGATTGTTATGGCTGTGTTCAATACATCAAGCTGTCTTTTATATAAAGTACAAACATGGTAAACATGGGGCAGTCCATGACAATGGCTCCTGATTACAGCTTCATATCCACTGTGGAAGATGTCAGGGGATCACTGTACACGTCTGATTTCCATCCAAGACGAGTATGACCATTCGTCTCTGGCAATGATTATCTGACCTGTGTCACTCCTTAGGTTTAGGAATGCAGATATAAAAGTCATCTAAATTTTTTCTATTTGTTTACTTGTTCTAGGTCAGTGACTCAGTAAATATTAAAACCAAAAGGATCAGCACAACAGCCAGGAAATAATTATATTTGGGAGGAGGTCATTGATGGCATCCCCTGTATTTTCATTATTGTTAAACTACCTGAAGTGTATTAAATCATTCACTAATAATCTAGCATTCCCTTTAGATTCACATACGTAGCTGCACATATGCATTTTGTTTTGTTTTATGTTGACCCCCAAACATTCATTGTATTTATTTAGATGATCTCCAGATCTGTGCACACAGTAAATAACACATCACCATCTGCATTGGAATTACGCATTTCTATGTACATCCCATAGAAGGGGACCAGCTGTCAATCTAGGTGGTGGAGCAGGTTCAGTACAGTCATCTGCAGCATCTGTGCATGTCGGTACATTGAGTTTTTTTCTTACATAAAACTATAGAGACCTTTTAATTTTCATCTATGGACCTGCGTTTCATAAAAAAATTCTTTTTTATCTGTTTACTTGGCATGACCTCATCCATAATATTGTACAAAGAAATGGTATTGTCACGGAAATCAAAATTGCAACAAACATTATTTTATTCAACAGGGTCTTGGCTTTCGGCTGGGGTTACAAGAAACTGTATTGCAATAAAAAAAAATTCTTGCATAAGAAAATAAATAGCCCTGGGGAATGCCGTTTTCGTGCAATAATTATCGTTGGAAACTAACAGATTTTGTGATAATCGTTAACAAAAAAGTGCACCAAAACGACGCCATCCCCGCAGATCTAATTGGGTGACGATTGTTGTAATCTATTGTGTGTACGGTCGTTCAGTGATCGTGGATGGTTCTGCGGTACACTTTCTCCTTTACATGTCACTTACTGCATCCTTCAAATATCTAGTGTGTGTACACTATTGGTGAATTGTATTTGAACGACTGTATTGTTACAGCATGTACAGAATTGTGCACAATACAGAAGTTTAAATTAATCGTGCATAATCGTTGATTAGTCGTTCATTTTCTAATGACAAATATTGCACGTGTGTACCTAGCCTTAGATCTTACACTTGTTTTTTACTAATTTTTGGGTGGTGAATCCAGAAATGACCCCATTTTTATGCTATAGCAACCAGTTTTTACGATACAGGGTACCCTCCATTTTTGTAAAAAAAACATACAATGAAATAACTTGAATGTACTGTTTAAATTTCTTTTGTTCATACAAAGGATTTATTGTTACTCTGACTCTTTTTTTTTTTTTTGAAAATTAATTGGGTAAGTGGTTAAAGTAAATATTTATGCTTTTAGCTTTTCCTGGAGTGTTTTAGTGTTAGGACAATCCAGCCGGATGCTCCAACATCAGCCAGCCAGCGTATGTACATCCCATCTACCCTGATACCGTCCTTCCATGACCTTCAAATCTTGGTGGAATCGTTCACCTTGCTCATCACTGACTGCACCAAGGTTTTCCAGGAAGTTTGAAAGATGGCTATGCAGAAAATGCACCTTGATGCTCATATTGCAACCAAGCATTTTGTTATCTCTCTAAGAGTTTCTGGACAATATCTGTGTAATTATTTGCTCATGTGTTTCCAAAGTCCTTGGCAATGGTTTTGAATGATAACCAAGCATTCTTATCGACTTCTGACATTGTCCTGATGAAATGTTCATCTTTGATGAGCTGCCAAATCTGTGGACCATCAAACACACTGGCCTTTGTTTTTTCAAATGCCAGGCTAGGAAATGCCGAAATGAGGTACTTGAAACAGTCTCCTTCAGTTGGCAAAGCTTTAACAAACTGCTTCATCAGACCCAGTTTTATGTGCAGAAGCGGCAATATAATAATCTTTCTATCAACAAGTGGCTCATGTAAAATGTTTGGGTCACCTGGTTTTAGGGCAGGTCTTGGAGGCCAATTCCTTTCCACCCAATGCCTCTCACAAGCTCTGCTGTGCCATATGCACAGATAACAAGGATACTTGGTGTATCCGCGTTGCTGACCAAGAAGGAAGCATACCATTTTAAGGTCAACACAGATGACCCAATCGTGTTTGTGATATTGCAACAATTCAATGACTGTCTCTTTATGTCTGCAAATTCTTCACATAGCGAAACTGAATGGCCAGTCGGGACTGACCCAAATATATTGCCATTGTAAAGGAGGACACACTTTAAGCTCTACTTTGAGCTATCGATAAATAGTCACCATTCAGTTGAATTATAGATTGGAATTCCCAATTCCTCCATTAAACCAGGTATGTTATGACAATACACAAATCCATTGTCAGTTCTAAAGTACTGCAGAAATACAATTTCTCCGATTCAGAAGTATGATACCTTTATTCCTTTTTCAAGTTTTTTTTTTTTTTTTTTTGATACGTGTTCTGAAGCCTTCTTCGATAGGCCCAAATCACGTGCCAAATCACTCAACTCATGCTGATCAAATCCCTTACGAACAAAGTACTCTTCAATTTTATACTCTTCAACGAAAACCGGCACTGGGATTTCATCTGAAAGAGCCACTGCGCGTATAGCCAATGGTAGACTAGGATACTCTGGTACATAAATTTTGTCTTGGTAAATCCCTGAAGTTTTCACCATACAGAAGTAACAGTCACTGAAATGATCTCCTGGCTCTTGCCAAACCATAGGTATACCAAATGTCATCTTAATACGTGTGCCCTTTGTCCACATCTGTAAACCTTTGACACACTGTTTGCACACTTTATGAGGGGCCCAAGACGTATCTTGATCACCAAGTTTAACTTTTAAATATGCCAAATAGGCTTGTTCTACAAATGTGCTGATGTTTGTCCTTTGACTGGGAATAGTGAAACTACCACAGATATATAACAAAATGAACCAGGGTTGTTAAGGTACTTACAACGAGAAACCACAGAGCCAGACATGATCTGAAAGAAAAGAAATATGTGTGAAAGTAGAAAAATACATTTTGCTTATTCACTGCATAGAGCAGCTCATAACCTCTGACCACACTGTCCTGCGTGTAAATGAATAGCCTATACAAATCCACGCTACAGTAATCGTATTAATATAAGCGGTAGAGAAAAAACTTGACATGATAGAAAAAAACTAAATGCACCTTCAGAATCGGCATACCTATTTTAGTGTAAATAAGTTTTTTTTTTTTTTTTTAAATTGTTCTCTAGTATAATAGAAATCACTGCCCACCAGATTTATTTGTATCTTCCTATTAAACTCAAAAGTCTGCCTGTGGGGGGGATTACTTCTGGTTATAGTCACATTTATACCAAAGGTTAAATTAGAAACTGGGGCACGCCAGTCAAAATAAAAAGGAAGGCCCATAGTCACTAATGGCAAAGTAGCATTTTTATGTAAAGCAGCCTGGACTAGGGGATTACCTATAACTAATCTTGGGGTAATATGGATGAAGCCAACCAGAAGGGTTCCCCCCACCCACCTTGTCCTCCTATGAGCCTGTTTAACTCTGTCCACATATCAAATGGAGCTTTCCTATATGTAATTACCACTCATGATTATAAGGTATCCAACTCACATCTTATCTGTGCTTAAAATGTTACTATCACATATGTGACTTGCTAGCTGATCAGAACAATTGGAGAGAATCTCTGAGACACAGCCATAAAAACCTGTCTGTGATTCTAACCACTTCACCCCTCTAAAAAAAATCTACAAACAATTGCTTTATACAATTTATTTTAATTTAAAATGTATTCACATAACCTGATGTTGTGTGAGGGATCCCCTCAAATTATTGTTATATTATTGCACCTTCACCCAGTTAAAGGTTTTATGTACACCTTGTATGATCATCAATGCAAGCTGTAAACACCAGAATCCACATTCATTTTGACAGCCCAGAGTATGATTAGTATAATAAAAGCACCATCCTGTTTACAATGTAGCTATTTTTATGTGTACTTTTACTGTGTAACTTTATGTATTATTGTATTGAGATAAACTATGTATTTGCCCAGGAGAACAAATATGACACAACAATTTATTTCATCTGATCTACCAGTACAGCAAGTTTACCCTTCTCATGCTACCTTAAACAAGATTCTTGCTCATTGGTTGCCCTCAAGGGAAGCCTGTCCCTGCTTGATTTTGTATCAAAGTTTTATCCTTCACAAGACTCTTTTAAAGCACATTTCATTATAACAATATAAAATTCTACTTAAACAGAATAACACATTATGGGGCAATGAAGCCAAGGGCTGTGGTGCAAGCCATAACCTCCTGCTCCTTTGCTTTACTAAAATCCAAGTGTTTAGCCAGACTTGCATCTTGAGGAAATCTGACATCTTTAAATTTCTAGTGTTCAATGTTGACAGAAGCGTTTTAACCACACATACAATTTCATATGCACATTATGGTGGGGGGAAAAAATGGAGGATCTAAATGAGCCTGTACAAATCCCCCCCCCCCCCAAAAAAAAAAAAAAAAATGAAGGTAGAAGTTTTCAGTTTACTGCGCAGACATCTGCTCTCACTTCATTCTCTATAATGGATTTTTTCAGTTTGTTTAGGGATAATATTTCCAGCTATTTAACACATTACTGAGAATAAAGCTCTGCATTTCTTAGTTAAAAACACTTTAAGAAATGCAGTGCTTTATGCTTGGCTATATGTGTGTGTTTGGGGTTGGTAAAGAGATGGAGTTAATTTTGTTGTTAAAATAATTCAACGTGATATTTTAAAATGCAACAACTCATAACAGCCAATCACATCAGATTAGTAAAAAGATGTATGATTGGATGGATTTGTTTGCTTTCTGCATTGTTGATTGTAATAGGTATTTACATTACAGTGCACACAGCATTCTTTTACAGTAAATGGAAAACACAGGTTTTCTTAAAATAACCCCTGGTTTTACAGTTAACTCAGATTCACAGAACATCCATCACACTGATTACATTTTATTTTCTGAACCACATAAGAACTCTTCTAGTTTGGGGTTGGGACCGGTTCCGCCCTGGTATGTCACTGTTCAGGAATGAGACCCATGGAGGACAATGATGTATACTTCCAACTGTCAAAACTGTTCAACTTGGCCGATCCAAGTTTAAGTGCACACTTGCTGTTTTGGGCTTAATGGTGGCACACCATAATGACCACATCTTCTTCCTGTGGTGCTGGACTGGGTGCATGGGTGGACAATTTTCTAAGCAGTCACAAGATGATGTAGAAGGGTCCTTAACGCTGTGTAAGTTACAACCCATCCATCCACTCATCAGGAACTAACCGGGATCTGGAATGGGCAAAAATCCTGCAATTGGCAGAACCATTCATTAAAAAAAAAAAAAAAAAAAAAAAAAAAATATATATATATATATATATATATATTTAGTACTTATATTTTTTTATGTTCTAGGAATTGTGCATCTCTGATTTAAATCCTTTATCTTTAGTCCTTTATTTACAAATTTTCTGATTTCCAAGGACAATTCTACATGTAGATTTAGGCTATGTACACATGTTAGACTTTTGTCGTTGAAAAGGATCTTTCACAATCCTTTCCAACAACAAAAGAATAAAATATGCATGAACAAGCACTGTACGTAAAGCGCCGTTCTGCTCTATGGAAAGGGAAGGTGGAACAATGGAGTGGCACCACGCTACGCTCTCTCCCCTTTGCTTGTGTTACGATGGTTTGTAGATCCGTCAGGACAGATCCATAAAGTATGTCAGACTGCCACTGTACACATGCCAAGTTCTTATTCAATACGAGCCCTGAGAAGATAATCGGACGTGAATCATCTGACAATTGAATGTAGCCTAAGGCTACGTACGCATGTGCAATAATTTGTCATTGGGAACGAACAAGTAACGACTGATCAATCAATAATCGTTAACAAAAACTGTGTTTTAAATATATATTTCCTCCAGTACACGTCATTTCCTGCATTGTTTGAATGATTGTATCCACTGTGTGTACATTATTGGTGGGTTATTTTTGATTGTTGATCTGTCATTAGGCATTCATTTTCTAACGACAATTAATGTACGTGTGTACGTAGCCTAAGTCCAGTGTTTACATTTTATATTAATATGTATTATATGTATTATAAAATATTTTAATATATTTTTTTTGGGGGGGGGGGGGGGCTTCTTATGGATGTTTATTTTTTTTCCTGTTATGGTAACTAAATTATTATTTCAGGCAATTGGATCTCTCGAAGGGGACCAGCAATACCAGTTAATGGAGATTCCAGCCTTTCCCACACATTACTCTTAGAAAGTAATTTTATTGTCCTTTGTTTCTCTTTACCAGGGATGCCCCTCCACTGCTGATAACCTTGTCACTGGGACAGGAAGTGATGGAAAATCTCCTGATGGGGTGACCGATGACAATAAAAACTTTCAATTGATTACAAGATTTATGCACTTTAATGTGTATAGTGCATAGGCTTTCAAAAAGCAAAAAGATGCATGTGTTTTGAAATAAATTACACACTTCCATGTATATATTCTGCTTGTTACATGATATTTTGTATGTGTTTTGAGCTTAGATACTCTCAGAGCATTGGCATTTATTAATCAGATTTCTCAATCTCTGCTGTAAACATTTCATGAAGCCAATATCATCTGCCACAGTGACAGATGTGCCTGAAGCTAACCTGTACAGCAGCTGCACCTCCCTGTGTACATGTTCCCAGTTGTCTACACTCCCTCCCCAATCACCTAACTAGAATCACCTGTGTTGTGTGACGTCCCTGTACCTCTCCAACATCTGCAGTCGTCCCCAACCAGCAGGAGTGTCATCTCCACAAGCTGTGCTGGCGACGTCACAAAACATCTGGTCCAACAGGTTTGTGTCTCTGGCGTCTGCAGATTGTCTGATTATTCTAATAAACATAAAGCATTAGGAGGAAAGTCTCGGCAGAGTGCAGTCGCTAGACAAACCCTCTTCTGTCTTTTCAGCAAACTTGAGACCTCCAAGCGAGATGTGAAATGGCTGCACGCAGTAACTGGAGAGTGGTTCGAAGAGATCCAGAAAAAGAAGTTTAAGGATGACCCAGACGTCAGGAACTTAGTGAGGCCTCCTCTGACCCATCGTCTCAAGAAGAAAACCCCTAAGGGAGGTGAGTCAGGAAGGGAGGAGGTGGTGGGTCTCTGTCAACAAAGGGGAAGAAGGACTTTCACTGATTGTAAAGCAGCACACAACACATGACGTGGCTGACATGAGCGTTAAAAGGTTCCGAATTTTCTCTAAAGAGGAATAATTTAAAGAAGAATTTTTCTTGTCAATCTTAGATTTTTCAGATTGGTACATTTCTATATTTTACATGCACAAAATTTTACTTGCTACTGTTGGGTTTAAAAAAAACAAAAAACTTTTTAGGGATATTTTAAGGCTTTTTCTCTTTTAGGGGGGATTCCAGCAGTAGCCCATTCTTAGAGTGACAAGGCTCACTTCTTGTACCCTGGTGAGGAATAGACACTCTCCTCATTGGTATAATAAGGGTCAGGTGTTTGTGGTTAACATAAATTAAATGGGTAATGCTAAAAAAGGTCGGAGATTTCAGTGCAGAAATGGCTGCACGCAGTAACTGGAGTGGTTCGAAGAGATCCAGAAAAAGAAGTCCGCTTACTACACAAAGAGAGATTATTTCTGGCAGGATCAATGTTCTTTTCTGCTTGAGGATGGATCTATGTGCAAGGTAAGCCTGTTCTCTGTGTATTGGTTGCTATATATGTATGTTCCAAATAGTATAGAGTTTGGTAAACATGCATGCAACAAATATTGTTTTAAATTTGATAAAACAGTTTTATTAGATCACCCCCCCCCCCCCCCTCCTATTGTGTGTTACTTCCCCCACCTCCTAGATTGTAAGCTCTTCTGGGCAGGTTGCTCTCCTTCTCCTGTATCAGTCTGTCATTTGCAACCCCTATTTAATGTAAAGCGCTGTGTTGGCGCTATATAAATACTGTTTAATCATAATAATGTGCACATTTCCTGTGCTGGTTATATATTTATATAAGCTTCTACTGTATTTTGCTTTGTATTTATAATGTGCAGTTGGGATAACACATAAAAATTGCATTATGGCATACAATACATAAACTGAGATTTAGAACTAAACAATAATTTTTGACTCCCAGGAAGTAAAATATAGCTAAGCTGAGTGATTTGCTGTGACCCATAGCCATCAACCTGAAGTTAGCCTGTTGCTGGCATTGTTTTTAGAATACACCTGCTGGACTTCCTTTAATGTTAGAGAGAAAACATAAGACATGCTTTTACGTACTCATAGCTCTCTTCATACAATACGTCTAATAAATAATGTAGGGGAAAGGAATGTTAATGCTATATAAATATTATCCAGCCTAATTACAGAGTATGGATGACATTACCTTACAATGTGTTTGTGGTAGTATACTTTCAGGTATGGCATAAAGTACTGTGTCGCTTTTGGTTTGGTTAGTTGTGTAACCAGACGATTGTCTGATAAGTTCAATGTCTTTTGCTAAAGAACACCCTGACACCCACATAAACTATGCTTCTTTAATTAGTTATGGCTGTCCCAAGGATCTAGACGTGACCGTAGAATAGAATATGTCACAGATTTGTTTCTGAAGTTATACAATCCAGGAGTCATCCTTGTCCTTTTGCTACTAGATAACACATTGGATAACACAATCCCACTTTAACAGCGAGAATGGACAGTTACAATACCTCCCTTTTTTTTTTTTTGGTAAATGAACTCTAAGCAAATGATCCATATCCGATTTCCCCCATAACCAAAGCCGCCTTGTGATTAGGATTCCCCTGTATGTTTAGTACAACATTAGCCAATGCAAACTGTGATTTGAGCAATTGTAATTGCTGGGAATTAAAGCAAAAGTAATTTGAATTCTTCAGTTCAGATTTAAATGGAAAGGGTAACGTATTTGCAGTAAGAACATATTCTAAATTATTATTGCTTTGTGAAAAAAAAACTTGAACTCCAACTCTCACTTTAAGGCTGGACCTAATCCAACAGGGTGTGTTGTTGTTCTGTTTTTTTTTTTTTTTCCGGAAAACCGTTCCGGTCTTTCAGACGTAAAGCAGGATAGGATTTTATTTATTTTTTTTTTTTGACAATAAAGACTGGTCTAGGAAAGAGTGGACAACCAATATAATTCAGTGGTTAGGCACAAATTCCCATTCCTCAGGCAACAAACAACCAGGCCTGATTATTAAGGCTACAAGACTGGTGAAGATTCACTTTCATCAGCAAACCTGGAATGGATCTGGTCCAGGATTGAATTGAAAACATTTGCTAATTACTTTTACGAAATCCATTCCAGGTTTGCTGGATCACCCATCTTCACTGATGAAAAAGTGTATCCTCTTCAGCCTTGGAGAGCCTAAATAAATCCAGCACTGCATGAGAACAAAAAAATTAAATGTTACACACATGATTGGGTATATACATCCTTTAAAAAATAATATTAGATAGGAATACATTTCCTAATTTCCATTTTCTAACTTTATAAAAGCATATATGATGGTAAATTGTTCTTCATTCAAAAAAGGTTCATTCAGCAGATTGTAAGTACCCATAAATGACAGCTTCATGAAGTATGGGATTTCCACTTTTAGTTCATTGGGTATAAAATAATTATACAGACAGGCACTGTATATGTATTTGTGTACAACTATATGACTGCTAGATAACTTTTTATTTCTGATTCTACTTTTAGTATATTACCAACAATCCAGAACCTCAATTCATATTCTTACATGAAGGTGATGAAAATAAGAATTTATTTTGTATGAATGTTTTCTTACATTTAGTTTTATAGTATGATAACCCCAGTTAATCCTAGTTATGTCACCTAAGCTGTAACTCCTTCTATATAGCTGCTATGGCCTTCTACTCAAAAATCACTAATGGGTGCACTAATCCTTTTAAAGATCTCTACACAAAAGATTGTTTTTTTTGTTTTTTTTGAGCTGGTTGTAAAAAAGTGGGCCTCTAAACTGTTGTTGGCATCCCTGTTGGCTGGGAAAGGTCCGGGGGTCCTTGTGCAGCAGCACACTATGTGCCTTCCTATGTCTGTCTCTGATGGTGTATAAGAATTGAAAAAGTGTTCTTTATAGCCTGTTGCAAACCTTGCAGTAGAATACAAAGCCCTCTTATACCTTCTTGTCTCCCATCCTAAATTTCTGTATAATTTTAGTAGAAAAGTGCATCTGTCGGGAAGTTTTACCCAAAGCTATAGCACGGCAGGGGGACATCACTATCGTTTTGGAGAAATTCTAGGCAATGGGAAGCATACTGAATTTAACAACGTTACAGTTCAAGGACTGCCTTTTTCAGGGTTTGGTTTCTTCCTCCCAGGATGTCATAATCTGCAGATTATGACATCACCTTTGTTAAGCATATCTTCAATTTTTCCCCCACGGGGGCATTTTTCTTCTATGGTGTAGTGATGTATAAAGTAGTAGAGCGGCCTATATTAATAAGCAAACCTCCCAGAGCAAAGTACACTTTAAATCAAAGGAATTTATTTGCCAAGATCTTACAAATCATTATTATTTGGAACTTGCAAGTAATAACTTAAGTTCAGTAAAGTTATGTCAATCCTGTATTTGTCACTCATTGCTATAAAATGTTGTAGTGTAATTGTTGTATAATTTATGGAAGAAGTTGGCTTGTCCTGGACAAAATTGTCAGTAGGACAGAATGTGAGGGCAAATCCCTCCATGGTCCTGTGTTGACGGGCTTTGTTCGCCTCAGGCAGATCTTACATTCCTATGCAAGTCCTTGGGTAGAGAAAACTAATTTAAAGCGGTTAGTATATAAGTACAGGTCAAATGCACCTGTAAGTAAATTCTGGTCTCAGAAGCAAAAAGTTTTTTTAAGCAACACAGTGTAGTGTTGTAAATAAACCTCTCCTATTCTAAGTCTTTTACCGTTTTGCTGCATTGCACAAAAATCAAAATTCTGTATCCACAAAATTGTATCCACAAAATTTGTTGGTTGGATTTTCTGAGCAAATATTGCAAATTTGCAAAATTAAAAAAGCATTGCATTTAGGAAAATGTACCCGAAATGTTTTTTTTTTTTATACTAATTTTTCAGCATTTCTTTTGGATAGGACAGGTCCTAATAAATAAAACTATATCCACTTGTGCTTCCAAATGAAATCCCAATCTGTCCAAAAATAAACCATGCATTGTACATGAAAGTAGACTGCAAGTGCTAGAAGATATACATTTGTGGATTTGAGACAGGTGAAAGAAATACTTTGAGACATAAGAGAATTTAAGAAGGATAAAAAAAAAAAAAAAAAACTGGGAGCTTAGGTGTTATATACCTGCAGTCTCCAAAACTTTTGGAAAATAGAGCAAAAGGTTTTGGCTGCAGATACATACATACATACATACATACATACATCTGTCAGTTTCCCCAGTGGCAGCCATGCTTGTTTATAGTAATATACCAGGTCTTGCAAAACTCATGGGAAAGTTATGTCCTACGTGTGACATATTAAAATGGTATGTTCATCTTATCCCTTCCCTCAGACTGACATTTATTTGCATTACTTGTTGTGTTGCTGTTTCTGGGCAATTTACGAGCTGATCTAAATAAAGATGTATATACTTTGTACTTTGATCCTGTCCGTCATGATTTTTTTTTATGATAAGCTGGTTCAGGAAATTCATGCTGCACTTATGGCCTGACTGGCTCATCTGTGAATGTGATGCTACACAGCTTGGTGGATATCATCTGCATAGATGGACACCTTTCGGGGGAACTTCCTTTTTCATGAGTCATGAGATACAATGCACATGGATCTTCTAGCAAAACATTTGGAAATGAGAGATGTGCCTAGACTCGTTCAAGCCATGAGCCAATGTATATGTCGTGTGTTTTCTTAAAAAAAAACAAAAGAGTATGTATAGCTTCTGTCTCCTTTATTCCAGAATGTTTTTTTTTTCTATATTAGATTAAATGCATGGAGAACTTTTTTTACCTTTTACTTTTAAAATTTTTACCAGCATTCCGTAATAATTTGTTTGTGTAAAGGGTATTAAAAGTGGATTTGTGTACTTTGTCCCCCATGATTATTGTATGCAGCCAGATTTCTGCTAAAAGGTGATCATATATCACAGGTCATTGACAAATAATTTTTGTTAATGTTTTCAGACTCGGAATCCTCCAGGATGTCATCATCAAGGAACTACCAGTCCCCGAAGAGCTCTAACTCTGGACCTTCCTTCCTGAAGATTCGCTCTCCTTTTGCGTCATTGTTCTCCTTTAGGAAGTCAAAGCATGAAGTGAATTTATCAACACAACATGAGAGGTAATTAAAGACTTTTATCTGTCAGGCTATTATTCAATGTTTAGCTGCTACAATCACAGCAAAAAATCGGATATTTGTTATATAATTTGTACTTTCCATTCCTATGTCCCAGCAAAATTTGGAATCGGCTGATAAGAAGCCCCAAGCCTTGTCATACACTGTCACCTGCTACCTGCCCATAGGGTACTTTGAACTTTGTAGTCACTTTGGACAAATGCAATGGGGAAGGATTAAAACGTCTGCTGGGGTTTTTTTTAAAGCTCTTTGGGATGATTTACTCTCAGTTCATGTCATGTTTACAGCTTAACCAGACAAGAAATGTGAGAAAATTGCAACAGACCCAGCCAAAAAAATGAGAGGATTTTAGCTTTTTAGCTCCTGCTCTACTAAAGAAAAGCATTGTTTTTTCTGTCTGAGCTGATTTTGAAGAGTTTCCTCTATTGCTCATTTGATAAATTGTCAGCAGAATAGGAATTGAGGATGATTCTTCCTAATGGAGCCTTCATTAGAAGGGTTATTTCCCAATCCTGATCTGTCTAAAATGAAGAAATGTTTGTGTTGGACATACACTTGTACTGAGCGTGTAGTAAGGTAAAACAACTTCATATCCATTCTGTGTTATTAAACACAATGCAGTTCTACCCAGCAAGACACCCTTCATTGATATTGTTTCATAAACTAAAAAAAGTAATCCTTCCCCAAGGCTTTGGAGGTCTTTAGTTCCAAAAAAGTATAGAATAAAAGCCACTACCCCTGACTTCTGACTGGTTTATAATTGTTAACACCAACACAAATGCTGGTCATACATATAACAATTTTCAGGTAAGTTTCAACTACTAATACTAGCAAAAGTGAAAGAACAAAGATGAAATATTGACGTATTTAATCAGCTGGCAATCTTTAAATAACTTTACAATTTTTCAGTCTAATAAATCTATTTCAATATGTAATCTAATAAAAATGGACTGAAAAACGTAAATCCCTGTCACACACTGGAGAGATCAGCGTTTACGACATGTATCCTCAACTTGACAATGGTCATTTGGAAATAGCGGATTTTTCATTGCATTCTTTGATTTGAAATTGAAACTAAACTGAGATTGGGTGGTCAGATTGTCTATAAGCAGGCCTACATCTAATGTAACCCATAAAACTAACCCTGAATGCTTAAGGTAAGTGTACTGTAACTGCACAATTCCCACCCTGTCCGCAAAAACCCCAAGACCGCATAGACTGACTTGTGTGATAGACCCCACTGTGTGATGAGACATATATTTGTTCTTTCCATAAAAGAGGGGAACTCGACTGAAATGGCCAGTTTTGGTAACCTACCTTTAGCTGAAAATACTATTTTCTGGCTGCCTCTTTGACACAAATATGCAACTAATGAAGTCGGAACCGGCAATTTGCAGACTTTTAGATCAGTGACTGGTAAAATATGAATGTGTCTGGATTAACATTACATTCATGCAACAAGCCTTACAAAAATAAATTGCAGCCTGAAAAATAAATTGCAGCACAAGCTACATTTTAAAAAGATTTGCATGGGAGAAAAATGCCAGTTACCTGGCTCTGAGAGGTGCGCAATGGTAATATTTCATTTCTGATAGCTTTTCCATCCTGCTGATGATAGTTCCATCCTGCTGAGTATAGCTGAAGGCACTGCATCAACTGAGTTAATATTTGAGTTCAAGTCCCCTATGGGAGCTCTATTTTTAATTCCATGGAGAAGCAAACATTTAAACAAAAATGGAACATTCTTTGTCAGTGGGAAACTGTGTCATCAGCTAAGCAAGGCAGAACCATTCGTGGATCTAACATTATTGAAGTGCTATGGAGTGTGGAAACAAGACTAATAATTTATTGCAGGAACTCCTGCAGTTTACAATAGGGACACGCTACATGAATACGTATTCTATTTGCTGTGATTAATCCTAATGAATAATAGCATATCCCATTAGGAGGGAGTGATTAATCATGTTGCTAAACAATTAAGGGCTGGTGCCCATATGTAGATTTTTACTTGTGATCTGATTTCTAATTCGATAAAATCATCAGGTCTAAAGGGAGAATTAAGCAGCCAATGCAAGGGACCATATGTTTTGGCTGGGTAAGGGGGTGTAGCAGTTAGGTTTAATATGGATTTAAAGTACACAGGTTGGATTTTGTCTATGTACCATGGATTTCGAATTCTAAACACTTCTATCTGAATGCAAGGCTGAACCTCTTACATATATTTGCTGTGTTTCGGGAAATATTTATTATTTGGAAAATTTGTCAGTGAAGTGAAAAATTGGCAGAATCTGCTTGTGTTTACAAGGCCTAAAAAACTTTATTAGACCAACCTAATGTGTCACGCCTAGAACACTATCGGGGAAACCGCAGACCGCCATACTGGTACCACCAGTAAAGAGGAGAGACTCAATGAAGTCTTTACATTAAATTCCTCAGGGACATAACTAATCACAGTTGATACCTGCTGGCCACAGCCCCATATCTCTTTTCCTAATTTTCATTCTTTAAATTTTCTGAGCTGTAAGCTGAACAATAGAACATTATCAAATACTTAGAATTCCAAGTTGCATTACATACCTTATTTATCTAATTTCACCTGTGATATTGTTCCATAGTAGTGACACCAGAACACCCTTCCACCCTATTTGAAAATTAACTAAACCCCATCTAATTGCACACAATACCAAAATACCCAGAACTCAATCTTGGGCCAAGCCCTAAAATTACTTTCTTTGACAAATCAGGTTGTTGTAAATTGAACATTTGGCTCTTTTCTTTATTGTGTATTATCCATATGGTTTGAAAAGGGTTCTGCTGGAAGTATCATAAAATTTCCTTGGGCAACCATGTGACACTGTTTTCAATGCAGACATGCAAAAATGGTTTTGAGGTTTCTGTTTTTTTGTATTGTTTGGCTTAAGCACTTCACAGTGTTATACGGTAGCAGGTGGTTGCAGTCAAATATCTTTCAGAAGCTCTGTTGATAAGATATTTGCTCGAGTTCCTATATCTGTGCGAATTTCCTAAATCTGCTGTGGCTGTTAAATAGGAGTTGCATTCTCCCTGTTTGATTTTGAGAGTTTTATATCAAATTGAAAATACAACAGGGCACTGGAGCATGCAAAAGTGTGCAGGAACACCCACAACTTTCAAACAAAAAAAGAGAAATTGTTCTCACTCTTGGTGTAATAAAGGAATATATTTAAAAAATAAACTAGATCAGCTAAACCCACCAAATATATTTAAGATCACAATATCATATATTTGTAAGGCGATATTCTTCTTTACGGTTTACCCCTCTCCCTAAAAGGTAACACATTTAGAAAAAAAAAACCTAAATACTTAAGACTAAAAGAAAACTCTACTCTAGGATGTTACAGGAGCCAGTTAGGGGACTTAAAGCCCACACTTCGATCCCAAGGCCTGTGCTAAAAAGAAGGATCAGTAAATGTAAGCGTTGATTTTCTGCCTAATTAGTTCATTGGCCACATGTCAAACTGGCATAAGCAGCGCTGATTCTTTTCAGGAGTAGAGAGGGCAAAGTGCCTGGGTTGCATTATGTACAAAGAGATCTATGGATTTTTAAAGCCATCTAAAAACCTTTGTGTGCAGTATTCATGGGCTGTAAACCAGGGTCTGATTTATAAGGCAGCTTTAAATGCTGGATAACTGTATGTTAAAAATGTTTAATTGCCATATCAACTTCGAATTGGCAAACATCCAGTTCTTTTCATTTTATGTTCAGTGGCATGTTCATTGGAGCATTGTTAAGTTTGGTATTCACCTGTAATCAGTTTGATACAGTGTTCCAATTCTGCATATATATATATATATATATATATATATATATATATATATATATATATATATATATAAAATATGTGTCACTAGGACAGTAGGTGACTCTGTTGTGGTAAATGTATATGATCAGTGACCGGATGTTTCAGAGAAGAGGTTTCTCTACCTTTCTTCTGAATAATATGTACACACAGTACGGTTTTACAATCTTTTGAAAATGTAATAAAATGTTAAAATGTTTGTTAAAGAAAGGACATTGTGGAATTGGAGAGAATGCAAAGAAGGGAAACCAAACTAATAAAAGGAATGGAGGAGCTCAGCTATGAGGAGAGATTAGCTGAACTGAACCTATTTTCCGTTGAGAAAAGATGTTTACGGGGGGATATGATCACCCTGTATAAATATATAAATGGTCCATATAGTGAATTCGCCTCCCGAGTATTTACTTTGAGATCATTACAAAGAACAAGAGGGCACTCTTTGCGTCTGGAGGAAAAGAAGTTTAAGCTCTGGATAAGGAAGGGATTCTTCACTGTAAGGTCTGTGAAAATGTGGAATCGGCTCCCTCAAGTTTCAGCAAATTCTAAAGATTGCAATAAGAAAAATCTGGATGTTTATCTATAAGCACAGAATATAACTGGGTATTAAAATTTTAAAGTAAAGATAACAGGCTGTTGATCGGGGAACATCTGATTGCCTCATGGGATCGGGAATGATTTTTTTTACCCTGTTGGAGCCTTCCTCTGGACCTCTGGACCAACTATGTCTATAGAGTTTTATATCTGGAATATGATTATTTCCCTGGTGTTTAAACTTGATCGACTTATGTTTTTGTTTTTTTGTTTTTTGTTTTTTTCAACCTATGTAACTATGAAAGGATGTACTTACTACTAAAAGATCTGGCGGGAGCACAGCAAATCTGTAATTGTACTGTTTTATCTAGCAGTTTAGCTTGCTGTGGGCCGTTGCAGGGATGGACTTGAATGGAATGGCATGGCAGATGATCGCCCTGTTGGCCATTTTGAATCTCTTGGGATCAAGCGTTGTTACAGAGGATGTGGAGTAGAACAGTGTGTGTGTGTGTGTGTGTGGTGATAGTTTTAGGGGAAGTAGGGCAGTGAAAATACTCTACAGAGCATTATTATGGTAATTGGCATGAAGCAGGGTGACAAACTGGCTGGGTTGCATTTGGAATGGTGTGCTTACTTTCAGGTAACTACCACCTATAGGCCCATGCCTACTGTGCGATATGGTAAATCGAGCCCTGCTCATGCAATGATGTCAGCATTTATACATTAGAGTCAAATTTTACTTTATCCTGTTCACTTATCAACCACTCATTTTTTTTTTATCCTACCCTCAGTATAAACACATTCATATTATATATGCTCATTCATACAGTCACAATAAGTAAGTATGAGTAAGTAACTGTAAAATACAGTTAGGGAAAAAAAGAAATCACACCTTCTTCCAATTCTAAGGTTTTTTGTATCTGGACTAAAAAAAAAATATTAGGTCCCAGGTTCTAAAATTGTTTAAAGCATCACGTGAAAAACTTTACACAAAAGTTTTAAATTAACAAAAATGAAATAGCCATGTGTGACAAAGTTTACCCACAGGAGCTGAATGTTTTAGCATCAAAGAGATTGTTTTCTGTTTGACTTTTTCAGTCTTTGACAATATTGTAAAGGAATTTTTATCTGCTCTTCTCACTGAACTAAATCAATGTTGTTGGGTTTGCAGGCATTTGTTTATGCACAGCTCTGATTTCCTGCCACAGCATATTGATCAGGACTTTAACTTGGCCATTATAACACCTTGATTTTTTTATTTGTCAGCCATTCTGTTGCATATTTGCTGGTGTGACTTTGGGGTGAATTTCCTGGTACGTCTGGGAATGACAACTGTCTTGAATGTTTTTCACATGTGAATAATCTTTCTCCCTATGCAACGATGGACTTCTGATTGCTTGGGAATAGTCTATATAACTCCTCCCAGATTGATGGGCAGTTAAACATGCTTCTCTATAATTATTGCTGATGTTTCTCCTCGACGTTGTCTTGGGACACACCTGAATGCTGAAAGCCAGGAGTCTGCCAAAATGTATATAAAAACAGAACTAAAACAATGTTGTTGGGTTTGCAGGCATTTGTTTATGCACAGCTCTGATTTCCTGCCACAGCATATTGATCAGGACTTGACTTGGCCATAATAACACCTTGATTCTTTTATTTGTCAGCCATTCTGTTGCATATTTGCTGGTGTGCTTGTGAGCATTGTCCTGTTGCCTGACCAAACTTCAGCCAAGCTTTTAGTAGTCACAAAAATTGCCTCACATTTGACTCCAGCGTACATGGGTATACAGTAAAGTTCATGGTCAATTCTATGACCGTACGATACCCAAGTCATGTGGTTTTAATAAAAAAATTCATCAGCCCTTGATCATAATACTCGGAAGTTGGTATGAGGTGTTTGGGCTGATGTGCGGTCTTAGTGTTTCGCCAAACATGATACAGTGCATTATGGCAAATCATCTCTACTCTGGTCTCACCTTTTTGAAGGACATTATTTCAGCAGCCTTGTCGCTTGTTCAGATACAGCTTTGCAAATTTAAGCTTTGCTGCCATGTTCTTTTTAGAAGGAAGAGGCATTTTCCTGGCTACCTTTCCAAACATACTTGTTCAGGTTTTTTTGTCTAATTGTACTGGCATGAACTTTACCATTCTAACTGATGCTTGTACAGTCTGATATGTAGCTCTTTCTGATTTTTCTGCAAATTCCCTGTGTTTTGCACTCTGACCTTGGGGTGAATTTGCTGGGACGTCTGGGAATGACAACTGTCATGAATGTTTTTCACATATGAATAATCTTTCTCCCTATGCAACGATGGGCTTCTGATTGCTTAGGAATAGTCTATATAACTCCTCCAAGATTGATGGGCAGTTAAACTTGCTTCTCTATATTAAATTGCTGATGGTTCCTCCTCGACGTTGTGTTGGGACACACCTAAATGCTGCAAGCCAGGAATCTGCCAAAATGTATATAAAAACAGAGGTTGTCACACTTGCTGATGAACAGTCGAGCAAGTGCATTTGATTACCAGCATCTGGCTGCTACATAACCTCCTAATTTCTATGGAAATGGTAAGGCTGAACTTAATTTTGTCACATACACTTCTTCTGCACCTGGTAAATGGGACAATGTAAAATGACATGTGTTCATCTGAGGCTGTAATAACCTAAAGACTTGCTAAGGGCCACGTGATGTGTGTGTTTTTTCTTAAGAATTGGAATGTATTAACTTTGAATTGAACCGGGGGGGTCTTTTTTTTTTTTTTTTTCTCATGACCTATGTTTATTTTGAGGGAATATTAAGTTCCATTAGAAAATAATCGGTTATTGGCATGAGGTTGTCTTAGGATCCCAGTAGAGCTCAGATTCAGGTGTCCTAATAATGCTGGTAAGTTCTGCACACATGAACATGGGCAGACACGAAGGAATGTGCACACAATGTTATGATGGTGTTTTGTGTGTCCTTGTTGCTTGGTGATCGTAGTCCTCTGCTCCATGACTTGGCTCTTGACATCTATGCACATGGTGATCAATCCATACTTTAGCAAGTAAGAACCTGATTACCAAGCAGACTGACAGGTTCTATGCGTCAGTGCCTTTCCCTCCAGAATTTCTTTAATAATAAATGAATAGAAAACTGGAGTGCTGGAAGGCAGGGAAGAACACCAATCTAGTCTTTTTTTATGTTTAGGTTTTGGCTTTACGTTCTCCAGATTTATTGTTGAATAACGAGGTATTTTGTAAAAATA
The DNA here is from genome assembly GCF_032062135.1 of Pyxicephalus adspersus. Taxonomy (NCBI): domain Eukaryota; kingdom Metazoa; phylum Chordata; class Amphibia; order Anura; family Pyxicephalidae; genus Pyxicephalus; species Pyxicephalus adspersus. The sequence continues at coordinate 31,711,683 of NC_092858.1, forward strand.
AGATGGCAGTTTCTGCAAATAAGATAGTAGGGTGTCCTGTAGGTGTGGATGTTATTGTAACATTTTATTATTGTGATTTATTAAAGGTCAACTGCACCTAAAAAGGAAAATGCAGCTTTGTAATGAAGTTATTGCACTGGTGCTTAGTACACTATATGTAAACATTTTCTCTCTTTTCCTTTTAGATCAAATATCTTCTCTGTCTTCAACCAGCCAGCTCCAAACACTGAGCCAGTGAAAAAGAAGGTATGTAAGACTGCTAAAGATTTATTCACAATTAGATGAATTCCATCTTGTGAAGTATTGTGCTTTTCAATGGGGGTCTCGCATATAAAATGTCTGAAAAAATAAATTTCCCATGTGCCCTCCCCCTATGCATTCAGCCCTGTTTCCCCTCCTCTGTAAAAAAAATAATGTGGACTAGTTTGTAGGGATATATCATCCTTTAGATGCTTCATGTATAAGCCCAGTATAGTGGGGTGGCTTAAATTAGTTTGTTTTGAAGTGCTGTGCGGTCATTGAAGGGAATTTCCACTTATAATTAAAATTGGAGTTTTATAGGTAATATTACATGTGAAGTCTACACTCTCGTTGTGCTGATTAACTACATGTACAGCAGGAACCTGTGCAGCTTCTGTGTCTGTATGCGCCAAACCTAAAACAGAGAAGATGGGGGAAAAGTTGCCCACAGGCAGGTGTTTGTGAAAATGTTTGCTAAGGTCAGGTACAGCTTTTGAGAAGACCTTGTTCACTGTAACCGTTCTAGTTTATTCTCATGGTTTTGAGCCAGCTCTTTATTAGAGTGGCGTTTGGTGACGTAGGCAGCGGAAGAGGTAGGTTTTCACTTAATTCTTTGTTGTAGCCGGCTTTTTAGGCACGTTCAGTAAGGTTAAAAGGTGATTTAAAATAATCTTGGCGGTTAACATGGAAACAAACAAAATTCCAGCAGAGATAAAAAAAAAAAAACCCAAGACCTCAGGAAAGGTGTAATAAACACGGGGTGATTCTGATGACTAAACATTAAATTCTGCACTCATTTACTCATGTAGCCTATTATGTTCCTCTTTTGCAGTTTGAAATCTACCAGTCGGCAAGAAGTGTAAAACAAATTGCCAGTTTTTTTGAGAGCTATCAGAAAAAGCCGAGCCAAAATATTCCATCTGATGCGCAGCTGCAGAGAGAAGCTTTCCAAGGTAAAGATGGGGAGCATTTAAGATGGTAGTTATGTATTAATAAAAATGACAGTATTAATTAAGAATGGTTTTGAAATTTGCACTGAACCAAAGTAACAAACCATTTTCTTAATCTGCTTAGAGCATGCTTATATGCTGGAATAGTTTCCAGGCATTCTGCTGCCAAAGTGTACATGCAAGCGATTTTTACACAACATTGTCTTGGACTTCCGCCCCATGGGGAAAATGTTAAAACTGGCTATTTTTCCTAAATCTCTTTATTGAACGTTTTATTACAAATCTAATTAACCAGGAGCAATGTCTTTCAGCATTTATCTAATAAACAATATTAACAAAAAAAATAGTGTGAGCATAATGGAAACAGTTTAAAGCTATTGATACATATTTTATATCTGCCTAATACTTTTTATTATTTAATAAAAAACACAATCGCAGTATACTACAGTTTTCTATCTAAATGTATTAACTGTATCTGTATTGCTATGAACCTTCTGCTATCTCTTGCAAAGCAGCACTTTGGGAGAGAAGGGGCAGTTTTAAGAGCCAAACCAAACAGAACCTGCCTTTGTCTGCATGCACATATCCTAACGGGAAGAGCAAGCAAAACGCAACTAAACATTTCTGTGTGTTGCTGCTCTCTCCTTATTGCTATAGGTGAGAATACTGTATTATTTAAACCACCATAGTTCCCCTGACCTCCAGCCTTGCACTTAAATACCTCCAATGGACCAAGTCAATGAAGCCATATGTTGGTTTGTAAAAATCTTCCCAACCAGCCCAGTGCGTTCAATCTGCTATGTAATCCTATAAATTAGTAGTTTGAATAATGATGATGTACTCACATAAGTAAAGGATTAGGTGAGAGTGCAGCTCGTATGTTTGGTCCTAAGCACAGGGTATAAGCCTAGGAAGTATAACTAAGGGTGCAGGTATAGTTTTTTTCTAAAATGTACAGGAAGCAATGTCTCTTTACTGGTAATACTTTCTGTCAGAGGTGTATTTTTTCCAGGGGGTTGGGCAGGATACAACACATCATTTAGCAGGTCTGTGTATTTCAAGCCTTTGGCATTAGTAGTTAACTATTTTTCTCCTAAGCATTTCATTAGCTGGATATAATCAAGCAAATAGGCCCTGTTTAGCCTTTGCAGTTCTTTCATGACATTTGGTATTTCCCAGCATAGGATTTTAACTCATGGTCTTTGTGCAAATCCATGCTCTGTGTTACAATTGGTAAATATAGTACAAGAACAATATTATTACAATGACTCATACATTCCTTTTTATCTAGGTTATTTTTGGAGGAATTGCTGTCCCATGAAAGTAGATGCTGAATGGCAGCAAATAAAATGTTCTGCAGTTCTGAATATGAAAATCACAAATTGGCTGTTTTGTAACACTAAGCATTTCTTTTTATTGCAGCAGTGCGCCAACATGGTTTTATATGCTCCTTTTCTTTTTTTTTTTTTTTTTTTTTTTTCTTGAGGCCATTTTATTCTTTTATTTCACTTGTCTTTTTTTTTTTTTGAGTGGTAAGGCGTACTTTTAATTACAACTTGTCAATGCAGCTATAGATCTAGTTCTATGATCGTTCTGAACAGATCTACAACTAATCTGGATTGCATTAGTCAAATTACAAATATATATATAAAAAAAAACTAGTACTGTTTTTGGCAAAGCCAGGAAATCACACATGCATTTTGGCCCTGCTAGGCCCAAACAATGCAGATATGTAGCCAAAAATTTGGTTTACAAGGCCACAATCCCAAATACCTTGGCGCATCAATGAATGGCCAAAGAGAACAAGAGGATGCTCTTCCGACTTAAAGGGGCTAGAGTTGGGCAGAAATGTTTTCTGCTGCCGCTATAGTTAAAGAAATGCACATAATACTATTTTTTCTTTCTACTGATCTGGAAAGTTGTGTTTGGACTTGGGGTGAAAGAGGAATCTGTGTAGAACCTGGAGGTATAGTTTACTTCAGGCAGACACAGACAGCCTATGGACAGCCTGATTTCTTAACTGGTCACTGCATCTATTTAGCAGATTGCATTGCTAAGAAAAATATTGCACTTTTCTATTCTTTTTAACTGTTCAAACCTGTGTTGGGACTGGTACTGGTCTATTATTCATTGGCTATTAAATGATAGATTCTTTTTAAATGTTTTCAAAGATTTAATGGGTAGGATATAAATTAATAATTTTGTATTTTTAGTTTTAGGAGATCTGGACCATAAACTTGCCCAAGAACAAAGTTACAGCCACACGCTGAGGACCTGTATATCGCCAACTTATGAATATGGCAGTATACACAGCAAGGAAAGCTCATACCATAGTACAGCAGATCAACGGAGAGAATATAGCACTTTATCCTCTCATAATGGAAGAAGAGTCTCTCTGGAAGAAGCACATTCCACCCATGCCACATACCGACCAAAACGGTTTTATGAAATGTACTCGGTTAGGCATAACTCGGCATCAAAATCAGAGACTTACAGTAAAAATATTTATGCTAAAAGCCCCTCAATGTGTTCTGACTCCAGCAGAAATCCAAACTTTGCACCCATTTCTGGGAAATTTTCTTCAAGCAGCTTGAATCTTCCATCCGAGAGCTTAGAATATGAACGAGTCAGGCAGAACAAGTCAAGAAGGATACCTGTCACCTCAATCAATTGGAATAAATCCAGTTTTAGCCAACCTGAAGTCTCCAGAAAACCTTTCCGAGCTCAATCTGCTCTGGATCTTACAAATGCTGGTAACACTTCTCAGACCAATCGAATTTTTGACCTTTACAAGTACAGAAATTCCAGCAGAGTACCTGCATCAGGCTCCAAGGTCAGCTATCAAAATGACTTAACAAGTAGAATGTCTCAAAACAGTTCAAGTAAATTCTCCACTGGATATTACAAAACCGGCTCTTGTAGACCTCCCGGTAGCCACTGGGAGGAGGAGAACAAGGAAAATTCTTTTGAGCTAAACCATGTCGCAAATCAACCATCTTCTTGTGCTGAGACTAAAACTGAAAGAGATACAGAAGTCTTGGAAGTTTTGAATGAATTTCCAGTACTGGAACATGTTTACAATTTACAAGATCAAGCACAGAATTTTATTGTCCCAAACAATCAATCTCATCCAAACACTTTGACTTTGCAAACCGAGGACAACGCAAATTCAGATGTGTTATCAATAGACACTGGACTTTGTGAAGATAATTTGAATGTGAGTCATACGAACGTTCCAGTAGACTTTCCAATGACCATTGAAATTGAGAACAAAATGGAGGAGCCTGTCACGTCATCTCCCAGTAGTCTATCAGAACCAGAGCCCATGGAAGTTGACTTTCCAAAGGTCTCGCTTCCATCCACAGGGAAAATTCCATCCACTGCTACAGACTTGCAGATACTTGGCAATTCTGAGCAAAAAGACACTTCTCTTCAAAGTCTACAAAAACGTTCATTTTTTACAGGACCGTTGTTTACTAAACAAGATAGGACAACATTTGTATTTCCCAGTTGTAAACAATCAGTTGAACCGAGTACTTCAAATAAAGATTATTCTCCTTCTACACATGTGTTTAAATCTTCAAAACCTATTAGTGAGATTGATACAGCTTCCAAAAATGCTTCCACTGATATTGCTGAGAGACCTGTAATGCTGAACACAAGATTGGATTTAAGGGACAATAACTTGGGGTATAGGTCTGATATGCTAAAGCATCAGAAAAGAAATGCATCCTCCCTTCCAGATTTAATTGATGAGAAAAATTACCTATGTGATTATATAGATGACCATTGTGCTAAAGCACATAAAATGTTTTCAGGAAACAACTTCAATACTGGGAATATTACAACCTGGAGAGAAGATCCAAATTCAGTCACTTTTGACTCTTCAGAAAAATTAAAAACCTGTTCTTTTGATCCAGCACATAAAAGAACATCCAATGAAAAAGACCAAAATACCTCATTACTGGAAAAGTTTTCAAATTCAACAAACACTGTAGCCAAGGCTGATGGTACAAAAGAAGGCTTACATTTGCCAGAGACTGTTCCCCCTTATTCAGACATACATAAAAAGTATAAATCAATGTATTTTAATCGAGCAAACTATGTCCAGCATGGAGATGACACAAATAATAACAGACCATTTTCTATGACCAAACAAACTCGACAAGAAATTGGTGAAGCTGAGGGTTTAAATAACATATTTATTGACCCCAAAATAGATAGTGATAACACAGAAAAAGTAAAAACACCAGAATATGGAATGTCACAATTATATACAGATGGTGAAAAAGATGTTTCCATTGCAAATCAACAAAGTGTTGACCGAGGAATGCAAGATGTAGAAACTACAAAGGAAATGGCCCAATGTGTTTCAATTCATTTTAATCAAGCGCCTAACAAGATCACTGAATTCAATGAGCAACCAAGATTTCAACGCATAACCATCATTCCTACCAGTCAGATTGAAGAAGACCATTTACATGAAAGGCCTTGCACCAAGGACAATACAGAGTTGAAGTCTTTGAACTTGCTGAAAGAGCACTTGCTGCTGGCACCAGAACCATACAAAAGGAGCGTTCATCCTAAGGAGGACACCAACCCTCCAATTTCTGGCTGTAGGCTGACTCCAGACATTTATACTTGTGAAAATGTGCCTGACATCAAAGCTTCTGAAATTCAACAAAAGTCTGAAACCTACACTTGTCAAGGCGTAACAGAAAAAACTCAGATTTATGAAACCTGTTATACAGATTCCTCTAAGCCTGATGTGGATACAATTGAATATCATAAAGTTGTTTCAATCTATTATACCTTGCCTCGTAAATATTCTAAAACATTGTTAAATGTATCCCAGAACAACTTGAAAAATATTGATCAGACTCTTGAAAATAATAGTGCTCCCAGTACTCTTTTGGGGAATATATTAAACAAGTGCCCAACAGCAGAAGAAAACCATGAATTCAGTAACCAAAATATGGTAAAAACATCACTGTCCCAAATTACTCCTGAAAACAAAGAGTTGGATTTGGGAAAAAAATCCTTAAGGCAAGAACACCTTTTCAATTTTAATTTAATCCCCCTGCAAACTAATCTAGTAAATAGGAATACCGAACCCCTTCCTGGTGCAGAAACCTCATCTGATGTTGGTTTGACAGATCCATTTGATTTGGTGGACCGGTTTAGTAACCTGCACATAACGTCCAGTGACAGTCATCCTAAAGGTATTGAAACGCAGAGAAATATAAAAAATAAAAATGAATGTAGTCCTACAAGGACTTCACCCCAATATACACAAAACCCTTACTACACATTGCCAAATAGGAAATCTAACTTCCAGGATTTGGAGAGAACTATTCTTGAGAATGACATTGCCATGGCACGCAACAGACATAACCTATATTCTAAAAGAGGAAATTCATTTCCCACAACTCCAGAATCCAAAGATGTTTTTTTATCACCAACATTTGAATATGCTAATCTTAATTTTACAGAGGGTTACAATTCGCCAAATTTTCAGGAAAAACAAGCTGATACTCATAATTTTGTGAAAAAAGACAATGGTTTGGGCAAAAAGGATTCCTTTGATGATGTAATTTACAGGGAAGATATTCCTTCACTCTATAAATCGAAAAGTTTAAAAAATTTAAAAAGGCAAGATTCATTCTATTCTAGGGATCCCTCCCCTGGCATGGAAACCAAACTCAGTCCACAGTTTCATAGCCAGTCCTACATTGCTAAAGCAAATGAACCTTTAAATCTGACTAGACCATCCTATAACTCTGCGTTTGTCCAAAAGAAAATGAAACCTATAAACGCCAAGAAGTTTACTTTTACCTTTGATAACACTGGCCAAAGAGAACACAGCAACTCTCGATCAAGTGAATCCTTTGGGGATTCTCTTCGGCAGTCTGATGTGGATTCACCATGTGTGTTCTATTCACCAAAGGACAACTATCCCTTGCATGTAAAGAGACATAATCATGGACAAGGAAGCCGAGCGGAGTCCAGAAGTTATCAACCTTTCAATATGTACCGTTCCAAAAGTTTGAAAACCTTGAGTCACGATTATGAAGAGGAAGAAGAGGTGGCGATCAGAAGAAAAAGCGATGGGAATTTTTCCTCCAAAAGTTATGGTGGGAATATGAAAGGCAGAAGTTTTCGTACTGATAGCACACATAACAGGAGACATTCAACTGAGATGATTGATGAGAATGATAATTGGCCACAAGGTACAGACAGTGGCCAAACCCCTGTGTATACTTCTAAGACTGTTGATTATGGGATTTTTGGGAAAGATCAACAGGAAGAACTTTTAAACAATGTAAAGAGATCACTTACTGAGGGTAGATTATGGAGACCAAGTTTTCTGAAAAACCCAAGCTCCCTGAGGAATGAGGAACCCTCTACATCTCAGGAATCTCAAAAAACTGCCTGTAAGCCTGATGGTCTGAAAGGAACTCTCAACATATATGAGGAAGAGGTCCTTCCCAATTCAGATTCTGACAGTGATACAACAATGGAGGATGAATATTACTTGGATGACATAGAATCTGAATTATAAAGCCCTTCAGCATATGAACCGAGACAGTATTGGCACGTTTTCAAACTTTTTACTGACTTTACATGAAAAGATATGTAATATAACTATTTTTACAAACAGAAAGGATAACCTAATTTTTTTTCCATTTTGTTTTATTAAAGTGCAATATGGAGGGCAGCTTCTGAATGCCATCCACATAAATAATTAAATTGATCTATAGTAGAAGGGGACACCAACGATTGTCTAAGGTCATGGCAGAATAAGTGAGACATGAGAAAATGACCCCATTGCTGTAATTTACAACTGCAGATGCCATTCACTTTTGCCAGCAGCTCTCTGGCTTTGCAGGTAAATTGGAATACTTTGACAGACACTTAGACAGGTAAATGGATGTGATGACAGAACAAAATGACTTTTAAACTGAAGGATTAAGGAGACAAATAATGCATTCAATATAACTTTTAAATATCCACCACCCCCTTCCCCTCTCTATTAAAAACCCTTGGGTGAAAGTATCCTTTAAAATTATAAAGTGTATTCATGGCAGACACAGTGGAGGTTGCCATTATGTTGAATATGCCAATTCTAAAGTAGAACTAAGTGCTAACCAGTGCTTCCCTTTGCCTGGGGTGATATCTGATGTGTATATGCATGGATTAAATTCATCAAAGCACAAAAGCAAGCTGAAACTATACACTAAACTGAGCATAGACAGATTCACCGTACAATCAAAATACATCTGCTGTTAGTCGGGTAACAAATTTTTTTTTTTTGTGCCTTCCTGCTAGACATTTAAAAATTAAGTAAGATTCAGCTTAAAGTGCCAGTAGAATATTGTACTTTATGCCATTAATAAAAGCAGAGAAAAATACATTTTTAATTTTCTGCTTTCAAACTGATGGTTTTGTTTTTTTTAAGAAAATTTGCAAATCGAGTTTCATGAATGTTCTCTGAACTATTTTATTTAAAAACAACGACAAACAAAGTGGGGGTCTCACTAGACCACACCACTGACTAAAAACGAAATGTGTGCAAATATAGAGCACAGCAGTGTGCATTAAAAATGTGCATTGCACTTCAGCAGTGCGGAGATAGCAGGACCCTATTCAGATTTTATAGGAAGAAGAAAAAGCTTGAGGAGAGTTCTTTCTTCACTTTCAGGCAGAAAACCCACTTGTGGAGACATACCGGGCATCACACTGTGGTCTCAATATATGAATGGGATGCAGGTGAAATGCAGTTTTAAGCAGATCGCAGTATCCACTCACCATTTTTAGTAGGCTAATAGGTTTGGGTTTGGTATGAAGCTTAGAGCCACACATTCAATTGAGCAAGTCATATAATCCCACCCACTGAAGGGTTAATAATACATATCTAATATTTTCTTATTAGAGTTCCAAACTTATCTCCTAGATTCTGTAATTTCATATGACATACAAGGAAACCTAGCATGTTTTAAAAGCTGCATAAAAAGATGTTAGCCAGCGGATTGTATGACTAAATGTATGCATTGAAATGGCAGCGTTGAGATTTTTTTGGGGGGTCAAATTTAGAAAGCTCTGCTTCAATCTGAACAATTATCTTCTGCAAAATGGTTACCTCCACTGTCTGTACATTTTGTACACTTTAGTAGGAAACTGATGCTGGATTAATGAATGGCTTCACTAAACACAATAGATGGTTTTCTGTGCCCTTTAATAATGTCTAAACGGTTAGACGTTCTGCCCTAAAAATAACAAGTCTCATCTTCCTTCAGCTTTTCGTCAGGTGGTCGGAGATCTCTGTAGACTTTTGTGTACAACCTATATTGAGTGGTCACACAGTGAGTGTGATATATAATATCATATGGCCTTTTTAATTTTGCTACAGCATTATCATTACCTACTGTTTGTCTTCTTTTGACATCATTTTAGAAAGGTAATGTGATGGTTTGTTGTCATTTGCTTAGAATAGTGATGTGGATATAGCATTATCTCTAGTACAAGAATATCCCTGACCCCCCTTTTCTTTAGCGAACACCATTTATTAATAGGACATAAGCTTTGTATTCTGTTCCCCTTCTTGTTATTTAATGTTACCTAGTTGCTGAGAGGGAGGCAGTCCATTATTAATTCCTTAAGTCCTGATCACTTAAGAAGTTTCTGCCTTTTTTTTTTAGCACAAAGAAACCTGTGAGTCCTGAATAATTAAAAGGTGGTGGACCTGTTGCTAGTAGTAGTAGTTTTGCAAAGTGCAGACCATGCAAAGCATTTAGGTTTACGAAGTGCTAGGTATGACTAGCACCGCCGTGTCTAGGATAAAGTACAAATGACAGAGCATTGTGTCTGCCTTGAAGTGGTAGTTCTACTTTAAATGTGCAGTTGAGAATGCCTCTTAGTCCTAAAGGGCCATAGAGTACAAGAACATAAGTTTTCTACATGACTGGCCTCATTGTTGTAGAAACCCCTTGTAGCCTCTGCATATAGATCTATACATAAAACTGAGGAGTAGTTATTCCTCACCAACACCATACGGCGTCATGCTTGCACAACCTATCTGATTCTGTTCACGTGAGTATGACATGGTGTGCCCAGTACCTATGTACACACGACCTTTAAAAACAACCCAGTTGCCAGACAACAATATTCCTATAACACTAAGGGCTCTGTTTATAAAACATGGAATCAGACTTTCCCTCAAACATTCCCTTGAGGGAATCGTCCAGGTCCACTTGTTTTGATGGCAGTAATTGATTCCCATGGGGGAATGTTTGAGGGAATGTCAGACTCCCTGTTGTAAGTATTGAACCCTACATTTGTGTGTACTTTTATTTAGATTTGTTCGTTCCCTGTAGAAGCCTCCCTTGTATAAGCATCCAGAAGTTCTGAGACTGCTATGGGGTGCACCATTATAGATGCGATGTCAGCAGCCCCATAACATTTGGCATTGTCACCCAAGTGACCCTATGTAGCATTCCCCTTAGTACCTCTACAAAAATTTAGGGGGATCAGGGCAGCAGAGACCCTATTTACTCATCAAGAATAGAAGAGCGCTACGATGTGCAAGGTAATAGGAGGCTGTGCTAGGGAGTTGACATTTGTTGTCCATTGCTTAGCATTTTCAGAGGCTCTATGCAAGTCATTGAAAAATGTTAACGGTTATGAAAAACACTGAAAGTTAGGGTTTCAAATGTTTGATCCTTTAATACTTTTACCTGAATTTTAGGTTCTTGACATGGTGTGTAATAGTTTGTGTAATCACTTTGTACTGCATCCACAAGGAAAGGGACTGGAAGTCTCATAAAAAAAGAATGTCTTGGAACCATGTGTGAGAAGTGTGTATAGGGCTTTCCACTGCACAAGTTAATTTGAAGAAGTACAAAAAACGTATTTGCATATAAGCAGTTCACCGCAAACGCTGTTTCATTTCAAGGTATGAAATGTCAGATTATTTGGATTCTAATGGCATTCCCATTTTGGTCAATCCCACTACAGATATCAATGAGTGTACTACAACAAGAGATCTTTTATGTTTTCAAATGTTGTTCCTAGGTAGATGTCTCTCCATAATGTTGTATACAAACCTTGCTCTAAGTAAAAAGTATGATAGGCAAAGCAAAATGTCTGTGTTTGGATGCTGGTATAGAACTTTCCTAGGAAACCTGGTACAGGTAAGTTGGAAAATCACAGTGACCAATACCAGATGCTTCCTCTGGTCAGAAGTACTCCCGCCCCCTAGGAAAACATTTTTGGTTCTGTTCCTATCACATGGGCTACTGAAATGGTGCAGAATCAGGTTGTATACTTCCATCTCACAAAGGGAGCCTGTCATTTGCCCTTTTTCAGTTGGGACAAGGTAGCAGGTTCACTGAGTTATAGACACCTTCTGACTGCCAGAGACACCACAAAGCATGGCATAATATCCATCTTGGTTCTGTAGCTTACATTATGCTAAAGACTTTCGCGGTGCCCTTGCAACTACCAATACTGCATTGTTGGTGTAAAGGGACATGACCACTGTTTACCTGTCATTTTACATTCAGCCGGTAAGTATCATGTCTTGAGTGGTTGCTATGGGTAACGTGCGTGTATTTCTCATTCCCTCGTGTGTTTTGTTTTTTTTTGATATACAGAGCTGTACATAAACTGACTGCACTTTCAAAGATATTTATTTTTGTCTGAACAGAATTGGATATATTTTATAGCTGGGTGTAATGCTTGATACAACATATGTATATTGTTAATATTGTCTATTATGTATTATAATGAAAAGGATTTTGTATTTTTTATACTGTCTATCATTTTTGTATGTTTTGAAAATGTAAATGAATGTTTATTCTAAGCCCTTGATGAATGCTTTGATCTTGGAAAAAGATTATTCACCAAGTTGTGTGAGCTCAGACTGGAATGTTTGGTTGTCAAATAAATCTTGTACTTGGGACTTGTGGGTCCTTTATTAAGATAAATCCAATGCTATACACATAATAAAGAAGAATAAATGGGATGGGTTGAGACCAATTCTAACATTGACTGTGCTATAGTATTTAGTTTTTGGCATAGTGTAAAACTTATTCCCTACTATTTATCATAGAGAAAAACATTCAGGCTGGGTTTACATCTATAGGGATTCCAGAAGTAAAACCAACTGTAGCTGTTTGTAGTAAATTCACATCTCTGCCCTGCATTTAGGCTGGTAGGGAAAAAATAACCCCACCAAAAGCATTAAAGTGCAAACACCCTAATCTTCCCTGAAATACAGGGCTGTACCACTTACTTTGCCTGTCCTGCACTCAAGTCATTCTGTCCTGCCTTCTTGGGTAAGCTCTGTACACTACAAACACCTTTCCTTTATGGGAAAAGGGGTCGGAGAGTCTAAATAATGTGCAAGTGACCTGAAGCTGCTGCTTTATAAATACAGTGTAATGAGTGAGTGTTGTCAGACTTGAACATAAACAGCCTGTGTGTTGTTAGCTTTAAGCAGGTTTTGCATTCTTGCACAGTGTTTCCCCGAAAATAAGACACCCCCCGAAAGTAAGCCCTAGCAGGATTTTTGGCTGTTTTCGAGCAAGCTCGAAATATAAGCCCTTCCCCTAAAGTAAGCCCTAGCTTAATACCTTAGAATATCTTCAGCACATACTGTACATAGTGGTGGGGGAGGAAGTAAAGGACATCACAGACTGTCACAACATCACTACATTACGTACCGGTATTCCAGGCTCACACAACCCATCACTTCTCCAGGTGCAGAGCTGTAGATTGTAGAGAGAGATGTGAAGGGAGGGCACACTGAGCCTGTCACATCTCTCCTTCTCCGTTACCGGTAATACGGCGCTGCACAGATGATCGTGGTGGGGGGAGGAGAAAAGGGAGGACGCTGAGGATGCCACACCTCTCCTCCAGGGCACCGCTGGTACAGTGTACCCGGCAGTGCAGAACTGATCCTGGTGGGGGGAGTGAAGGGAGAACAGCGCGGATAAGGCTGTCCCATCTCTCTTCCAGAGCACCCCCTTGATGTTCCAGAATGTGATAACATTTGAAATAAAGGTTAATTTTTTTGTTAAAGAATAAATACGGTTTGTTGTTCTTCTCAAAATATAAGCCCTACCTGAAAATAAGCCCTAGGGCATTTCTTGGAGAAAAAATTAATATAAGACAGTGTCTTATTTTTGGGGAAACACGGTATATGTTTAAGGATTACACAACATACATCAGATGAAATGCAGGTCCAATGCACTTAATTTCTGGATGACCTCAAGAGTCTAAAACTAATGCTCAAATATGAGAACTAACACAGCCAACACCTATAAGGACTAGTGGGCTACAATATTTTTGTATTTTTTAGTATAGATATATTTCAGGGGATGGTAACATCATGAAAAACTGGCCAAAGTGGGAATCGATTCAGCCTTAATCACTCATGGGAGTTCATGTATAATGAAGATTGTGGGTGAAGTAGCCAAGGTAAGTACCTACCCCCAATGTTAGCTAGGAGTGAGAAGTGCTTGGCGCTAGCACTAGTTGCAGTTAAAGGGAGCAGGCTGTCCACTCAGTCACAACCCCATGTCTTTAGGTGTACCAAGCCTTACTCTGAACTCATTGCTCCTTTTTGGTCTTTAAATATACCATGTTCATACATTCTATGTAACCACCCTTTAATAACCACCTAATAAAAAGAGCATTTTACCTAAAGTTGAAGATCTATAAAACCATAATAGTGGTTACAAATGGCTGAGAAACATGGACTGTGATAACCTAAGACTAAACTAGTTTAAATGTATTGGAGTGATAAAAATTTGCATAGGATGTTTGGGCCCATACAAGATAATATAATGTGAAAAATAAGAATCGACAAATGGTGCAGACAAAGTTTTAAAAAAAAGCTCTGCATGGTAAAAAAAAAAAAAAAAAAAAAAAAAAATGTACATTGCTGGTTTTCTTATTGATGTCTGCTCAGCCCATTTCATTTAACACCTCCGACAAATACTACACTTCCAGGTAATGGGATCACTGAGAAACAATCACAACCTCAGCATTGCCTGGGTTTACACTGCTGTGTTGCACATTGTATTTACACAGCACGGTCACATAGTACATTGCAGTGCGCTGGGCACATCGTATTAGACAGCACAGTCACATAGTACATTGCAGTGCACATTATATGACGCTGCACGGTCACACAGTACATTGCAGTGCACATTATATGACACTGTAAAATCACACAGCACATTGCAGTGCACATTATGTGACATGGCATGGTCACACAGCACATTACAATGTCACATAGTCTATTTTTTTTTTTTAATCGAATCTCGCATAGACGTGTTCCACTAAACAAAAACCCTGTGCAGTGCAAAAACGCCACACAAAAAATGTGCACTGGGGTACTATTGTGATCCCTCCTCTAAAGAGGAAGGGCCATCCAATTTCCCCAGACCACCCGGGGCAAAGCTCCTGACAGGGGCTGGGTACTAAGGCCACCTAGCCGAAGCTGGAATGGACCTACTAGCCCGTCTGACCGAAGTCAGACAGGGTCCTTTTCTTTTTGGGACTACACAAGCAGTCCCAACCGAGACTAGGCTGGGAGCTTTCCTGTAGAAAAACTCCCAGTAAGGGAGAATACCTGACAATCAAAAAGTGGCACACATCATTCCTGGGCTTTAACTCTTTCTCTGCCCTTCTCCACCATAGCAGGGCTGTGCAGTGCAGATTGTCCCAGCAGCTGCCCAATACCTCTGCTAGAGAAATCTTACCACATACACCAACAGGATCAGCCCTTCATAGTGCAATCCAAATCTGATATCACCATAGGGAAAATGCCATGACAGCTGCATGGAGGATGTAGATCATGATGACAATGTGAAATTATTCCTTGTCTGTCATAAGGAATAAGAAGGCTGATAGGATCTTCCAGATCTGTATTGTTCTGGATCAGTATTGAAGCCAGGGGATCAGTATAACAGCTAGGACAGATTTAGAAGGAAACCCCACACAAATGTTATCCCATCCCCCCTCTGATTTATTATAAGTGTATTTTTATTTGCACTTTGTGTCTTTGTTGGAGAGATTTCCCCTGATTTCTGTCAGTGGGTCAGAAGGTTGCACCTGGGGTTCTTCTAAATAGCCCCTGGTGTGTGTGTGGTCCCCTGCAGCCTCTTTTGTAGGGCCTCCATGCTGCAATCATAGGGACCCAGGACAAAGTGGGATCCTAACTTTCTGTAGTGATCAGACAACTCCTGCTGCACTCAATGCTATGCTGGTATTATTATTATGTTCAGGGTTATGAACCTGTGATGAGTGTCTGAGCTGGGACAAGAATGCAGAATAGAAAGAGTGAAGTGAGAATGCCTGACGTGCATACTGGACTGCAATTAGAATCCATGGAAGCCATTGGATCAACATGATAGCCAGACATGTAGCATTTTCAAAAGAACAAGAACTGCAGGCCACATATTTATAGGTGCAGGCCTCCCGTACATCAGAGGAGTATACCCAGCCAGTCCTTGTATAATCTCTGCTGCCATTACTCCCGGTCTCTGCTCACCATATCCTGGGTTACCTCTATCAGACCCTCCGCAGGTTGCCCCCACACATCTCTGGCTGCCCCCCTCTAGTAATCCCGACCTAATAATATCCAAATAATACCGGCAGAACATCGGTTGGCTCTTACTGCCTCTATTATTCTATATGTGTGTTCTTTATTACAGATGTGCACCATAATCCTGGCTCCTCAGCTCTTGTGTCACTGTCTGTATCTGTCTGTCATTTGCAACCCCTATTTAATGTACAGCGCTGCGCTATATGTTGGTACTATATAAATCCTGTTTATTAAAAACAGTGCTCAACCCAGAAATTTTTTTAAGCCAGGTGGGAAGAAATTGTAGGTGGGTGGCAGCCCCTGTATTGTGACCAAACTCTTTAGTAACCACCCAAAAACAGCCGGGTGGGTGCTGAAAAGTGCCGGGTGGTGCACCCAGCTAAAAGGGTCTGGGGAGAACCCTGATAATTATTATTAATAATAATAATAATAATAATAACCCAGGCTCCTCTCCTCCTCCTGTGTCACTGTCTGTGTCTGTCTGTCATATGTAACCTCTATTTATTGTACAGCACTACGTTATATGTTGGCACTATATAAATCCCTTTTATTATTATTAATATTAATATTATTAATAACCCAGGCTCCTCTCCTCCTCCTGTGTCACTGTCTATATCTGTCTGTCATATGTAACCCCTATTTATTGTACAGTGCTGCGTTATATGTTGGTGCTTAACAGAAAGTTTATCAATGACAATAATTTGTGTCACTACAAATCACCTCATACAGTTTTCACCTTTATTCCTTTGTTGCATCTCACTGCTTCTGATCTCTTACACATAGTTGGGGGATCTGCTGGTGATTACGGCTGTAATATTTTAAAAAGGCCACCATGTAGCCTCATTGAGTGACAATGCAAGAGACAGAAATAGAGTGTTGTCACCCTTTTAATAAAAGTTGCAGATTTAAAATATTGCAATGACTTTGGCATGGTAAATGTTTTTCAGTTACTGGCCTGGAATAGGGATGCAGCCAGTGTTGGAAGTCCTGATCTAAATACTTGTTCAAGATCAGTGATTTGCAAATTATAAATAACAGAGGATCAACATGCAAGCCAATTGAGTAGCATTTTCCAGTGGAGGGCACAGCAATGGCAGCCGTCATATTCTCTCAAGACATGTATCAGAGACATTGGGGGATGACTGTAAAAGATTACTATAGAGTGACACTTAAAGTGTAGCTAAACGCAGAATTTTCACTTTACATAAAAGGGTAGACAACCCTTTAATGTAAAGTAAAAATTCTGTTGTTTTTTTTTTTTTTTAATTATAATAAAAAGGTGCAGCACTGCCCCCTAATTCTCAATCACCTAGGCGATCGAGAATGAATGGGAGCGCAAAGGCTCCCGGGATACCTACGCTACGCATCCTGGGAGACTCTTGGGTGCTCGGGCATGTCCTGGAGACTTTTTAATGAAAAAGGAAAAAAATTGCCAATCTCATGCATGCGCAGTAAGTTTGGCAAGTTTTTTTCCCAACATCCAATGTCACACGACCCAGGCGCGAGATTGGGTGACATAGGAAGAAGAACCTTGAAAAAGAGGCGAAGATGGCGGCACCTTGAGCGCCGGCTCGGAGGCGGATGCTGGACGACGCAGGACCTGATGAAAGGGACCTCCGGATAGATTGGACTGCCCTGCAGGATTAAAGGTAAGTGGCTTTTTTGCGTTTTGGCGTATTTCTAGTTTAGTTCCTCTTTAGGTGAGAGCTCTGAGTCTGCTGGGGTTGCTGACATCACATCTACAATGAAGAGCAACATCCAGCAGCCATCTCTGTGTTTTTAAATATCTATACAATGGAGGTCTTTACAGGTAAATAACATACTGAATGTTCATTATATGCACCTATATATATTATGTTCAGAGTGTAGTTGAATTAAATGTTCTGATGACTCTTTAGCCCAAAAAATTGATACTGACTTTTCTTTCCTTGTGTTTTTGTTCAAGGGAGTAAATCATTTAAAGTAACCATCAAAGCCCTCTCCAGCAAGGAATATGTCCGCATTCACGTACCTGAACCCCTGGACAGAAATGATGGCTCTTTCCTGATGAGGTACCGCATGTATGGCAGTGTTAATGAGGGGCTGCTGATTGAAGTTCTCCACAAGGACAAGCATGTGGCTCAGTCTCCTTATATACTGAAAGGTACAGTAGGAGGATCTTGTATTGGTATTGTGTGTTGGGTTCAAGGGTTGGTCCACCTAAAATGGGACGTTAAAACCTTGAGAGCTGGCATTCCAAAGTATCCTCAGTTTGTTTTATCCTGTAATTCTTCATATTATAAAATAAAAAATAGAAACCCAGCAGGTAGAAGAGGAAGCCCAAACAATGACCACAGCAGACGTGCAGACCTGGAGATCTCACCAACAGTCCTCAAGACTTATGACACTCTGCCAATAGTTAAATGCTCCACCATCTACTAAAAACTAAAATATCAGTTTGGGCTGAACGGACTTAAACGTTTGTATACAGAACCTGAACTGGGCAATCTGTGTTCAAAAATGTTAGGAAATTGGTAAAGGAGTAGTCACCAGTAATGGTCTCCCCACAGCTGATCTTTTTCCATTACCAATTTACCATGACTTGTTCTACAACTTGTCCCCGGGTGGGTAATGGTGGTCTTGGTTGGGCTTCCTGATGACCTGTAATCCAAGGACTGGTGGAAGAAGAAACCGGCACTAGAAGAACTAGTTGAGTGGAGTGAGCTTCTGCCTGCCAATTACATAGAATTTCCAGTAATGCAGGAAAGGGAGTTCTGCTGTAACCTTGATTTAATTGGGCAGGAAATCACTTCTGACAAATGCTGTTGGTACAGAATTGGAACTTCAGATTTTTACTAGTCTAATCCAATATTACTACCCATCATTGTACAGAACTCAAACTGGCTGCACAATGACAGGAGCTCATTTGGGTTAGAGCCAATGCAGTAAAGGGGTAATTGAGAAAAAATGTCCCTGGATGCCCTTCTATGATTGACTATGCTCACAGGGCCCACATCATCACTACTTACATTCATTCAGCCAATCACATAAGACAGCTGTCGAGGACAGTTGACCTTGGCTAATCCCTTGCATTCCCCAGTATAGACCTGAACAGAATGCTGGAGGAAGTCCCTCGGAGGTTTGCCGAACAGCGAGGAGCCATAGTACATTACACAATTCTCAATAACCAAATCTATCGGCGCTCCCTGGGCAAGTACACAGACTTCAAAATGTTCTCAGATGAGATATTGCAGTCTTTGGCAAGAAAGGTACCAGTATGCCAAGATTCCTTCCAATTATTTCTTCTGTCCTCCAAGCTGTGAACAAGGCTTGGCACGTTATTTTTAGATCACAGCAGTTTACTTTTATTAGAAATGCCGATGTGTCTGATTGTTGCCCCAGGGGCAGATACTTGTGTGTATGATTCAGCCACCTCCAGTGGTGTTTGAAGTTCTCAGAATCGAATAATCTGTAAACATTTGTTTTAGGTACGGCTGCCTGATATAGAATTTTATATCAACGTCGGGGACTGGCCGGTGGAACATAGAAAAGTCAATGACACACCTGGGCCGCTGCCGATGATTTCTTGGTGTGGATCTACAGACACTAGAGACATCATACTTCCTACATATGACATCACTCACTCCACTTTAGAAACCCTCCGTGGTGTCACCAATGACCTCCTTTCAATCCAGGGGCACACTGGTAGGATTTTCATCTCTCATTGATTAAACAATCCCATATTGTACACATGTAACAAATTATTGCATATATATATATATATATATATATATATGCAATAATTTGCACCATTGAAATGAATGTTAATACATCTTCCATGTGAAGTTAAATACGGCACACTGTGGTATAGATCTACTGAACAGTGTCAGTCAGGTACCATTGTTTCTTCAGAAATGCTTAGAGTATGATTTTCTTGTGTACTCTTTGTATGGTTTGTCGTGGTACAGCATCCAGCAGTAGTCAGCCATCATATTTTCATTCCAGAAACCTTGGTAGCGGTGCTCCCTTAACGGAATGACCTGGCATAAACGTTCTCCTTATTCCTCACTCACTATACCAAGATTTTCCGTGAAGAATTCTAGATGTGAGTGCAAGAAATGTATTTTTAATGACATGCGACAACCCAGTTTCTGGTACGAATCAAGCAGATTCTGAACTCTTTCCATGTATGCAGGAGACTTATGGTTGGCCAGGAAATTTTCACACAGCCACTTGAATGCATCGCAAGCTTCTAGCTCAGCTGCTGAGAGAGATTGTTTGAAAACATCATCCTGCAAAACAGACTTGATCTGTGGTCCTATAAATATCTCGTCCTTCATTTTTGCAAGATACTGAAAGCCCATGAAGTTTGATTTACCCATGGCCTTTACAAGGTTCCCCATCAAGCCTAACTTGATATGGAGAGGTGGCAGAAATATTTTATGCGGATCAACCAGTGGCAGAAACTTGACACTGCTTGTTCCGTGCTTATAGGTATCTCTTGGTAGCCAATCATGCTTGACATAATGGTCTCCCGTAGATCGGCTGTCCCACAGGCATAGGAAACAGCAATATTTTGTGAATGCTCCTTGCATTCCCATCAACAAGCCAATGACCTTTAGATCCCCACGGATGTTCCACTGGTATGTTTTATACTGGAGTGCTTCAAGTAGTAACTTCATTTTGTCATAGGACTCCTTTATGTTAAAGGAATGGGCAACCGATAAACTTGGATTAGAATTACCATTATGGAGTAAGACTTTCTTTTAGAAAAATCAATGTAGATTAACCATTCAGATGGAACATGCTCTTGTGACAAACTGTTAAATAGTGCATTTATATCATGATAGTAGCACAGTGAGCCATCACTAGTAAAGAATATTGTCAAGTTATGATTTTGTTTTCTGTAGTGAGTTACAGTTATACTCTTTGCAAGCAAGTGCTTCTGTTTCAGCCTTGAAGCAAGAAGTTCTGCTTTGTCTTTGGAGAGATTTAGATCACGAACAAAATCATTCAGCTCTGCATGTGTAAAGGTCTCTGGTTCTGAATCTTCATCGGCCAAGTAGTCAGGATCAGATGATACGGGGTTGTAACTGGCTGCAACTCCAGCACATTTCTCATCACCTTCTACAGAAGCAAATCCATCATGTGGCCATACTGGAACCAGCAATTAATCATCATGGGGAACAGGCCTAATTGAAGGATAGAGGCTAGGATATACAATTTTGTGCTTAGTTTCACCTGAGAATCGATTATTGTTGACGCGGCAAAAATAGCAGACGATTAGATGGTCTTGAAGTTCTCTCCACACCGGGATTGCAAATGGCATTGCTGCTTTACACCGATTTAGCCAGTCATGCAGTCCGTTGGAACAACTGGTATAGATGACATTCCATACTCCATGCCCAAGATTTATCCTGGTAACCAAGTGGACAGCCGAAATATAGTTTGTATATCTTTTTAAGTTCTGTGGTAATATCGCGATGTTGTGCTTTTGTCCTGAATGAACCACACACGTAACAGAAACTGTCTGGATCAATAAGGCAATTTCTAGGCATGATGACAAATAAAATCAATCTCAGTTAATGTGGTCTCTAACCTTAAAAAAAAAGAAAACTGTCGTTAAATGTTGTAATATGTTAAGGCTATTTATAACAAATTTCACACAATTTATAATTAGCTGCATCATAAAAACTAGACGTGCTAGTGAAAAATTGAACATATTAAATTTAGTTTCCTTCACTTTATGGTACAGATGATGATGCTAGACTATTGGTTGATTACTTCTGAACTACATTGATTTTATCATCAAAAAACCTAACTTTCATTCTTGATGCTTAAGGTCCGTCCTGGGATAACAAAACAGAGCAGGCCTTCTTCAGAGGACGGGACAGTCGAGAAGAACGTCTCCAGCTTGTCAGAATGTCCAAAAAATACCCTGATCTTCTGGATGCTGGTATCACTGCATATTTCTTCTTCCGAGAGATGGAGAAAGAGCTAGGAAAAGCACCATTAATTGGATTCTTTGACTTCTTTAAAGTGAGTCTTGTGACCGAGGTCCATATTTCTACCCAGACAAGGTAGTCAGATCAGATGGATATATGGGTTCAGGCAAGACGTAAACCATATTTAGTTTTCGATGTTACTGGTTATCACTAGTGAGACTATATTATAGTATAGATGTGTCTGGTACACAAATATATTGTATAGTGTGGTAGAAAGAAACATTTTGTGCACTGGTTTTGTTTTGCAATTCTATCTTACATTTAAAACATTATGAAAATCTAGGTTTGTATTATTTAATATGTGTGGGAGGGGTCCTCACTATTGAAGGTAGCAGGATTATTGCCAAAATATTCAGTAGGGAAAAGGTATAAATATAGTTACTTCGGTATAGGTAAATATAGGTATAAATAATCTTACGTCTGGCTTCTGTAGTGCACAGGAATGACATCACTATTCCTTTAACAAGATCCTAGGGAAGGCTGGCTTCATAAACAGATAAAGAAATCCAAGACTAGGATACAAAGGTCCTAAGATTAGGGTATTGTCAGTCTTCCAGCATTCAGCTATATTTATAGATGGAACACTGAACTTGGAGATACCATTAAAAATTAACACCTTTAGTTACCCATGACAGAAGCAAAGTGGGAAAATTAAACAATTAGGTAAGGAAAGGACGAGGAGGAAAGGAGACCCAAGCTGTCCTGCAGTATACAGAGCACTCATATCCAAGGTATACCCCAAACATGGGGAAGGCAGAATTATAAAATTATTAGGAAGTAATTAAATGTAAAATCTAATGAGAGGTAATAGTCCATCCATGGTGACCAAACCCTTTGGAAGATGGAAGATGTAGAATATTTTTTATATGATTATATCTTGTGTTTTCACAGTACAAGTACCAAGTGAACGTGGATGGGACAGTGGCAGCATACCGTTTCCCCTATCTTATGATGGGTGACAGCCTGGTACTCAAACAATCTTCTCCTTACTATGAACATTTCTACAGTGCGCTAAAGCCCGGGAAACACTACATTCCCTTCAAACGTAGTCTAGGGGATCTCATTGAAAAGATACACTGGGCGAAGGTAAGACCATCACATTGAGAAGTTTCTTTAAATCTGATCTGAAAATCTCAGACCTTTATCCAGTGCATTTATTTCAGGAACTGAATAGAAAGAGAACATCTTTTACCAGCAGGATTACACCCAGGGCTTGTATTTCATTCCACTGCTTTTATAACTGGCTATACCTCTTCATGTAACAACACACACACTTTTTTTTTCTGTATGGTGATTTTACTGAACCTTCTGCTATTATGTTCTCATCACTTTTTTTTTCAGGAAAATGATGAAGAAGTCAGAAAAATTGCCAAGGAGGGCCAAAAACTTGTCAGGGAGCTGCTGCAACCTCACCGCCTTTACTGCTATTATTATAAAGTCTTCCAGGTGAGTGATCTGGAAGCCTCATCATGAAATCAAGTTATAGTTTTATTTTTGGTGTCACTATAATCTCATAGAGATAATTAGGTACTGCATCTTGAATGCCCAACCTGTACCCTGTTTACAAGATGTTCGCTGCAGTTTTATCACGTCACATTTTTACAATATACAGCTATTCCTTACTTACGGACTTGCTTGCTTATCGATGGCTCGCACTTACGACCTTTTCTCTGACAAGTGGTTGAACTTGATGGACTTTTGATGTGTCTCCTGATGTCTTTTTTCAACCTGACTTACTATGCAACTATGCAAGTACACTGTACGGATCGGCGGGAAATTCAAATAATTTTGTATTGAATTCAATATAAAATAGCTGTACTGAGTCCAATACAAAGAAGCAAAAGTTTACCTTTTTTTTGTTTTATTTAAAGTTTATTGTTAAATTTATTAAATATTGGACATATTTTGGCGAGTTATGCCTAAGAATTATAGGCCTACAATGTAAAATAAATTTCCATGCAAAAAAAAAATGCTTTTTGCATGGAAATTTGGACGGAATTAGAACGCTAGGGGGGTTAAGTGAGGAGCAACTGTACCTGGATATTACAGTGACCCTTTCACCAAAGTCTACATGTCCTATCAATAGGGAACATTTCAGCATTTTGTTAAGAAACTAAGCACCTATTTCCTGCACATTGCTGCTTCTTCATGTGACTTAAATCAGAGGCAGCCTAAACTGTCTGGCCTTAGTCTGCCAAGTTTGTGTAATTCATGTCATCAGAGATTGCACATTGTTGTTCCCGTCTGATTTGCTTGCAGTGAGATAAAGGCACAGCAATTCTTCAGCATTACTATTTTTCTATTTGACCCCCCAATACATATATAATAAAATGTATAAAAGTACATTTTTTTTTGCATAAAAGTATGTTTTTTTTAATTACTACACACAGGAAAGGCTGATTCAGTTAGATCAATCTCTTAAAAATATAAAAATAATACATTAAAAACAGAGTTTTGCTTAATTCTTATATACTCTGTTAAATTAAAAACCTATTATGAATTTACCAAAATAAAATCTTATTTAACCACTTTTATTTGAACTTCTTAACCACCCATTCTCCTGAAGTCCATAGCAGTTCCCTCAAATGTTTCTTTAAGTTCTGGATGGGTTGCATCAGGGTTAGGTGTTCTGTCTTTTGCTGTCTGAGTCTGGTTGGATATCTCCTCATTTCCTGTCCTAGTGGGGACATGGTTAGGTGCATTATAAAGCTTTATTGTTATCTAGGTCTCTGCCTGGGAAGTTTTCCCCTCACTTTATGTCCTGGTGAGGTGGTGCAGGGTTAGGTGCTCTGTTTGTGTCCCCACCACGGGAGATTTCAGTTCCTGTCTTAGTGGGGTTGCTGCGTTAAATGCTTTGTCTATTGCTGTATGTGCTCCTTGTCCTCAAATCCTATTCCAGTGTAAAGTATACTTCTACTTCCTATCTCTGCCGTGCATTATCATTTGTTCATTTGGAGTCTCCAAGCCCTAATGGATTCTCCAAACATTCCAGAAAGAGGAAGACCTGAACAGAAGATCTAACCCTTATCCAAACTAGTAAAGATATTATACATTACTTAAAAACCTTTTCTCCAATTGAGTATAAACTAAAACAGTTTAACGTCTTTTTTTTTTTTAAGATGTATGCAAAACGTCAAACAAGCCACCCAGAAATCCGTGATAAAATGGAACATGTTCCCCAGCCAGACGATAATACGACTATCTGTAAATGTCATAAAAAGAAGAAAAGCAAAGACGAACTGTAATTGGATCTGTAATTGGAACTGTCGTTGGATCCTGCGGTTCAGAAACAATATTGGCTTTCTCTGGAATGTCACTTTGAATGGCCTGCTTGTATACTGTAAATTGGTACTGCTGTTGCCAGATATGGGCATTACAGAATCTAGAGGTTTACACCATGCCATACAGGAAGACTCCAAGATGATAATGTGTAAACTACGGAAATCTCTCCCATAACTTCCCTTACCAGAAATGTATAGGGGATATGTGGCTGGCTGATGTATGTTGCGGTACACGCTTGTAATGCAAGTTAATTGTTTCTTTTCTCCATCTATACTATCAGTTACATTTTTAACTGAGAACAAAAGTGTATAAAGGTTTCCCATTACCTAGGGAGTACCCGTGTGAATTGCAAGACCGTCAGGTAGTCCTAATACAGTGTTTGAAGGTTGGCTATTACAAAAGAGGTACTATTGCTGTTCCTTGCAGTGCAGTTTTTGGGAGCTGGGTTTGTTCTGTTGGTAGTGGAATAATGAGCAGGTCAATCAGAGAACTAAACTAATACAAGCTTTCTGATCTATGCTGGATAATGTGAATGTATCTTATATGGAAAGGCATGCAGAAAACTC
>NC_092858.1:31738254-31740679 GCF_032062135.1 Pyxicephalus adspersus
GTTGGGAAGCACGGGTAAATTTACATGAATAAGTAAATAATTACATCATTATGTAAGCACAAATTAAAACCATATCATACACCTACATTACATCCAGTATATAGCCCTAATTCTTTAGCCCCCCCATCCCATATTAGGATCAGGGTGTATCCTCTTGTCCCAAAGGTAAACTATTTAGAAAGCATATAGAAAAATAATAAGGATACCCCCATCAAATCTCCAAAGCTAGATATAGATCTATAGACCACAACCTGCTCATAGTAGGAGGGGGGAGAGGAGAAATACGCTAGAAGACCAGGAATGTCATTTGGAAGGCAAATGGGGTAATTGTCCAGGACCCCCACTGCTGCAATGACCCCCTTCCAACAGCAATATTGATTATCCCATTACAAAGGCTTTTGTCAAGGGATGGCACAAACTAGGTAGCAAGTAAACAGTTTGTTTTTAAAGGTAATGTGAAGGAGAGATTGGAAAACTTAAAGGATTTAAATTACTTTGACAATGACCACATTGTGATATTTGGAGGACTAGGTGAGAGGTAATTTTTAGATCATACGGATGGTCAGGTGCGTCATTTACCTGGGGGTAGAGATGGCAGCAGGATGCACTATAGGAATACTGGCAGAAACAGTGTGACTCTATTGATTTGCTGCTAACTTACTGGTTCCAAATACCATAGGACACTTTCGGAGGTCTTGTGAAACCCATTGTTTGTTGGGTTTGAGTTGCTTTGTATGCTTTGTGTGCCACACAATATTAGACAGATAGTTACCATTTTGGCCCATCATTGCATATACATACATATACCTTTGTGCCACAACCACACATATACATACATATACAACTATGCTATTAATAAAACTAAACCAGTCTGCATACAATACAAGTCATGACAAGGTAAATTTCAAATACATAAATAGCCAGTGATTTCCCAGATCCCTATATCCATAAATGTTCCTAGATATTGTAATAATAATGTGAGTCATGCTAAGAAACTATTGTTACATGAGAACAGTTACATAAGCTATAATGGGACTATTTACCGCAACTGAAAACAAAACAGTCACAGCCAGTGTTTATCTGTTGTAGATTCCTCTCCAACAAGAATTTTTCATATCACTGTAAGGAAAGAAATGTGATATGTAAGTACTGTTCTATCTGCCTAACAGTAATTCTGTATAGCCAGGCGTGTGATTCACACACCTCAATATACATCCAGGCAGGTGACACATTGGGTCTGATTTATTAAAGCTCTCCAAGGCTGGAGAGAGAATACACTTTCATCAGTAAACCTGGGTCCATCCAGCAAACCTGGAATTGATTTCTTCAAAGTAATTTGCTAGCAAAAGTTTTCAATACTTGACCAGATCCATTTCAGGTTTGCTGGATCACCCAGCTCCACTTATTGTATCCTCCCCAGCTTTGGAGAGCTTTATTAAATCAGACACATTAACTTAATATTAATAAATATTTACCAATAATGATTTGCAGCAAGAAAAACCTTTTACATAACTTGAGGTTGGATAAATTGAGGGACGGATAAAATCTCTACTCTATTTTACTTTAGTAAGTAGGGAAGGGTTAAAAACTTTGGCAACATCTATTATTGTCTGTATCTTTGTCTGTGGGAGATTCAGCCTTACCTATTTGGTCATCTGAATGGAGTAATGGGAAATCTTCTAACAAGGACACAAAAAACATCAATTAAATATGGCAGGGACCTATACCAAAATGAAGCAAAACAAAACAATTGTGTCTAAACTTTTGGTTTATTACTTATTTATTAATGGTTACATAATGGCCCTTGGAGTGGATTTTTTATTTCTACGGACCACCAATGCAGGGGTATTTTTTACGCCTACTGATAACCAACACTGAGCCATTTTCTACTCCTTCTTACCATGTTCCAGCCCCCCTAACAGTCCTATAGTCTTATAGACAGTGCATTAGTCATGATCTTACTAATGAAAAATACATTATCTGTGTGTGTTTAACATGTTTCCACTGAAATACATAGGAGTTGTAGTTATGCATATGAGTATACATAAAAACGCTCATTACCTCTGTGACATCTCACAATACTGGAGATTGTTTACTTGTGTACTTTCACATATACAATAAAAAGTGTATTGCAGTGCACATTATAACATGCATAAAGCATATTTTCATGCGTGTATAGTACAGTGAAAACTTCTATAAATGCAGTAATATGAAAGGCAGATGAAGAACAGCCTGGCAAGGTAACATCCTTTGCTGCTCCTGTTTCTGCTCATCACCAAAGCAGTCTAGACAGAGCAGGTTTGTTGTACATTATTGCATTATATAGCAGATAGCATTTCTTTATGCAATATAAACAGCAATTTTACACTCAATGGATCCTTATGTCCATTAGACATACAGTAGGCCTGATCAGTATTGCAACACA
>NC_092858.1:31741263-31751053 GCF_032062135.1 Pyxicephalus adspersus
ACCAACTTCTTTACAGAAGTCATTCCACCATCCAGCCTGGCAATGGCTAAGTGATAGGCGTCCTGCCTTGTAGCTCCAGGATCCTACGTTTTTATCAAAGTCAAATTTGTTCTCTGTGTTTATGTGGGTTTTTGTTGGAAAAAAAAACATACAAGCAAATTTTGCATTCTAAAAGAGAAACGCGCTATACAAATGTTGGCATTATTAACAAATTAATAAGTAGGTGAAAGTATACTGTAGGCATTGTCCGTAGTAAACTTTAAGTGTGTCCTCTTTCATAGTCACTTCTATAATGCAATTGATGGGGATTCTTTATCCATATTTTGGATTTCCTTTATACCTTGATTCACAAATCTTTATATTATTAGTAATATTAACAATAATAAACATATATATTTATTTAAGTGAATAAACTAAGTGAGTAAACTAGAAGTGTTACTTAAACCCCCAACAGATCACAGCTTACAGAACATTGTTATTCCTTAGTTTAACGCTAACTCTACTTGATGTCATGGATGGTTTAAAATCACTCATAGTCTATGACTAAAATAGCTTCAGCAAATCAGAAATGTTGTTTTTAAAATGTAATTTCATATTAGAATGTGGACCTTAAGGGGAAACAAATATCTGAAAGGTGTCCTGCATAATACAGCACTAAGATAAAAGTCTATTGGCAGGCTTGTGCCTATAGACTAGATAGCCATCAAATATGCTACAATCATTTTTTTTAGCATTAACATGCAGACATGCTTTTATTACAGCCGTGCCTATATACTCAATACAGCCTTTTTGAGTTATTTCAGGGGGTGATCTTCTGTTGGACTGCCAAGTACAATCCAGCCAACAAACTACACATAACGTCAGACATGTTGCTCCATTTCTGAGGAATTAGGAAAGACAAAAGTAAATCGTATTTCAAAAATACAATCTTTTCCTCATGATGTTGTATAAAATGGACATTACTTTTAAATACATTTTTTTCCTGAAAGAGGTGTCGGATTTCCACGCTTACCGTGCCATAAGCAAGGTTTTAGAAAAAGGTTTTAGGCTTATGTTCTACTTAACCTTATTCTCTTTCCATACTCTCTCCTTCCTTTCTTCATCTCTGATGTTATTTATTTTTCATTTTACTTCTCCATCCATGCATTTTTCCTTCCTTTTTTGTTGACTTTATCTGTTCCCTAATAAAGCAAGAATATTTATCTTTTCTCCTAGAGCTGGGTGGGATATTTCAAGGAGTGCAGAACTTGGATGTTTTTCATTATCAGCTAAGTAACTCCCCATGGCCATGATATGACAATTCAGCCAGATGAAAGAATAATATTACATTACACAGATTCACACGCAAGTTACCCAATCTCACTCTTCTTATATTACAACAGGAAACTACAGGCCAAAAAAAACTGCATCCATATTTAAGGAATATCTGATAGCAAAAGGTTAGAATGGGACAGTCAATATTATTATTATTATTATTATTATTAATAAACAGGATTTATATAGCGCCAACATATTACGCAGCGCTGTACATTAAATAGGGATTGCAAATGACAGACTAATACAGACAGTGATACAGGAGGAGAGGACCCTGCCCCGAAGAGCTTACAATCTAGTAGGTGGGGGAATTTCACACACAAAGGATGTGAGATATGTAGTGTGGGAAGTAGTGATGGTTTCAAATGACAGAATACACAACTTACACTGTAAAGTAGAGCTCAGATTAATGTTGTTTAAGTCTTCAGTAAACTCCCTTGAGATTTGTTGCCATTTATGAATAGAAAAAAGAGAAAAAGTTTTTTTTGGCAAACAAAATATTTTATATATGTTCAAAATCAATACAGCAACAGATGAAATAAACATCATACAGCATATATCGTGACCATTTTGTTTCAAACAACATTATTAGTTTCAGGAAAATTTTAACATACAAACACAGGGTAAAACCAAGACAATTACAGTATAACAATATAACAACTAGGGTCTGAAAAAGGAAAATAAAAAAAGGGACATTGTTAAATTCAAAATACCTGAAATCATGGGCACATATCACAATACCCATAGGGGCTAGTAGAAAATAAACATAACCATCAGCGTGTCAAAAATATTAGGGTATACCCGACTCAAAGGTAGGTTCTCCAAAAGTCCATGGTGTTATCCGGACCTAAAGTTGACATCAACAATTATAAAAACAAATATATAAACAACAAAGTAGCCCTTGGGGTGAAGGGGGATAAGAAAGGGGGTAGACAAACAGGGGTAATACGCTTGGATGGTAACTCTCAACACTAGGCCCGAAAATCCTTAGCTATTATTTCTTTAGCGTATATATGACTGGATGGGTCTATAATTCGGGCATACTGTGTGGTCTTTGCCCGGTTTGGGGAGGACAGTGATATGTGCTTCGAGGCTTTGTGGTGGGAAGTGTGTGTCTATTTTAGAAAAGAGGCTAGAGTAAGGGCATGTAGCTTGTAAAATCGAGAAGTAAACCCATCCGGCCCTGGACTTTTACCTGCTGGAGTGGAATTTATCGCTGCACTAACCTCTTCCTCAGTAAATAGAGATTCCAAGTGAGATATCACTGCTCAGTCTAGTTCTGGGAGAGTCATTTCAAAGATATAGAGAAAGGCCTGCAAAATGTCTTTAGGAATAGACGTCAGCGTGCCAGCAGACTTTTGTATGGAGGGTATATATGTGGTAGATGTACACGGATGTAAACCTTGTATCGGGAAGGCGGTGGTGTCTGAGGATTGATCTCTAATAAAATTGGATATTGTGTCTAGAACCACCTTAGCACAGATTGGGTCTTTGAACAGGGAGTCGTTACACTTCCACGTGCATTCTCTAGGGTCAGAATGTGGTAGTTGAAGGGCGAGTGTCACCGAGGAGTGGTCAGACCAAGGACAAGAGTCTATTGAGGCAGTCAGGTGCCAATCAAGTGTAGGGTGACTCACAAACAGGTAATCTATACGGGATTACATTGAGTGCGGGTTTGAATAGAAAGTACAGACCTTAGTTGTTGGGTGTAGCGTGCGCCAAATGTCTATCAGGCTAAGCTTGTGTAGTTTAGAGTGTAAAGAGTTTACCCTGGAGTAGGAGATGGGCTTTTTCTCAGAGGATGTGTCAATGCGGGGATCTAGTACAAAGTTTAGATCGCCTACCACTATGATAGTTTCCTCGGCGACCCCTTTTAAAATCTCCAAATACTGAATAATGGCCATTGTGGGTTGTTGGTTGGGGGCAAAGAAAGCGGCAATGGTGAACTTCTTGTCCCAAATGGAAATCTTAAGAATGAAAAATCTGCCCAGAGGGTCAGCGTGGGAATCTATTATCTGAACTGGTAGAGTTTTATGAAACGTTATAGAGACTCCTTTGGGTTTGGATTCTGGATTGGAACTGTTGGACCAAGTGGAGAAATAACGGTTGTGGAGAGATGGGATCCTGTTAGTTTGAAAATGGTTTTCTTGTAAAAGCAAGGTTTGTACTCTTGCTTTGTGTTGGGCATATAATAATGGAAATCGCTTGTTGGGGCTATTAAGGCCCTTGGTATTGAGAGTACCAATTTTCCAAACTTCCAAAACCAAAAAAGGTATGTAAGTGCTGGTCAGCCTCAACCCTGCAGGATGTACAATGTAATTAGGACTGAGCCCTACCAAGATGGGGAGGGGGAAGAAGAGCTATAGTAAAGTGCATATCCCCTGGCAACCTTGAGTGCATTCACCCAATATAAGAGCGGTTAAATGGTCAACTAGTGGCTCCTCTAAGGTGAGTCAGTGGAGGAGAACACTGCAAGGGAGCCAGTGGAGGAAAACATCAAATAACCATATTCAAAATCTTGTACAGAGACATAAAAAAAGAAAAAAACATATCTACCAGTAATTGTGGATTCCGAAGGGGTAGGGGGAGCTAACTGTGTCCAAGCTGTTAACTCCAATGGTAAAATTGTTGAGGTCGATAGGGTATGATAAATGTTGAGATTCATCTGTGTTTCAGCAGAGTAGATTGCAGGGCTGAGTATCAGCTGAAGAAAGCCCCCCGCCCAGGGGCTAGCGATTTTCTTGGTAGGTAAAGCATGAAGGAGATGGTTGAATATGGAATAAAAGATCTGTTGTGGCTGTCCGACGGGTGCAGGAGCCATCTTGCAACATGAGATAAAAAATAAAAGCCAACACCCCCCCCCACCCAAAAAAAAAACTTAGGGAAAAGAGTGAGGAAGAAGCATTTGCATTCTGGACACATTTAGCAGAGCAGGAGCTATATCTGCTTTGGCATGAGGAAGTTACAAATGTCGCGGTGGAGTGCCAGCTGGTATCAAGGTGGATTTCGAGGGCTGAACCTGATGATCGCTCATAGACGGAGAGGGAACCAGAGGACGGCTTTGCTGTAGATGAGTGACCTCAGTGGCAACGGGGACTGTGGTACAAGGTAGGCATTGTCGAGGGCCAATCCGCTAAGGTGATAGGCGGAAGCTGAAGAATTTGATAAAGTTGAGGGAGATCCGCAGGAGAATGGAAAATATGGTTTCTGCCACTTCTACAGATGATCAGCTGGAACAGATAGCCCCATCGGTACGGTAAATTTTTTTCCTTGAGCACGGTAAGCAAGGGTTTAAAGGCCCTGCGAAGATCCAGAGTAAATTTGAATAGATCTGGAAGAAGTTGGAGGGGTGCGCCAGTGTATAGGATGGATTAGGCTTCCCTGGCTTTCCGCATGATGTCCTCCTTGATCTATTTCAGGATGCATGTCTGGAGGTGTCCCCAGAAGAGAGGTAAATATAGAGGAGACCGCCGTAGCGAGCTTTGAGTTCAGCACGGACTCTGGAAGAGCCTGGATACGAATATTATTTTGCCTGTTACAATTCTCGGACGCATTATGAAAAAGAAAGAGCATGTTTAATTGAGCCTCATGGCATTCCAGGATGGCACTGTGAGACAACACTTGAGTGGATAGATCATTGCAGGTAGCTTACAGTGAGAGGGCAGTGTTAGTAACTTGCTGTAATGAGTGTCGCATAGCCTGAAACTTGGATTTACAACTGGCCTCTAATTTGCCAATACTGGATTCCAGATCATGCCTTGTAGGTAATTCCCTTTCCAGTCCCAGGAGTCATCAGAAGCTGATGGTGAGGCCCTGGAGAAGGGTGAGTCAGTCATGTTGCCTGAGATGTAAGGACCTGATAGGAGAGCTCTGTGTACTGTGCTTAGGGGAATGTGGTGTAGCCTCAGGGGTTATGGAGGCGAGTTGTCCCAGTTTGTCGTATTGGTCCGCTGCTCGTGGATCCGCTATCCGCACTTCCAAACCGGAAGTTGCGGGTGTAGCCACTACTAGAGGCCGCGGCTTTGTGGCCTGGTCTCGTGTAACCCATGAGGCAGAAAAGTGCCCCGCCAGACCCGATGCTGTGCTCCCGCTCCCTGCTGGCTTCTGCTTCTTAGGTCCCTTTATTCCAGGGGTGTCAAACTCTGGCCCGCAGGCTAAATCTTTTTTTTTTGGCCCCCAAAAGAATTCTTAATATAAATTGCAACTGGTCCGCCACTACTGCTGTTCTATACACGCGAGTACAATGTCGCTAATACAATTCCCGGCATCACTTCCGTCTCTGGACCAATGCATCTAGACCTTTGCATGGCCCCGCATTGTAAAAACGCAAGTGATGCTTGGAATTGTAGTAGAGGCATCACTTGTTCCTGTTGAACAGCAGCCTATGCGTGGACTCTGCGGAGTTTATACTGACAGGTAAGCTAAAAAATCAGGAATTATCAGCAGCAATTCATTTGGTTTCACATTGCTTTCTCTGGCAAAGTAAAACAAATAACCTCAATAAGAAGGAACAAGAACACATGAGAAGAGCATGCAGTAATATGCAGTTTTTCATAGAAGAAAATTGTTATTATTATTGTTAGCGTTTCGCCAGTTGGCTTCCTCAGGGGATTTTTTAGAGACTTTAAACTAGTAGATAGAAAATATTTCTTATTATTATGTTTGTCTAACATAAAAAATTTTTGTCAACATACAAAGATAGATAAATCAATATCACTAGGTGAGTATGTGTGTTGAGTATATATATATGTGAGTATGGAGTTTGTACATGTAAATATTAGATATAGTCTCTAGTATATGGTTAGTATCTATAAGATTTTGGAAAAAAAATTTGATTTGTATTTTACCTGAAATTTCTTGGCTAGTAGTAGACTGGTTGAAGAAACTTTAAAAAAAAATAATTATACTGATGAAATAATGAGCAATGTATACTCTTACTAGTGGTATCAATTCATAATCAGGTCATATACATGTGATAATTTATAATAGGCAGTGACTTACTTTTGGTGACTGATCTCTCGGTCACCAAGATAGTTTCAGATAAAAACAGGTGCTATTTTTTCCTAGGAAAGTTTAACATACTGTAGTTAGGAAAAATATAGGTTTCTTGTGTTTAAAAGAGGGAATTTAAAATATTAAGAATTCAGTAAGTTATAAAAACATACATGCAGACTTGTATCTGCTTGCTTCTGATAACTAAAGGGATTGCTGTAACATATATTCCCAAAGGGGGTAGGGGTTTCCTGGGTTAATAAAAATATATTGAAATGGTTTAGAGTGAAAAATTAATGTGGCTAATAACAAAGAGTTTTAGTGACAATAAAAATTTTATATAGCTCATTTTCAGAATAGTTAACACTTACTTGTGGCTTAAAGATATCAGAGAAGATTGCTGGGGATTGTAATCACTCCTGACAGCTCATAGAAGGGAGCCGCACATGCGCAGATGATGTTGGGTGGTATAGGGCTAGGGAGATCCCTGCCCTGATCCTCCTAGGGGTGGGTTCTCACTCTCCTCCCGCCCACCCCGATTCACTATAACGGGGTTGGCAGTAAACCAAAAACCTTTCCAAAAGTCACATGGGAAGAACCCACTATCTATCCTTTCTACCCTAAAATAACCACTATGTCTCTGTGGAAGCTTGTGATACCCAGTCTGGGCACCCAAAATACTCAGGAAGTGGATATTTGGAGGCAGTTTTTCAAAATGATTGACAGACTCAATCACAAAAAACTTGATAGGTGTATTTGTCCAGCTTTGCAATTGTCACAAAAAATGGAGGAATAGATTGTTCATTAGGATAGAACGTAAAGACATTATACCCAACAAGGACACAGCAATAAAACATTTAATTCCCTGTACATTATGATCTGGACAGAGGACAAGGGTATCTCCCGAACAGGACTACAAGCAGAAAAAAAACCCAACCAAAATTCAAACCTTTCTCAAAACTTTTACCCAGTCATGACCTAACAAAATCTTAAACTGCTTTAGGAGACAGATAAGTCTTATTAGCCAACAAACTGACAAAAATAGGGAAAATACAATTTACCCATAACTTATTATTGGAAGAAAATCAAAGTATTTTTACAGACTGCATATCACCTTATCAGCTGCAGCCAGCCATCAGTTTCTGCCAAAGTGCTTTTCTATGTAAAGCATATTGACAGCTGAGCTGGGTTCCCTGTAAACAAAAACATGTTTACAGTTATTGGCTGTCATAATGATCACATGATCAGGATTTATGTTGATTACTTTCCAGCCATGGTATCTGCCATGGCAGCTATCAGATAACGCACAGACATAAAGATAGCACTCTGCATTGGTACTGGCTGCTAGTTCTGCCAATGGGCATTTATTATTTTGTGCTCAGCTCAGCCCAAGTTAACATACCAGTTTAAGGTAGGAAGCAGTATTGTAATGGTGACAACTTTAGTGCTAAGGATTTATGTAAGAGGGTAGGTTGGACATGATGGAGAAGGACAAGTTAGATGGTATAGGTTGGCAATAGGTGTTAGATGTAGAAGATACCTTCTGGGGCATGGGCATATTTTCCTATTTTTTTCTTGCAGGGGCCATACTCTAAGATATATGTAACTACTATGTGCCAGTAATACATATCACTGAGAAAGAAAACCTAGATTCAGCTTTTGCATGAAAAGTCTACGTCTTTCCATTACAGATAATTCACTGTAATTACCTCCAAATGTTCCTGCACCATGTCACTAGAAATGACAGCTCATACATCTTCCATCGTTAGTCTTTTGAGGCACACTTCTCTATGTGTTCAATACAACAGAGAAATGCTGTATTAGCTATCTCTCAGTTGTAATCAACCAACAATCACACATGCTGAAATTAACTCAGTTAATTAAATTCTTTGCACGCTGAAAGCAGATCTAATTAAGTCTACAGTCCAGGAGCTGGTCAAGTAGAAATAATGCAATTTTTCAAGAATGTTAAATATAATGTCCTGAAATTTGTGTTACTCATTAAAGATTGCTTAAAACGGCAGACGTGAGCCAGCAGTGCTAATTAATATTACATTTTATATCTTCCAAAGCATTCCAGCGCGATCATGAGCATTTGTAGGATGCTAAATCTTTCATCTAAAAACTGTAAAAGTCCCATAATCTAATTAGTTTTCTAACAAGACTTTACATTTGAATTAAACAAGAATTAAAAATTGCAAAGAGCCACAGAACTCATATAACACGTACACAGTGGTGGTCCCAAGAAAGAAAAGAAAAACAGTGAATATGGACTGCTTGCAGAACAACCCATGACACCAGAAAACCAGGGGCCTATAAAAGTCAAAAATGGTTGTCAGCTCCTGCACATATTTGGGCCTTGCTATTGAATCATGAGGCTATTCATTATAGTGATAGACCAATGGTGTAGCACAAGAGGCAGCAGACCAAAGCCAGCAATCACCAAGGTTTTTTCCTTAACAGGCATGTTATGTGAAGTGAACCTGTGTTCATGTCAATCTATTAACGAGCTATTCAACTTCTCCCTTTTTTACTGGTATTTACCCATGCCATTATTCTCCCTATCCTGAAGAAACCCCCAGTAGACCCCTCCCTCACATTTAGCTACTGTCCTCTCTTTTTCCATGTTTCCAATCTTCTTGAACGACTTACCAACTATCTGAGCACCAACTCTCTCCTTGAACCTCTTCAATCTGATTTTCAAGCTGCCCATTCCACCAAAACAGTCCCTACTGTTGGCCAAGTGGCCAATGACCAACTCAGAGCTAAGTCTCAAGACAACCTTTCCCTCCCTTCTCCTTGATCTTTCTTCTGCTTTTGACACTGTTGATCACTGCTTTCTAATTTAAATCATGAACTGCATTGGTATCAGTGAAACTGTTCTTTTATGTATAAACAAAGTAGAGAATGAAAGAAAGAGGTTTAAGGCTTTAGGGTTGTTTGAAATTAATTATATATCGATGTACTTACAGTTCATACATAATTATTTGTATACATCAACTAAAATCATATCCCCAGTTTTGTTAAATTTCTCACAACAGGGATATCAGGATATCATACAATGATACTCTAACAAAAGAGAGAGGAGAGTAACCGTATTGGTTGTATACGTCCTGATGCTTTTCGCCACGATTAGGCTTCTTCAGGGGTAGATTATTGTATACAGACTGTGCAGTGTTGGAGTAGTGAGTATCTCGATCCTATAGATATTTAATGATGAAATTTAACAAAACTGGGGATATGATTTAATTGATGTATACAAATAATTATGCATGAACTGTAAGTACATCAATACATAATTAATATCAAACAACCCTAAAACCTCAAACCTTTCTTTCTGTACTTTGTTTAAACATACTATTTATTAAAGAGGTTGGCTCCTACTTAAAAATCCCTTAGGAAAGAGAAGACCCATTTATTTATTTGTATTACTGCTCTTTTATCAAAATGAATGGCACCACAAAACACTAACACAAGTAACATG
>NC_092858.1:31751500-31922672 GCF_032062135.1 Pyxicephalus adspersus
CATCATTTCATTAGTAAGATACAGCAATGGAAAAGCATAACTGGGATTGTGTTGTCTCCTGTGCAGCCTCATGATATAATGTGGTGTAAGTGGAAGAAATCTCCATATCTGTAATATAATAAATATTTGTGTCTACCAAGTTATTACATTTTGGACATCTTAGATAGGATGAAGGGAAATAAAGTACCAAGAAAATTACATGGATGGCTGGGGGTGCTGAGCTTGACTAAGTTCAGCTTTAAGTGAAGTGTCACATGATGACAATATTCAATATTACAATCTTGATAAATCTCAGAAATGTCTCAAATAAACCTCTTTTTTTTTTGAAACTATAAAATTAGCTGATCTTTAAACCTGTTTGGAATATTTGGTTGCCTGTGCCCACCTTGTTGTATGATTGCTACAAGTCAGTGATTGCCTATTGTCCTCAGCCAGCAAGGGCCCTTGCAGCAACTTGAATAGTCAATGCCCGCAAGCCCAGCTTCAGTTTACAGCAGCAGCAACAACCTGCGCCGTGGGCGGTCAACTGAGGGCGGGCATGTGAGTTGCTGCAGGGGTCCCCGCTGGCTAAGAACTACCTGGGGGCCCTTGTACGACTTGCACATGCTGCACTGTGATATGTCCACACCAGTCTCATAACACGATGCCACCTCCAATACTCAGTGCACCCCCTCATCACACATTCCAACATCAGACCAACAAAACCCCTTCTATATCATACACCCACTGCACCCCCTCATCACATACCACACTATGGGTACCCACTGCACCCCCTCCCACCCTGGGCACCCCTTCATCACACACCACACCCTTGGTACCCACTGCACCCCCCATCACACACCCTTTCATTATATACCACACTATAGGTACCCACTGCACCCCCCATCACACACCCTTTCATTATATACTCAGAGACACACACGCAGGATCAGATATCTGGAGCTGTCTTATAAACGGGTGAGTGTCTTATTTTAATTATTTTTTTAAAAATCGGGGGTGGCTTACTTAATGGGGATGTCCTAAAATCGGGGAAACACGGTAGTAATTATAGCAGGGATTCCCTGAAAGTTATTTCACAGTTACATAGTTAGTTAGGTTGAAAAAAGATATATAAATTATTTCAAGGAAATTAACATATTCCAGAAAAAGAGTTCCCCCATGTAAAAAAGGTTGAGAAGGACTATCATGGGTGAACCTGAGTGATCCAACAAACCTGGAATATATTTGGTCCAGAATTGAAAACATTTGCCAAATAACAGCAGATGAATTTTACTAAATCCATTCCGGGTTTGCTGGATCACCCGGGTCTCTCATGATTGTCTATCTTCTCCAGTCATGTAGAGCTTTAATAAATCAGGTCCAATGTCTCTTCTGCAATAAAACATTTACTATTTACAATCTTCTGTAGACAGTAAGTTTGGACCCTTGGTGTGAGAATGATAGAACTCCCGTGTATACGCAGTAGTTACATCATTCAGACCTGAACAATCAAGAGGTAGGCAAATCCTGAACACAAAAAGTACCCAGTCAGGATGTCAGAGTGACAGAGTGAGGGAAGGTGAGTTTACTTACCAATAGAATGCTTGCCTATGTAAATGTGATCCTACCAAATAGGTGGAAAAAGCCCATAAAAGTCAAATTTTGTTGTTCTGATAATGTTCCTGCTGCCCATGGCATTTAAAGAGAAATCAGCAGGTGAATTTCTTCAGAAACCAACCATTCCCTTATATTCCTCATTGCACTCAATGGTTTCTACCACCAATCTTCGGCAGTGTGGACAGCAGTGCAGAGAAGTATCTCCTGATTTCCTAGCACATACATTGTCTTGATGGGAAAAGAAGTAAGTGACAGGTAAGCTATAAGCTATAAACATTATAAGCCTGATTTATTAAAGCTCTCCAAAGCTAGAGAAGATGTATTTTCATTAGTGAACCTGGGTGATCCAGCATACCTGGAATTAATCTGGCCCAGGATTGAAAACATTTGCTAACAAATTTCAAATGACTTTTAGGGAATCCATTCCAGGTGTCCAGGATCACCCAGCTTCACTGATGAAAATGTATCCTCTCCAGCCTTGGAGAGCTTTAATAAATCAGACGCTATATGCTTGTTGTGGCTGAACCTGCTTATATTGTGTAACAGGACACTGAGCCACACAGCCATGAGCCACCCCAAATAGAACTTTATTGCTTTCAATATGGACACATTTTATCTCATCCAGAACCGGCTTAGTTTAGTTAGCCTCAATAACTACACTGTAAGGCCATGCAGCGAGGTTGTGATGTGAATACCGCTTCCTCATACCACTGCCTCAGGGGGACGCTACATGTATTGTCTACCCACAGCAGTTCATTAGAGATTGAATGAGGGGGGCAGTGAAAGATTCAGTACAAGAGATTCAGTGCCGTTTTCTGTTCCCGGTTATTTAGTAACCAATGCTGCAGTGAGGGCGCTCAAGCAGATGACGAGGTGCCAGCTACCAGGAGCCCCTTGGGAACACTTGTTCTCACCACAGGTCTGAATCTGCCTCACATCACATGAAGAGCGAAGACAAGGTTCAGATTCACCAGCACCCATGTCTGGCAGCCCTGGTGCTACATAGCGAGCTTTGGTTCAAGAACATCCAGGTCTTTCTTACTTATAACGTTTAAATATTGCACAGAAAACATAATATTACATTCATTAGATTATTATTATTATTATTAATAATAATAATAATAATAAACAGGATTTATATAGCGCCAACATATTACGCAGCGCTGTACATTAAATAGGGGTTGCAAAAGGTAGAATACAGACAGTGACACAGGAGGAGAGGACCCTGCCGATGAGACAGAAAACGTGTACAATGTCATTATAGCTTACCATTTCAGTTACAACTTACAACTGTATTTTAGGAGTGAAGAAATGATGATGGAAGACATGAGTGACTCTGTGATAAGTTATGTAGGTCTGTACAGTGCCGAACAGGATAAAGCTGCCCGTGTAATCCAGAGGGCATTCCGCAGGATTCTAGTGAGTATTAACCTGGGTGTGTTATATGATGTGAAATTGATCTCATCTGTGGACAATAATCGCAGTGTTCAGGACACTTTTAACATTAAAAAAAAAATAAACTTCCATGTCATGCATATTAGGCTTAGTCTACATGGACTGTTTCCCCAGCGTTTAACCTGAGGCTTTTAAAGCCCACGTTTGAAATCCCTATGCATTCCAATGGGCTAATCTACACCAGGACCTTTCCTTCAGGCATGTTTATGAGCATTATGTTAAACGTCTCTTGCAACGTTTAAAATATTAAAAAACGGTAAATGCGGGAAAACGCTTGAAAACGCTTTTACAAGCGTTTTTAAGCTTTTTATGAAAGCTTTCATTGAAAACAATGGGGGCTTTTATAAGCGTTTTAGCAGGACTTTGTAATCTGGAAGCCCCCTTTATTAAGGAGACTCCCAGATCTCCACCACCCCACCCTGGGGAATGAGTACAGGGGTGCATAAAACCCCTTACTCGTTCCCTGAAAGGGTTGAAATATGTGTAAAATATAGGACGTGTGTGTGTGTGTGTGTGTGTGTGTGTAACTAAACATTTTTTACAGGTTATCCCAATGACAGGATAATTCCCACGGCTGTAGTATGTGTTACAGATACAGAACATGTCACAGCTCCTCTAGGGCTGCTGGAGTAATCAGGGGAGTGGAGCTGTCAGCATAGCAGAGCTCCGCTGATTGCTCTGCTCCCTGATTGGCTGAGGAAAGGGAAATCCTGATGATGCTTGAGCTTTCATCAGGGTTTCCTATTTCTCAGCCAGTCACAGAGCACTAGAGATGAATGGGGACAAGTCTACCCATTCAAGTCTACTGCTGAATGGCTGAGAAACTGAAAACCTCAGCCAATCACAAAGCACTAGAGGTGAATGGGGAGTCTTGTGCTCATTTAACCCCTAGTGCCCAGGGATCCCTCACTGTCAGGAGGAGTCCAATGGCTGTGCTCATGTCATGATTGCAGCTGTGGGACTTATCCTGTCATTGGGATAACCTGTAAAAAGAAAAAAAGTTTAGTTACACAAACACACACACATTTAATATAATAATTAAAACCTTGTTAATTTTTTTACACATGTTTTAACCCTTTCAAGGGAGGA
The DNA here is from genome assembly GCF_032062135.1 of Pyxicephalus adspersus. NCBI lineage: Eukaryota > Metazoa > Chordata > Amphibia > Anura > Pyxicephalidae > Pyxicephalus > Pyxicephalus adspersus. Next base: position 31,755,641 of record NC_092858.1, read on the forward strand.
GTAAGGGGTTTTATGTACCCCTGTACTCATTCCCTGAAGGGGTTAAAAGTAAAACTTATATAAAAGATTATGTAAAATCGACGCAAATCACGGCAATTTGCAGTAAAACGCTTCATAGGTGTTTATAAAAGTTTTTTTTGTAAAAGTGCATAAAAACGCATATAAACGTAGTAGGAACGTTTAAATGCTGTTTTTAAACCGTTCATGTAGACCCAGCCTTACATTATTTTGTATGTTAGAATAATATTTTGAATACAGAAAATTTTTAATTGAGATTTGATGATGTCACTACTGTTCAGTCTTCTGGGCTCCTTGCTGGAGAGGAAGCTGTACCTAAGAAACTGCAGTGCAAGAATCGCCATTTCGCTTCATTCATTTTATGGAATTTAGTTTTCTCCACTTTTGGGAATCTACAGGTCATACTGATAGCTATCCCTTTGTCCTCACCTGTTTCCAAGCATTTTTATTTATTTTGTTTTTCATGGTTTGCAGAATTCAGTGCATAGGAGTTATTCTGAATATCTAAAGTAATCATAGTGCAGTAAACTACCTACTTTTGCTGCTTGACAAATGCTACTAGCCTTATCAAAACCAATTGAAAACCACATACCAAATTTATGTGCCGTTTCCAGGTGTTTTTTTTTTTTTAAATCCCTTGTCTACCTTCCTTACAGCTGTTTTGAGTTTATTAGTCCTAATCTGGGCATGATAAAAAAACAAAAACTAAAACAAAAAAAACTACAGCTCCAATAAAGCAGACACAGTGTTTTTGGGCCGCACATCAAGTCATTGCATACATTTCATATGCCTTCTTCCTTTTTTTCAGGACATGAATGTTTTTAGGTATCTAAAAAATCTCATCAATTTTAAATCACAAGGAGACCCAAAGCTTTTGCTGAAATGTATAAACCCCAAAGAGGTAAGTTAATTGTATCATTACTTTATATATTGATATTTCGTTCCTATACCTAATTCTATCAGTTAAATATACTGGGATTTATTAGAAAGTGGGGACATGAATGTGGTTAATAAATCCAAATCCAAATATTTTCCAATTTTTCAAATCAATTATTTCTTTACCCCACACGTTTCGCCTTGTGGCTTCTTCAGGGATTTATAAGAGACTCTTATTTATGGATGATGTTGAGATAAAAAAAGTAATTAAGAGATATTGTTGTGTAGTATTGCCAGTTGTGTAGAATTTGAGACGACCATCTGAAATTCTACACAATTTATTTGAGCTGTGTGATGTCTAGCAATAGTTTAAATGTTACTTTCTGCATGTATTTGGTAACTTTCAGAAGTAAAAACCTATTTTTATTTGCCATATTTACTGTCCTCTACAAGTTGTAAAGTCAATCTGGGGCTGGCATCTGATATTTAGTTTGAACATTTTTGGAGCTTTAGTAATCCCTCTATTCTAACAAATCAATCTTTTTAATATGGTCAGAGGAATTCCTGTTATTGACAGTGGATGGTTTTGTGAAATGAGCATAAAAGTAGACTTAGTGGAGGGAATAAGGGCAAAGTATTGCTAGTATAAGCTGCAAAAACCTAGTGGTGTACAAACCTGCAGCAAGTTGCTCATAGACTTAAAAATGGTGATCAGATATGCTGGCAATATCTGACCACCCCAGACCAAATAAACTCCAGCAAGTTATAACAATGTGCACACTTGACTTTGCTGATTACTGTTATGTTCTATAGAGAGCGGAGGCACCATATTGTAAAGCTGCAGGATGACAATTTGATTCTAACACTGGTTAAAACATGTTTGTAAAACAATTTGCAGTTCCACATGTGTTGGACACCCATGGCTATCCTGGATCTAGACATGGAGAATTATCAGAATGTAATTGTAACATCTCCTGTGTTGTCATTTATTTGGCAGGCAGAACTTCTGGACGCTGCAGCTGGAGTTCATGTCAGGTTCAGGCTAGGAGGAGTAAGTATAATATAAACTGTATTATTTGAGTGGATACGTTTATGTACAGTTTGATTTAGGGCTGGGTCACTAAAACTCCAGGCCACATCAATTTGTAATAAAGGTGGACATAGTTGTCATTGCTACTGCTGAGCCCAAGCAGGGAATGCGTATAGATTTAGAGGGATGTAGGCAGGGCTGTATCTGCCATGCATCACACTTTGTCAGGGCCTAGAAATTCAGACCAGAATTTGAAGGAGTTGCATTACACCATAAAGTTTACAGATTTTTTTTTTGTTTTTTCTGCTACCTCCCTGTTACATTTCAGAAAACCTACTATAGGGAAAAAGGGAGGGGGGAAAGAAGTAACAAGACTCTCTAGCTTTAACATAAAACTGTTTGTCTGTCTCCTAAATGGTGGCACATGCCTGCTATATGGCATCTAGTACTTACCAAAAACAAAATGCTCATACCAGAATGATGAAAGGTTTCCATAAGATTCATTTGATAATAATTATGGCAAGGGGGAGAAAAAGAGGTGGGCTTAGCCTTTAATAGCCTTTTCTATTTCATTTTGCTAATAATACCGACCTGATACTTTATTTTCCTCTAGATCAGGATTTTCTATTTCTGTTCCTCCATGGCCACATACAGGAAAGGATTTTCATCAGAATTTTCATATTAGAATCATTCTGAGTCTGTGTAAACCCTACCTAATTTTACTTATTGCTGTCTAGAATTAGTAAAAATGTGTGCAAATCCTGGCACTGGAGGAGTGGAGTTAGGCACCCTGGATGGATTTCTTGCCATTCTCTTTGAAGAGTTTGCCAATTTCCTCAGACAATTGGTCAGAAAGGTCAGATATATTTGAGAGTTTATAAATAGAAGAAAATGATCCTTTCAAACATGACTGACATGACTGGCAGGTGCATGAGCAGTGTACAGTTTGTCACAAATGATTAGTTAGGAGACACTTGGGGATATATTTATAAAGATGTGACATTTAATGTTGGGAAATTAATTACTGTACTTTAAAACACATACACTGGATGATTCACATGCAGTGAAAATTTGGTGAATGTCCGATCTACTGTTTTATAGATATGCCCCTTGGTGTAATGTCCAATGACAATATCTGGTGGCTTGATAGTGTAATGTAATAGTCAACATCAATTCATCTTCAGGCCACTCATAGAATTTAGGGGGCTGTGGAATGTGCAGATGAATCCAACACCTTTAAAGTAACCTGTCTGCAAAGCAGGAGGGCCAGAACTCATACCACTGACGGGGAGGGAAGGGGGTTAACACAGCATTTTCAGTAGGTTTTCTAAGTTGTCCAGTTGATTGTTTTGCTCATTCACAACCCATACAATTATTATCTGTTATAGAGAATCCTATTTTATATCTCTTGGTAACCCAACTCTTTCAAGCCTATGATTCTGTAGTGAATTTCTGTTGCAATTTGTCATCTTTCATATACATTCACTCATCAACATAACTGAGGCCAAATATCTATGGTGCAAATCAATAATCTGACTATAAAGAGCTGTGTAAACTGGAGATAAGATAGCAACAGCAGTATGTATTTTTTATCTTGGTTTACCAGATGTTTGTGAAAATATGACATACATATAAAGCAATATGTGAGAAAATGCCAGTTACTAGCCTGGCCACAATGTTTATCTTCTATCTTTTAATTATCTGCTTTTAAGATTAGTAGGTCTACATTGGATTTGTCGGATTGTGGTACAGCTTAGAGTGGGGGCAGGGTATGTTTCTATCTTCTTTTCTCCTAATAAAAAATGACAGATCTGTTTTAAAGTAGATGTAGATGAGGAGATTGGAGCAAAATGGAGTTAAAGTGCTCATACTGCATTAATAATAATGCAGATACTAAAACTAATTGTTTTAACTCTTCTTGCAGACAAAATTTCCACCCAACATCTATTATAAGTTGTTTACGCACAGACCAATTGTGGATATGTGTGCAAACAGTCCTAAAGACTACACCAAGCAATGTGTAAAACAGCTGCTGCCTAAACAAATCCATAACCACGGGGCCATTCTAGAGGACAACCACAGTGGCTGGTATAAAAGAGTGGAGAACAATGGCTGGAGGCTCCTTACACTCAGGGTCAGTGATTGCATTACTGTCTGTTGTATTACTTTATAATATACAAATACTGTCTGTTTTACTTTGCTGAAAGCAATCCAGATATGCTTTTGGACCATCAAAGCAAGGATCATAGGTCCAAATAGCAGCAACCTAATCCAGGGTCCCACTGTCTGGGCTATAGCTGAGGACTTTTCAACTGAAACATAGAAATCTTCTGTAGACCACCAGCTTCTGCAAATGATTAGCCTCCCTGTAGAACTCATACAGCTTTAATCAGTTTCTATAAGATTTGAATTACGAGGGTCAACAAGGAAGGTGGAAAAGCTGGTGTTAGCTAGAAACGAGACTGGGACAAATGTCTGACAACATCAGACATGACATTACCCAGTAAAGATGGTTGTCATGCTTAGTATTACTGTCTAGTATACATTAAGACATTAAGTTTATTGTGTCTGTTGTGAAGGAATTTGAGTAGTCTGCATAGAGCCATGACCTCAACTACTACTGAATACCTTTGAGATTAATGGGAATACTTATTGTAAGCCAGCATCAGTATCCGACCTCAAAAATTCTCTTTTGACCAACTAAGCAGAAATTCTTAAGACACATTATACAATCTAGGGGAATATATTCCCAAAAAAGTAGAAGTTGTTACAGCTGCAAAGTCAGGGGTCATGTGATGTTCAACAAGCTCATACAGGTGTGATTGTAAGATGTTTCCAAACTTATGGCAATAGGCAATGTTTTTCTCTGAGGTCCCATTTGTATGCATATGATTGCAAGTAATTGTAAAATGCCACATGCCAATGTTTAAGTGTAACATATGTTTTGATGTACACATAGATTTCACTTACTTACTGCCCAGGTAAGGATATTTTTAGTAGACACAATCTGAACATAATTTTCCTGCAGCAACACAGATTTTAGAACTGGACCAAGAGATTTTCCAGTTGCAGATGGGCAGTTCTTTATGGGCCATACAGCATGGATCTGCCAGCAGCATAGACCTTGTTTGAGGTTGGAAGGGAATTGTTTAAGGATCTAATTATCTAAGGAATTTACAAAAATAATATTGCATTCAAGCACCAGTAACTCAAATAGTAAACAATTAGGTTTCATTTGCAGCCTAACTCAAGTAATGTATTTTGTTAACAGAAAATGTTACCTTTTAAAAAATGGGAAAATAAAATACAACTTTGTATATTTATAGAGACCATGGAGTAGGTGCTTCTTGAAGTAACAAATCCACAATGTATCCATCAAACAAAAAAAAAAAAAATATATATATATATAATATAAATTATACTATATATATCATCATTTCATACACATATATGTAAATTAAACATAACACTCACAAGCAGATATTAAATAAATCTGCTATAAATCATAATATTAATCATTATTAGGCTCCTGCCTCTTTCTGTAATCTCACAATGTCCTGTATCTCCCCCCCCCAAATTAAACAATGAAATGCAGTCCATGAGGATATATATAACGTCTCTACATTGGACAGCGTACCATTGCCACTCCAGATTACAGGTCCACCTCTCCCCACATCACCAAAGTGTATACCCAAGGCAGACCTTTGATCATAGAACAGCCACATATTGTTTTATTTCAGCCTACTCACAGGGTTTGAAACATTGTTCATTATCAGCATATTCCATGTACATGTTACAGTGGTAAATCCTAAAACAACAATACCAATTATACTTGATGATATAAAGTAAATACGCCCACACATTACAATACAATTCAAAGCTAATGTAACAACTACCCCTGTATCTGTATTCACAGGGATATCTCTAGATCATCTCTTGTGGCTAGGAAATACATTAAATCCTTTAAGTCAGAACAGAAGACGATGTAATGTAAATGCGAGGAGACACATCCATATACTGGCACACACAATGGGCCTGATTTATTAAAGCTCTTCAAGACTGGGGAGAATACACTTTCATCAGTAGAAGCTGGGTGAACCAGCAAACCTGGAAAAGATCAGGTCCAGGATTCATAACATTTAGTTAGCAAATAGCAAATGACTTTGAAGAAATCCTTTCCAGGTTTGCTAGATCACCCAGCTTCACTGATGAAAATGTATCCTCTCCAGCCTTGGGGAGCCTTAATAAAGCAGGCCTAATGACTAAACTCATTTACCTAAAACATCAAATCTCCTTCAGAAATGGGACAAAACTCAGAGCCTCATTTATACTGTGTAGCCCAAAAATACAAATTTTTATCTGTATATCTGGAGACAGCCATTTTATTTATCCCTGCTTTGTATACTGGAACTATTCTGTAGCTCTGCAGGATATTACATGTCCAGTGGTACATTTTTACTAACCTCATTTCATTCTCTCATCAGGTTTTTGACAGTTTAGATGAAGTGACTGCAGCTGATAATAAGAAAAGGGTCAAATTTAACCACAACAAACTGCAGAGGATACAGGATGTATTAAAAAAGCAAAAGCAACGAAAAATTGACTGGATGAGAAAGATGTGAGTAGATAATACAGCTACTGTATGTATTATGTATAACCATTTAACACAAACTTTTAAAAGGCATTTCAAGAAGGAATTAAATAGTGACTATTTGGAAAAATATAGATTTAAAATAATAGAACCTTTCATAAAATAACCGTAATGTGTCTTTACTGCTCTGCTAGACCAAACAATCTGCACATACAGACCAATGCATTTGGGAGCCTATAGGGCTCTTGGCCATTCAAAAACAATCCAATTAGCTTTTGGCACCGATGACAGCGCACTAAACTACTGTCCTTCAGCCCACCATATTTACATTAAAGTTCTTTAACACTTGATGAAGCCAAATCCCCCCACTTTGCTTTATAAACTCCCCTTGGATCCACTCCAGCACTTGAACTGATTGAACCCTACAAGCCTCATCTATGTACAGTCTTCCATTCAGCCATCAATCATTATTCCCATACAGAGAAAACACTCTTGTGACCTTTCTCTTTGTACCCAATTTTCCTTATCTATTATGCTTGCAAACTACTTAAACTTCTCGCCTATAGGAGGATGACTGTTTTCTCTCCTTTGGTTTGTTAAATATATGATTTAAAATTATATGTTTTCCTAAATATTTTCCAGATGTTCCATACATATGAAAAATATTTCTGATTTCTCACATACAGAACATCTCCTGTCCTGGTACTTCAATCTGAGCAACAATTGCAATTTTCTATGTTGGGAGACCACTAAACTACATACTCACGTCAGATGATTCTCATCCAATTATCGCCTCAGGACTGATATTTGACGAGAATCTGGTGTGTGTACAGCGCTCGTCTGACGTTGTTCATGGATCCATCCTGGTGGATCAACGAATGACCGTAATAGATGTGAAGGGGGAGAGAACAGCTCCGTCCTTCACCCCCTCTCCATATAGCAGAACGATGCTGTATGAACAGAGCTCGATCATGCATCATGCAGTCTTTTATTGTTGGAAAGGATTGTGAAAGATCCGTTCCAACGACAAAAATCTAATGTGTGTACGCAGCCTTAGTCTCTGTCACTGTTATAAACTGTCACCTTGACTTCTGTAAAATACTTCTATCAGGTAATCCACTAACAAGAAAACTTTTATATCTACAATCTATCATAAAAGGTTCAAGACTAAACCATTCCTGTCACTGCTTCTTATTTGCCATCCACCTCAAACAATCCTTTCACTCACTTGAAATTAAAAAATCAAGTTGTTATGCTTTTATTTCAGAATAACCAGTCTCCCACCTACATTTTGTCCTCATACAAAAGTATTTCCCAAACCATCATTTCCATTGACCTGCTTGTGATTTCCTTATTCATAACTTATACTTAACTCCATGATTTCTATAGAGGTGCTTCCATGTTTTAGAATTTTGTTCTCCTTCATACTGTGCATCTTCTCGCCTTTTATACAATCATATATAGTTAACACACTTTTTCCAAACTGCTTTTACTTCCCCCTTGCCAGCCTATCCATTCCTTACCAATACCCACATTCTCCCTTAGCTCTTTTACCTCTTGGATTGATACCCAGAACCCCCATATTTCTTTCTTTTTTTTTTCTTTCTTCTCTCTTTTTAGAGTTTTTCGTTTGATGGTACCTGATGCTCTTATATAGGATATAGGATACTAGTATTAAAGTTCTAGTATATTTAGACATGATAGTGTTTGAAATCTGCTTATAGATACAAATATACAGAGTTAATGTAGGAATATCACACTGTGTACCCTGTGCTGAACAACTAAAAATCAGAAAATGCTGTATTGCAAAGCAGTGATTTCTGCATATTTACCGCCATCTGCTGGTGTGTTTTTTTTGCAACAGAAGCTATTTTACCACAAAAACTATGTATGATTATCATTATTATTAATAAATAGGATTTATATAGCACCAACATATTGTGCAGCACTGTACATTAAATATGATCATAACAGTTGATTGCCCATCAACATTTACTTTGATGCACTAAGCAACAATGTTTAAAAAATATATTCCATTTTTTATGAAATTTTATACAAAACATTTACATGGATCATATATTTCAAGAATAGTTCATTTATTTTTCATGTTGGGAAAGATTTTTATAGACTTGTGGAGGGACTGCCTGCAGAAAATGTGCTCAGTCTGATATAACAATATAATTACCACAGTGAATCATAAACGCTATATGCAATAACAGTTGTACATGTCTAATAATTCACAGAAAAGATTGCCAAGAAAAAATGCTCATAAATACAGCAAACTTCCTGTTACCCGGAACACAAGCAACCAGTGTGCAACCCCAAAAAAAAAAAAATCAGGATTGTCCTGCTGTGCTGTCAGTAAGCTGAATTCTTTGGGCCTGATTTATTAAAGCTCTCCAAGGTTTGAGAGAATAGACTTTCATCAGTGAACCTGGGTGATCCAGCAAACCTGGAATGGATCTGGTCCAGCATTCAAAACATTTTCTAGCAAATGACTTTAAAGAAATCCATTCCAGGTTTGTTGGATCACCCAGCTTCACTGATGAAAGTGTATCCTCTCCAGCCTTGGAGAGCTTTAATAAATCAGGCTCTTTGTGCATCACTCCTGCAACTCCCATGTATTCCCAGCGCCCTTAAACGTCCATATTTAGATATTTAGGACATCTACTGCTTTTTCCAGTCTGGTACAGTTGGGTATGAACATATTTTTTTACTGCTGCAGTTACATTGCCCTGTGCTTTTTGTGGAACATTCTGATTATACAGTACAGGTATGTTTTTCTGTATATACAGTAAGTGGATTTGTAACTGGCCAGCCCCTACACCACACTGCATTGCTTTTGTACCTCTATTGATTTATAAAGATAGTATTTTATTAGCTTTTAAATTTTATTAGTAATGTTTTAATAGTAACTCTCAAGAAACCAGAAACTACATTTATCTGGAATCTACCAATGCCCATGAGAGCTGGATAACAGGGAGATTACCGTGATGTAAAAATAATCCTGGGATTAAAATTTTTAGGTCCGTCCTTTTAAAAAAGGAATCAGATAGAATAGAAAGTGGCCAGTGCAGAAGCAGAAATCTTTTTTATTTATGATATGGAATTTTGTAAACAGATTGGTGGTTGTATAATTGTAGGTGTTATCATAGCACTTTGAATACGCTCATGTAACTGGTGTATTGCTTGTATTATTTTATATTAGGTATTATGAAGGAAGCCTTCATGCTCAGACTACAGACCCCAACACTGCCATCTTGGTACAGCGTGCTACACAGGGCGTGATCCAGTCTGTGGAGAAACATGGCAGCCAAGCCGTTCTGGACTGGGAAGTGGACGAGCTTCTGAACTGGACCAATGCACTTAATTATGAAGAGTAAATATACTGATTCTTTTTAGCCGTTCCTTACTTACTCTCTGTTTAAACAATGCTAACAATATACTTTAGAGTGTATCCATAGTTTTCATTGTTGAGTTTGTCTTTGCTGGGGAGATTCTCTGTTAATTTTTTACATGTGACCAGTCACCAAAATCTAGGTAAAAATTCAAATGCAATACATATGTAAATGCAATACTTTTCTTTCAATACACCTGCTACGTATTTAGCTATTTTAAAGAAAAGTTTTTAGTTGGGCTTTAACTGCTGACAATAGAGAAGGAATTGAAACCAGTGCATCATAACGAGAATATCAGTGGAGTTCTGGGAGCTCGTATTGTGGCAGTAAAATAAATATACAGAAAGATCAGCTTGTTAGCAGAAGAGAAACCCCCTAGGGATATCTGTGCTTATACTGTACAAGATGCTGCATTATGTAAATTATGTACACTGAAAACACATTATTTCTCACTTAAAAAGTATTATTCTACAGAACGATGAAAGATTCACCCTGTGTTTTCTCAAACTGGAGCAGAGATGTAGTATAGAAGTACCACTATTTCCCAGAAACTGATTTAGTGTGCTTTCATATGTAAATTTCCACACGCAGCACTTTTTTTTTCAACAGAAGTATCAGCATTTTCATCACATTCTTTCTGGATGAAGATAGCAACAAGAAGGTGAAAAAAAAATAAGATGCAGTTCTCTTGACAGAACAGAAACATGTTAATATACACAGGGTTCAGTTTGACTTTAAGTGCAATCATTCCACCAAAAAAGTACCAGATACATGAGCCATTGTCAGGTGGTTTAATTCTCTAGGATGTGACATATCGAAATAATAATTTTGGACAAGCATACCTCTTAAAAGAAAACATTAGTAATTCCACTCTTCTGCCCAGGTCATATTTCATTTTTGTCTTGGCTTTACCTAAATGATGATCTGTAGTATTTGTATTGATTTATTTTTGTAGATATACTTGGTTACAATTTTTTCATCCTCCATTTTTTCTGGCCAGTAGAAAGGGAGCATTGTGGGGTGATCAGTGGTTTGTGCTGTGTTTTCAGGTCAGGATCCCTACTGCTCCCTATCCACCTATAACACCTCTACCTCCAGGCTGCTGTCAGTAATGAACTGTCCATGCACTATATGTTTTCTTCATATTTGGCATTTATCCCAGACAGTAGAATAATCTGTTATTTTCATTAAAGGTACATTAACACATGGAAGGCAATGGGGACAAGTAAATCATCGTGTGCATTTAAAGGTAGGTAATCACACTTGTAATAGATGGAGATATAAAAATTAGGACTGTGTGTAAAGAAAAGATGAAGGCTTTGTAGTTTGGAGCTTTCAGTAAGTTAAATACATTGCAATCCGATTGTACAATCCAGTTAATGTGTATCAGAGCCTAGGAAAAGGTAATAGAGGGGAGCTTACTAGTTCATAGATATTATGGCTTAAAAACCTAAATTTGTCATAGTTTTTGGCATTTTTAATCATCACATCCATCATGCCTTTTTTGCCAAAAACTGGAGAATAAAAAGGACAAATACATATCTTTTTTTATTACTTGAAATAAATATTTTCAAATTGAAAAATTCCCCAGGCTACAAGAGAGATCAGTCGTCTCTATACAAAACGTGGTACTTTGATAAATCTGGTGTTACTAAAATGGGGAAAAATGCAGAACAAATTTCTTTCTTTACATTTTGAATATCGGCTTTAGATATAGTGCATGCTGTACACAGCCGAATCCATTTACAGGCGTTTCAGTGTGAGATTTCACTCGTCTCTGGATTACAGTCTCAGATAAATCTGCGGTTTTGTACCCGGTAGGATATTTTTACACAACTCGTAGTCTGCTGTGAAGCACTTTTCTACAACAGATGAGATTTGTAACTGGAGTTTGATTAAGCCTGGCTCCCAGGGGAATGGGCACAGTTCAATTTATTACAGTACAGAGTGTTGCTTATCAGTCCCTGTTCTAAGCGCCCAGGATACATCCAACTTTTGTTGCCAGGCAACCCAAGTTCAGAGGAAGATCCAAGCATTGCTTTTCCTGTGGCATTTTCCTGCACTCCTCAAGATACCCTACAAAATAATTACAAATATAGAGAAGTAATATACTTCCACTTATTGCCTAATTCCTTATAAAACTCCAAACACCAACTGAAAATTCAAGTCAGGCTTACTACAGAAACTCATTTACTGAAGGTGAGGGTTGGAGTGACCCAAGTTCTGACTGTGACATTTTACTTATAGGATGGAGATCATTCAGACCTGTCAGGAAAAAGAGTTGAGGATCCCTAAAGAGATACTTGTAGGTTCCTTTTCTGACCATTATGTGCCCACTGTGTCCTGTAGTTACATGGAGTTGGCAGGTGCATTGTGCTCCCCAGCCCCTTTTAACTGGGTGCACCACCCGGCATTTTTCAGTAACCACCCAGCTGTTTTCGGGTGATTACAGAAGAGTTGGGTCACAATACAGGGGCTGCCACCCATCTACAATTTCTTTCTTCCTGGCTCAAAAATATTTCTGGGTTGAGCACGCACTGATGTGGATGGCAATAGACCAGGTATTAGACAATTCCAGTATTAGATAATAATTTGGAGTGTTAACACAATCACTGCAAGGAAGGTGTTTACCTTTTTACAGGTTGATTCTGATCTCAATATAAAAAGTTGGCTATAATGTCAGATTTAAACTCCTTTCTGGCTGTGATTCCTTTATCTTATTTTTGGAGGAGAAGGAGAGGACCTGTATTGATTCCCAAAAAATCCCAACCATGCGGGACCCGATACAGGCCATGGCTGTGGAAAAGGATAAATTTATATCAGTTTTTTCATTATAAAATATAGACAGTAAACAGTTTAAGCTGTGTGGCTTCCTGCAGCTACTGATAATGTAAGGCAGTAATTCTCAACCAGGGCTCCTTTAAAGGTTGTCAGGGGCTCCTTGAGCAATTTCTGCCTTTCAGGTCAGTTTAAGTGACACCAATGATCTTTTTGGCTATCTAAGGGCGACATTCTTCCTACTTGCCAGCAATGTACTGATGCCCACACTAATGTACTGTAAGATGTGAATATAGTGTTTATAGAAGAGGTTTTCTAAGACCTGGAAGTATTTTCAAGGGTTCCCCCAGGTTAAAAAAGGGCTAATGTAAAGTATGTGTTACACAGCATTTTAATAAGTAATCTCCCAGCTAGGGTTAGGAGCTGCTTCAAATTCAGCTACTGCGTTGTCATGCTCTCTTGATAAAGACCACAAGTTGTTATTAACATACCATCAGGAAACCATGTTGAGTACTTCACTGAACTGGATGTACACAGGAAGTGGCTGCAAAGATGCTGCAAACAATAAAAAAAGGTGAAAATTGTATAATATAAAAAACAAAAAATGTCTGATAAACAGTAATCTCAATGTTACTTAAGTAGGGTTCACCTTATCCTTAACACCTTTTTTTTGCAATATAGGACACAATTCCTTCATTTTTAATAGAGGATCAGCCCATGGCACTTAACAACAGATTTTAGGAGTTTATTGTATGACATTATAATGAAAGGAAATCTGATAAAAATACATTATTTACATCCCTCTATTGTGTTTGTAACTGAACATAAGGCAGTATGTATGAAGAATGCCTTTATTATTATTAAACAGGATTTATATAGCGCCAACATATTACACAGCGCTGTACATTAAATAGCCTTCCCTAATGGTTCTGACAACAATTTCTTCATGGTCTTCGCAGGAACAACCTTCATCCAGTCTCCATACGATCAGTATGAATTTTCACAGCTATCACCACGTAACCTGCTGTCTTTGGATGCCAGCGAAAAGGAGAAAGTGTGACCACAAACACTGAAGTGCCTGTTCAAATCTATTGTAAAGAGGACATTTTAGTTTTGGTTTAAAATTAGATATGAAAGAAATGGTGGCCAACTTACCTCAAGTTTGTTCCCTGGGATAAAGAGTTGCACGTAAAATTCAGTGAATGTTATTATATAGAAAGATAACAGGATCTGCTGACATTCTACTGGAGACAGTCAGGGAGTGCAAACATTTTACAGGAGATGATCAGAGACTGCAGATTTTGTACAGGAGATGGCCAAAGATTACCAACATTGTACGTGATGATTATATTTATAGGGGAAAAACTTAAAATGAGGAAGAGGATAAAAAATACAGAAAACAAAAGTAGAACCATTCCAAAGAATATATTTTCTTCACTGAATTTTTTGTACTTCACAAAGCACAGTCCTATCTGCACAGGGCCCCTGGGTGGACACCAGGATGTTAGCTGTATAAACCATCAGCTTCATTTTATAATCTCCAGCAAAGTATATTCTCAGATTCTTTTTATGGTATAATATAGTAACAATAGATCAGTATGTGGAAATGCAAAAGGAACTATGATCATCATCACACAAGGTAATATCTCACAGTGGAGACAAATAAAAATATGGTGTTTATTGGAATTTCATACAAAATAGGTTAGTACCAAGCAAAAGTTTTGAGATACCTCCTGTTTATCAGACATGGAGATATATTCTAAAAATACAAGAATATGTACAGAAAACAGAAATAACCTCCCAACCCTGCCTCCAGGGGTAGGGGCCAAAACTAAAATACCCAAATTAACCATTTACACCATTTTACCAAACTCCATACACATAAACCCACCCAGAGTTTAGTAGAGCTGACTCTAGTACATCTGAAATAGAATTGGAAAGAAAAAAAAAACAAAAGGAACAAACTAATAACTAATTGCACATAAGTTTAAATGGTTGCCATCATTCAAGGATTAGTAGGAACCATTTTTTACAAATCCCTGGACCCTCCTTTTTTTCTTGCACGCATTTACCCAAATAAATTTACTTTATACATAAATGATTGGCCAAACAGCTTGTTAAAAAGAGGGTCCTTCTCGGTCATGCTCATCTCAGGTGAAAATCTGACATGTACAGCAATCCCCTGTGGTTTAACACTACACTGAGACAACGGAAAATAAAACATTTTTGTAATTTGTCACCTTAACATGAAGATTGGGTTGGACTGATAAGCATAAATTAGCAGAGCAGTGCCTTTTTCAGAGGTTTGCGAACACAAACAATTTTAATGGCATTGCACTGCACTCATGTGAATATTTGATTAGTGGGAGCTAGATCCAGACATCCTCCATGCAGCTCTGCAGCATTAATCTACTGCTATAGGTAAAGGCTGGACAGGGCATAACAATTCTGCCTCAGCCTTCATACTAGGAAAAGGTGCAGTGAATCAATGTAGATGATCAGAATGGTCTGTGTAAAATCCCAAGTATTCAAACATTATTTTCAACAAAACGTGTAGTAATGTTACCATGCATTAAAGGTGCGGTTGCTTAGGCTTGGGTACTGTGATGCTGAACCAGGACTAAATAACTCTGAGCACACAAGTTTCTCTATAAAGTACCTGCCTTTATTAGAAACAAAATTTACAGTACTAAATCATGTCCAACAAGATTATTCCACCATATGCGCATAAAAGATGACAAAAAAATCAAAATGGTTATATATTGCTATACATATTATTCCCCTACAAACCATATCTGTTGTTTTTCGAGCTTGGCTGAGGGTCACAGCACAATATCAGATACCACCAGCAGATGGTGCTGAAATCCAAAGTTTTAGTCGTAGCTCTTCTCAGACAGGACCTTTTTTTTAATACTAAATGGGGAAATAAATGGTGTTTCTCCCTAAGCTAAAATATATCAACCTGCTGGATCCCACTCTGCCTTCACCTTCTGCGGATGGTGCTGACAATAGGAACTCTCTGGAGAAGTTCTGAAATGCTTCATTCTAATGTGCTGAGAAGGGCTAAGTTAAAGTCCATTTCAATAGTTCATTACAGAAATGGGATTTACAGAGACAAAAGAAAAAAAAGATGACAAAAAATGCTACTGTTACTACAGTACACTTGTACTTGTGCTTACACTAGTCTTGTGAAAGCTTTCTAATAGTTTTCTTAAATGCAGTGGACCTAAATGATCAAAGGGCCAGAAACAAGAACTGTATATTTTATAATAACCCTTTATAAAAAGAAAATAGTAATTATATTACTAAAGATGTTTTCCTGTTACAAGCTTGAAACGTGTGACCCTAAGCAATATATTTCCTTCAATTTATTTATATTAATTTGTACACTGGGTGTGGATTGGTGACAGGTGCACTTTATGTGAAATAACACGTAAACACTTCTTTGTGTCTGCATTTGGTGTGGACACCGCAGTGTTTCTACACCATGGTCATTGTATTGCTCCTTTAACATTGCTCCTATAACTCCATATTCCATTTCCCATGGATCCCTAATTTTCACCTTGAGTCTAAATTATACATATAAATTCCAGGTGCATCAAAACAGATGTGCAAAGTCATCAAATCCAATATACAGGCAAATAGTCTAAACCTAAACCTTATCCAGGGGTGTAGTGGGGCGGGCATGGTTAGGAAAGCCGTGGCCCCACTTCTTTCGGGAGTGGGCATGCGTGCCCACTTTTTTCACAATTCTTTGTTGGTCCACAGCTATGGCCGGTCCGCCACCCCACGGGGTCAGGAGAAGGACCACACTGGGGGGGCGCACTGGCCAGAGCTGTGGATCATGTCTCCCGTATTGAATTGCAGGCTCAGGGCGGTGGGCAGGTTGCCTCTGAACACAACCCGCCCACTCTCTCATCCCAAGCTTAGACCTGCGATGGGAGAGTTGGCAGGTTCTGGTGGCACAGTGTCACTCTGGGGGAGGTGTGTTCCCCTTTGAGTGACACAGGCACACCTGATCTTATCTGAAAGGCTTTTTAACTCACAGCTGGGGTCACATGATGCTCCAGTTCCCCTTGCTCTGTTTATTGGAGGCGGAGTCCTTCAGGTGTGAAAAGGTAATGTACACACCTTTAACTGATTCTTCCATGGCAGGATTTTCTCAAAATTCAGAAAATAGTGTTCAGCACATCTGCAGTGCTAAAATAGCAGCCCCCCAACACCTGCAGTGACTTGAATGGCAGACTTAGGCAATTATATAATTGCTTGGAAATGAGCAGTTTAGTTTGTGTGAAGAAGTAGGTTCTTCTAGATAGTGTTTCTCAACCAGGGTTCCTGTAGAGGTTGCTAGTGGTTCCTTGAGCAATGAGCAATTTGTGCCTTTCAGGTCAGTTTAAGCGACACCAATGATCTTTTTGGCTATCTGTAAGGATGACATTCTTCCCACTGGCCAGCAATGTAATAGACATTCTTCCTACTGACCACCACACTAATGCACTGTGAGCTGTGGTAATTATAGAAGAGGGTTTTCTAAAGACTTAAAAGTTTTTTCGAGGGTTCTCCCATGTTTAAGAGGTAGAGAAAGGCTGCTCTAGAAATCCAACATGCCCCTCATTAAGGCAAACCTATAACTTAGCCATCAGCAAATTCATACTTGCTGTTGCTTGGAGAGCTCTAGCTCTTTGCATCAAGACCACAAATTCCAAACTGAGAACATGCGTCCTTACCTATATCATGCTGGTAGGGGATGGGTTCCATTCTAAAGAAAATAAAGATTTTGATCATCATCTGTTTTGATGCATCTCTGTTTTATGATTTGGTATTATTAGAATAGTTATGCCTACTGGAAGATTTCCCATCACCTGCTGTTCTGGACACACCAACAAATGTTGGAATTACTTGTAGTTGCTTCTATTCCTGGACAAATAGAGAGGGTGAATCTACAGAATGAGTACACAGACTTTCTAGCTTAAAACTCCCTGTACAAACATTTACTTTCCTCCCTTCTGTATGGTGAATAGTTGTACACAGATAATGTGATCATTGCACACACTACACCCAAGCTTTCCAGCCAGGGAAGAGTCGGCTAAGGTTCTTTGGATCTATGGCTTGCTGGATGAGAAGATTCACTTGTCCTTCCACATTCAGCACTGTCCCCTCTTCTACTCCCTTCAGTTTCTCCTGGAGTCGAAAGAGGACACGTTCCGCCACTTTATTGAAGCTCTGCGAGTCACTGATAGGAAACAAAGAAAGAATGAAATTACAGATCTATACAATATTGCTGCAAATAACTAGCAACCCACCATTGACTCTGTGGAGGTTATTCTGTTGTGGATTGCTTCACCTTAAAACACAGTCTGCTTTTATGAGCTTAAGGTGTGATTATTTATTCAGTTTAACAAAAAAAAAAAAAAAAAAAGGTGCTTGAGGAATTAAGTTCATGTACCAGGAGGAAGTAGAAGAATAAAGTGCAGGTACCTCAAGGCAAACATATTATTTTGCAGCAACTTTTAAACTTTTAAACCCCCTCCTGCAGTTTTGATCAGGCAAAACTTCCTAGTGGTTGCAGAACGTGCTCCCTTCTGCCCCCATACCTTCTTATCACCCCTTGCTGTTACTATACTGATCAATAAAATGTGTGTGATGGGTGGGCAGCCTTCATAACTACCAAAAAAGTGCCAAAGCCTTTTTTAATTAGAACAGTCATGCATTCAGCCAGAAAGAGGGCACAGAGATCAGATGCTGGAAAATAATGATAGCTCCAGATCCCTGCAAGCTTCATCTATCAACAGTTTTTTGTTAGTTGTTTTTAAACCATAATGTCAAACAAGTTTATATAGTTCAGCACAAGGGAAGGTAGACAATACCAGGTGTTCCTGTTGCAATCTGGGTCCTCAGCAAGTGTGGCATTGAGTTCAGCTTCATCCTGCTGCAGGTAAAGAGCTTTCAGAGGATTCATAGTCCAGTCAAACAGAGGGTCATAAAGCAGCACCTGCCCAACCAAAGTACAATACATGTTATAGAGTGCAAAAGGTACTTCACAGCAATTCTTATGTCTGGATATATTATGTCTCATATAGCTGGTATACTAGAAAAAAAACACACAAAAAAAGTCACAGGCTGCAAAGGCACTGCTAACAAAAACTCGCTAACTCTCAGAATAACATCCATTTTATGTAATACCATAATAAAAGAGCAAGACTCAAAATAGCAACCACACAAACAGGTAAGGAATCAACTGTCCCTCTGCAGGCTGCAGTTTGAAAAATAAAAGCAGATATTTTGATGGCTGATATTCTGCATAGTCTGCAGTGCACTGGTCCACCCCACTACATTTTATGTATAACACTGGTTCGTCTTTAAAAAACAAGATGTTCCTCCAAGCTTCACACTCCAAATCCAGCCTAGAATGAGCCTCATAGGCAATATATCAAGTAGCCAAATACAATTTTACATCACCATAATTAATGGGCATGGAAGACCACCAGACCTCATTTGTGGAAGACAGCTTTAATGGACTGCAGAAATAGTTCAGTGAATTTTCTAACACCAACACAGCAAAAGTGTTTCTTTGACATCATTAGGACTTTACAAATTGATTTTACTTTTTGCCAGAATTTGCTCTTTAAGGCAGGTATTAGTCACCAACAGCTTTCTGTGCCAGGCTGGCACTTGTACATCGACAACGCATGAGCCTTTGATCACCCACACCTTATGTTGGAAATAAAATGGAATTTACGCTCACCTCAACAATGGTCAGTAGAGCATCTTGAGAGCTTCTCATTACCTCCATTGTCTTCTCACAGCATCTTAGGGAAAAAACAAAATAATCCAATGCAAAATACAAAAAAAAATGTACAGAAGTGATCCTCCATCACAAAGTTTTGGTTGATGATTTGTATCATCTGAATGTCCATAACCCTTCCATCGAAGTTTATTTTTTTTTTTTTTACTATTACGTAAAGCATTATATATTCTATAATCAATATGCAAAGTAGAAGATGTATGCCTTTTTATATTCAAACTCTCTGACCCTCTATAAGGCCTTGTCTGAATCAGTCTCTTCTCTGACATAAAGTGTTTTGTGTTCAGCCTCAGTTATTGAGCTCAGTATCCACGGATCTTAAAAATGCATCTGCTGCTGGAATAATAAATATCGTATTTTCCGGCGTATAAGAATTTTTAACCCCGAAAAATCTGTGCCAAAGTCGGGGTCGTCTTATAGGCCGGGTACTTACCTGCAGCTTGCTTCCCCTTGCTTCATATGACTGGCGCACATTGCTGGGGGTGCCGCGGCCAAATCCGCGCTCCGTGCGGGGAGCATGAAGCAAGGGGAAGCAACCTGCACACACATCTTCCTGTAGGAGGAGAACGTGAGCCTGGATTGGCTCTCCACTAGAACCCGCCCATTCGACTCAGGGGGCAGCGCCTTAGAGGAGTGTGGAGTGCGCGAGGGGCAGTGTAGGCTGCCACTGTAGACGCCTCTTACCTCCTCCTTTATCCCTCCTCCAATTACTGTACTGTTCCTTCTGCCTCTCAGATCTCGCACAATAGCGAGATCTGAGAGGCAGAAGGAACAGTACAGTAATTGGCAGACCACTCAGACACACAGCCTTATGTTTATAAGTGACAGTTTTTCTGCTAAGTACATGCATGTCATAAGCATTTGAATTAAAATTACCACCATCATCATTACCATTATCAAATCTGATGTTTTTTAATTTTTATTTGGTGTGCGTTGGAAGAGGGGTAGTCTTATACGGCGAGTATATTCCAAACTCTATATTTTAACTGGAAAAGTTGGGGGTCCTCTTATACGCCGGAAAATACGGTACCAGAAAAATATGTCATATGACTATGATTATGTATATAATTATTATTATTATTATTATTATTAAACAGGATTTATATAGCGCCATAGGAACCTGACTAAAACTCACTACATATGTTGCAATCTGACTGTACAATCTTGTTTAGAACTGCCATGTAGTGATAGGAGATGCCAAATTAGATACAAATATATTGGATAGTTTAGATAGGTCCTCATATTACATATTTTTGGTAAATGTAAAGCAGCTTGTACAAAATATGATGTTTACATTGGATTCTAATTGAATTCAATGAAAAACATTTTAAATATACCCCAGAGTGTATTTTACAACTCGCATGTGGTTACTCTAGACAGAGAAAATCTTACCTTCTGAAAACACCTTCCACTCCAGTAATGCCCATCCCATCCACAATATCTCGTGTTAGACGAAAAGGCACAGTCTCTGGGGTTGGGAGGATTTTGCCCTGTTCAAAGGCAACACCTACAAAACAGTTCATTCATATAAATTCTTCAGAAACTAAGAAAGAAATCACCCCCAATAACACATACGGCAATAATATTTCCTGACAAAAGATCTAACCCTTCCCACTTTCCGTACCACTACCACTGTGGAGGAAGAGGTAGGTCATTTCAATAGCAAGAGCATGATGACCAGTCCAACGCTCTGAGTGAGAGCAGCAGTCACATTCCTCCAAGAATGCTTCACTTATAGTCTATACAATATTTTCTCAGCTGGTTAACACACAAGTCCAGTGTACCTAATAATTTATCATGTGGGTTTTTATAGTAATGCCATCCTGATCCTGGTCCACTCACACACTGATTCTTTCTCTCAACAAGTGAGGAAATAATTGGGCTTCTCTCACAGAAAGGTTTTTAGCATAATTTTTTTTTATCAACATTTTTAACTTCCAAAAGTGATTCTAATTACTTCCTAAACCACAGCAACAGTCCCACTGTGCCAAACGATGCTTGAATTTGGAAGCAACATTCACTTTACCCATATACAAAATTACCAAATTCTGCACTTGGCTGACCTGATTCTTCATAACAGTTGAACGCTTACCCAGGTCAATGTGTACGAGTTCCGCTGTATCCTCATCTATCAGGATGTTCTGGACATGTCTGTCTCCAAGCCCTACAATGTAACCAACTGGCAGGAAAAAAAGAATACATAGGATTTTAATAAAGGTAATTTACAGTTTTGACCAGCATATTATTTCTTCAATGTCAATGAATCTGTACAAGGTACTGGTATGAAATCCTAAACTTTAACTATATTCCCCTCTACCACACTTAAGATGTTTACCCAAAGTTTACATACACTGAATTGAATCCCATTATTAGATACTCAGGAGGCAAAGTACACTGGTCTAGAAAGTGTACACAATCAAAGACTCTGGAGAGGACGGTATAAGAGTTTTGGTACCATGATTTTACAGAGCAAACAATATTTTCTTTTACCAAGCACCAGAAACGGTAGTAGGAAAGCTTATGTTCTGCCTTTGGTGACTTGATTCTCTCTCTTGGTGAGGTGAGTTTGTGAGTAGCTCCAAGATGACAAGATGATAATCATCCCAATACTGTTTTACTTCATGGGAAATATTTAATATACATCACATATGCAGACCCACTATTCTCCAATGCTCCCCATCCAGCTTGATAGGACTAAGGCTGGCTCCCCGCTTCTCTAGGTATATTAGCAAAGAAGCAACATTACCCTTTAACAATTATCAACTCTTTGTATTCCTGTAAATAAAACATACCAATGGATGATGTAGCAACACTACGCGTATAAGCCAAACGCTTTTCAAACCAAACTGCTGGATCCAGGAACTTCTCCATACAGAAGTAGCGGAACACTGGGCGAAAATGGTCACAGATGTCCAGGAATGTTTGGTACTTATCTTCAAACCGTCCTCTTTGAACATCCTAAAAATCAGAATTGAGTTGAAGGAAATTACAAATCAGGGTAAAACACAGCTGAACATACCTACTAAGAAGTTATGACCATTTGTTTCATTCTGAGCAGTAGCTGTACTCTTGTTAAATGTTTTACTTATCTTATTGCTTATTTCAAGTTAAAGTTACACTCCAGCCCTACCCAGTACATATATATATGCCCTATTTTTGGTCTAATGGAACAGCATCAGGATTTAAACCCCTACTTTTTAACAGTAGTGTCCACAACTTGCCCCTTCTTTTTATTGGCTGCATATTGGTCACTCATTCATGCTGGCATCATCTGTAGGCATGACATGGAGCAAGCTGCATTCTAATGTCCAGATACATGCCCCCTATAAACAGGATTTTTATAGAATCAACATGTTACGCAGCGCTGTACATTAAATAGGGGTTGCAAATGACAGACAGATACAGACAGTGACACAGGACGAGGAGATGACCCAGGAGAGCTTACAATCTAGTAGGTGAGGAAAGTAGCACACAATAGGAGGGGGGATATGGAATGGTGGGAAGTAGTGATGGTTTTAAGAGACAGAAGAAAATGGGTAGGCAAGTTTGAAAAGATGGGTTTTGAGTGTCCTTTTAAATGAGCAGAAAGTAGGAGCAAGCCGAATAAGGTATATATATAGGGGACATAATGGGAAATGTGTATCCCGCTACACAGGTCAGGTGCAATGTGCAGGATTAGGCTAGTAAATCTCACAGGGGTTAAGATCAGAAAATAGGAATGTAAAAATGGCATCAGCGACACCTTTATTTAGCAGTTTGAGGAATTTAAAGTTGAACTTTTAAGGATATCCTAGAATTTGGCTTTAAAATCAGTTGGTGGCTGTAGTTTTGGATTCCTTGATGATGCAGAATTAAATATTCTGAAGCTTTTTCTTCTAAATATGAAATGTGAAATGTCTAAACATTGAGATTATTGTTTTATTTGGCGACAGCTTAATGTGTTGTGCTCATTTATGTTTTTTATGTTCACTTCACATTATACAAAACTCATAAACCCCTTTAAGAAAAATGAAACAATAAAAAGAACAAACCATCATTTTTTTCTGGCACTGTAAACTGCTGTAATCTGTTGGCTTGTACCGTTTGTGAGCACCATCATCAGAATTGACCAAGTATTCACCAATAGGAACTGTCCCAGAACACCACTCCAGAACACCACTTATCTGAGACAGAGGTACCACCTGTCAATGAAGATATGTTTTTGATTTGTCAAACATAAGTATAACAAAATATTTATGAACCACTAGTATTTTTCCTAACCTCCACACTCCATAAGGGTAATATCATATAATTCATACTAATAATGACGGTCTTAACTAAATAAATGGTTATAAAGTTAAAGGTTACTCTAGAAAAGAAGGAACCGCTCTCATTGGAAATAGGCTGAACCAATATCACTACGTCAGCAAATCTGGAAACAGCAGCAGGTCATAGCCATAAGTAACTTACACATGTATGTTTATAAAACTGCTTTTATCATGCTCATGACTTATGTCTATATCTTAGCCTTGCAGGGTGAAACACAAAGGGCAGAGCCACCTCTAGGCAAGTTACCCAATGCTAAATATTATGTTTGAATGAGCAATGAGCTGTGGCCCATTGCTTTATTTTGGTGTACTGTTGGAAGCATTTCTCTGCATATCTGGAGGAGAAGCAGCGGCTGGTCCGCAGGACAACTAAACGAGGTTGATGCGCTTTTACAATTTTTAATTTTTTTTTACTTGAAGATTCAAAAATTCAAAATTCAAAAATTCTTTTTATAAAGTCAATAATAACCTAAATCTTTGCATAACAACTTCTCCTTAAAAAGTTTTAAAATAGATGATTTCACTGGTGAGAATTAATATACTGTACATCACTATATTTAAGAGAATAACCTTGTATCTGCGGATAGTCAGCTTCCTCTTCCTGGTCTCACTGTTCTTTTGTAACAACGCATTACACATCTGGAACACCTGCTGCATAACTGCGTCTTGTCTGAGATCATCCCGACCCTTTAAAAGTGAAAAAAAAAAAATCTTACAGACAGTATCATGTACAAACTATTTAAAAGAGCTCAAATTAAAAAAAAAAGAAGCAACAAATTATATTGTTTAGTTAATTATTGCTGATATCCACAAAACATTGTAAAGGTTTTAAAGTCAGAATACATCTTTCATGCATCTTAATCAGAATTCTATGTAATACAAGCTGCCAGATTTCAGAGAGCTGATGTATTGCTGAGGTCACCTTTTTGAATAACTGTTCAACAATTTCTTCTCTCATTGTTTATTATACCACCAAACAGATTTAAAATTTCATGGCAGGCATGAATTTGGAAGGCTGTGAGGGACATCATTTTACTGACAATGTGATAAGTCATCCATTCCCTACAAGAGACTGCAAGGAACCTACAGTGGTTTGGTTAGATTCAATACGGTATAAATAAGTATGCATACAAAAATTATTATTATTAAACAGGATTTATATAGCGCCAACATATTATGCAGCGCTGTACATTAAATAGGGATTGCAAATGACAGACGAATACAGACAGTGATACAGGAGGAGAGGACCCTGCCCCGAAGAGCTTACAATCTAGTAGGTGAGGGAATTTCACACACAATAGGATGGGAGATATGTAGTGATGGGAAGTAGTGGTGGTTTCAATTGACAGAAGAAGACGGGTAGGCAAGTTTGAAAAAATGGGTTACCCTTACCCAAGTAAGGGTAGAAGATAAACAAGAAGAGAATGCACTGCTCTGCTGCAATTTATACCATTGAAACATAAAAAATATAAAACTACAACTCTGAACAAGTCAGCTTTGCTATACGTATGCAGTTTAAAGTTTCTATTTCAGAGCTGACTGAACTTATGCGCTTCTTACGTTTCTTAGGATCCTAGCTGCTAGAGCTTTACCCAGATCCCCTCGCAATCAAAAGTCAATATGAGGGGCCTTCAGTTTCTAGGATTTTTAGAAATTATTCTGAATTATGGAGAATGAAAGAAAGAACATGTCTGAATGGCTATTAAATAGAGGTAGTAAGTAAAGGTGCCCATAGATTTGATGGTTACTCCTAAGCAACACCCAAACCTTGAATTTTATGCCAACTAAGTAGTTCTGTGTTCTCATAGTCAGTACTTCGTAAACACACTCCATCAGTCTCAGAATCATTTTAAACAATACTTTAGTGTTAAGTTGAAGGAAAAAAAAGGTTCAGTGTCAGCAGAATGTAATTATCAAACAAGGATAGGGAGACTGCATGTCTGGCAAGCTGATGTTGGAAATATGACAGCATTTAGAACTTTTTTCTCTTTTGTATACTATACACATATCAAACTTACTTTGTCATTTTTAGAACAGTGATTATTTTCTCAGCCTAAAAAGAAATTTAAGAAATACAGACGTGAGCAAGGATAGGAAGGACTTGCCAGACAGAGGTGATCCCTGGCTGCTAGTATGCCATGTATGTGGTTAATGGCTAGGTTACAGCAAAAGACAAGAAAGTTGAAAGAAAAAAAAAAAAACAGTTTCAAGCAGTAACAAGTCCTAAATAATTGTAATTTTTTTGGGCAGCAAGGTCTTGACTCCACTAGTGTCCCTTTTGCAATGTGACTGCTTTACCCTAAATAATTAAACTGTACTATCTGGCCATTTCCATGTCTACACAATGGTGGATTTTACAGGTAAACAAATTGCATAAAATATATTACCATGCACATATAATTTTATGGGAAGATTATTGAAAGAAATTATCTGATGACCAGGTCTATTTGACCGCAATTTGAAAAAATTGTTACATCTACATCTTAGGCTGTAACATCCAAAGAGACAAATGGATAGGTGTGTGATCACTAACAATGACACTTTCATCGACCACAAAGTCTTTGAAATTCACTACTGCAAATAAATTACTAATTTTTTTAGGACAATACATGTTCACTTTAACAAAAGAGATTTTTGGATGTGAAAGGGGAGTAGGTGCTGTCAACACATACATTGTATTGTACTTGTTACTTTGGTAGCCACTACTGTGCATATAAAAGCCACCTTGATTGTATATATATTTATACTATAAGAAATAATGAGCGTACAAAAAGACTGGCACAAAAATGATAATGTGATAAAAATAATTATCCAAACACACAATTCCATTAAAAATGCTCATCAAGAGAATAGAGAGATTAGCGAATATCATTTAACATTGATGATGGAGATCTCAAACAGTATTCACTGTAAATCACCTCTTGCTATCATTGTGGCCTTTAAAGTACACCATTGTACATTTATGTTGAATGCCAATCCAGAAAACCATAAGAATGTATGGTTAATGTCTCCAAACAGGAAACCCAATGAAATACATTTCCAGAAATGAAATAAAGTCCAGTTCATTAAATTGAGCTCCATCGTCACTACCTTGACAAGCTGTCTCCTTTCTTTCCCGTCTGAGCCCACACAGTCTATTATTTTCGGCAGGTTTAGACCTCCAGCGAGGCGGAATTCAGGCTTGAATGATTGAATTGTCACCAGGTTCTCATACTTCCCACTGGGATC
Source organism: Pyxicephalus adspersus (assembly GCF_032062135.1). Lineage (NCBI taxonomy): Eukaryota > Metazoa > Chordata > Amphibia > Anura > Pyxicephalidae > Pyxicephalus > Pyxicephalus adspersus. Next base: position 31,782,672 of record NC_092858.1, read on the forward strand.
AACCTGAATATATGAAAGAGAAGATGATCAGGAAAAACAAACCCGTCATTTCACAAGTTCACAGTACTTATAACATCTGACTTGAAAACTATGTTGGCAGCATTGAAATGTAATGATGTGAAACAAATCACAACAGGTGCTCTGTGCTGCTGACAGCATATAGATTACTTGTAGAACATTGCTAGGTGTGCAGACAGAGAGAATTACAGTGCTGGCCAAACAAGAAAACAACATTATTATTATTATGAGTTCTTTACTAAAAAAATATTGTTCATCAGAATCCAGCTTAGACTTTTGGACAATTTCTATATACAATATACCATGTTTATATGTTAATTATTTCAATTGTTTTGTAATCTGTGCAATAAATGCATAAAAGCTTCAGAGCTGTCTTCCCAGGTATTTTATTTGTTGCTATGCATAGTTAGGCAAACAAAAAGAAGGGGTTGAAAAAATGCTATGTGTTGTCACCCAACCAAAGGACTATTTCTGCTTGACTACCAAGTATTTTTCTTAAATTGCTTAACTCATATTTCACAGCTTAGAATGTTCAAAGATGCAGCAAGTCATATAATGTGGGGGTTACCGTAGAGAGCAAAATATAGACAGAATAAACTTAAGCTTTAATTTTGTTTTCATACTTTCATACATAATTTTGTTTTTTTTCAATTTTGGTTCATCATATTAATTTCATTTAAAAGGTGCAGATATTGGAAATTTCTTATGTATATGTTGGATCTAATATACGATATCAAACATTCCTGTCCCATTTTCACTCCTAGTTCCATCCTTTTGTTTTTGTAACAGACTACCTCACTTTAAATGCTGTAATAAAATGTTAAATTTGATATTTATATCGATTGGATTGAAAAGCGGATTTAAAAAGAGAGGTGTAAGTATAGTGATCAAAAAAAGCTTATTTGCCTTCCCCTGCTACAAAGATTCAAGGGTATCGGTAGTGGTTGCCAACATATTGTATTTCTTTTAAAATATGTTTATTCTTTTCTTTTTTTCTTGGGATGATATGAACAGTTTATAACTTTTAAAATTCGTATCCACCAGGAAGAGGTCTAGCCTTTTATTTGCCTGTTCACAGAGCTCAAGTTGAAATGTACTTACACAATAGAGTTGTGTGAAAGGAGCAACTCCCTTATCACATAGCTTGGTCCAAAGTTTACGTTGGACAAAACAAACCTTAAGACAGGCAGGGTCTTTATTTTTATGCTTTTAAATTGAACCTTATTACTCTGGGATAATACCTTACAAAATAAAAGTATTAATATTATTTTTTTACCATATTGGCCCCAATTTGCTAAGGCTTTCCAAGGCTGGAGAGGATACATTTTTATCAGTAAACTGGATGATCTAAAACACCTGGAATGGATCTGTTTTAGGATGCAAAACATTTTTTAACAAATAGCAAATTACTTTATTAAATCCATTTCAGGATTGCAGGATTACCCAGCTTCACTAATAAAAGTGTATCCTCTAGCCATGAAGAGCTTTATTAATTCAGGCATATTGTGTATTGTTTTCATGGATGTATTTGCATACCTTCAGTTCCATGGTCGGAATAACAACATCTTCCAAGCTGCCCAGTTTTGTGATAGGCTGATTTGATGGTATGGGTATGGCTTCTATGATGAGTAAGACACAAAGAAAAATGGTAAACAGCTAATTAAACCAAAATTACTACCACAAACATTACTCATGCTGTACATTGAAAATTGTTGGTATAGTCTCCGAAGTGGTTTAAATCCTCTTTTTTAAGACTATACTCACACAGACACAAATTAGCAGGATATAGCCACAACTCTTTGTAACTGTTATAAAAAAAAGTGTTAGAAATACAAAAACTGTGCAAGTGTATGTATTTGAGTGGGACAAATGAGTGTGAAATTCTGATTATTAGACTACTAGGTGGCAGGTCTTCCTGATTCCTGATGTGTTCCTGGTTAGTAATGAGAAATTGGCCTCTAAAATGGCCTCTACTGTAGCTTGATATACTGAAAAAATTAAAATGTACAGAATGGGCTTTTAGAGCCCCATAAGTTGCTAGGTATGTGGTTGCAGTTTATCATGATAAGATATTCTACTTGCTTAAAATAGAACAGGCAATTTACATGAGGCCCTGAAGTTTTGTACTGTGATCAATATTTAATATATTACAAAAGTAAAGCCTTACTGCGCTGGGCTTTCCACTGGCTGGCATCCATGTTTGCTAGAATAATGTATGCATCACACAGCCTCTCAACATTATGCACCATGCGTGTTCTTTGCTTCTTTATTGTATTCACAATACTGCGTGCAACCTCCATTCGATCCTAAAAAACAAAACACACAAAAAAAATAAACAACTTCCACATCAACCAAGTGGAACACTCCTATGGGCAACTGTCATGCTCTTACTAGATGGGGTAGCCAGTTTTCAGTTTCAATAAGCCAGGTCTTACTCTACATGTCAAGCAAGTGGGAACGTAAGTAATAAAGTAAATCTAGATCAGAAGTATGTAGAGAAGATGCTAGAAAACCAAAAAAACACCACCTAGTTTGAAGAGGTTTGAGTCATCGATGTCTGCCATGATGGTAAAAACCTCAAAGTGGAATTTAGTTCCCTTTGAAGGTGACGTTAGTAATTGTATGTAAAATATATTTGTACACTTAGATTATCTAACCCCCCCTTCTTCCCCTACCTTTCTTGCCCCCCCCCCCCTTCATTGTACCTCAACAAAATAAAGCAAGAAAATAGTGAACAGGGATTTTGAATTCCATAGTTCAGTAACAACATATGGTATGGTAGTTTCAAATACTCAATGTTTTTGTAAATAATCATTTTGTTGATTACTAGTTTTTTTTTCTTTTTTCCTTTGTATACCCTGTATATTGTATTCTTTTGTAACTCCTGTTCATCTCTCTCAAAATAGTAATAAATAAATACATTTTAATAATTGTATTTAGAATACATTTATTTAACGAATAGTGGAGAGACCTATACATTACATCTGTATCTGATCTGAAAAAAAAAGGGCTTGGCCATTTAAAAAGCCTCCCTTTTCCTATTCTAAATGGAGTATAGCTCTATTTTAGTAGAAATTTTATTACTAATGATGGTTGTTATTAATGTCTTTATTTGAATAAATCTGCGAACTGAAAAGAGTAACCTCATCAGCCTGGGATATCTTCTTTGGAACATTCTTTTTCAGGCGGCCCCTTTTCATGGTTTCCGATCTTGTCAGCATTTCATCTTTATTGGCGTTTGCCAGAGCCAAGATAATGAAGAGCGTATGGTATGGGTGTCCCAAAGAGGTTCTACTGATCAACTGGAATAAATAAATATAGCAGTATGTTACCACTGGCCTGTTTATAAACGAATGGTTAGTCCCTATCTCTATAGTAATTATTTACGTTTTAAATCTATTTCTGGATTGAAATGATCATATATGTATATATTGTAATTACCCACACTGCTGCGTAATATTTTGATGCTATATAAATCCTGTTTTTTATTATTCTTATGAATAATACCAATAATAATATTATACAGATATATTAAATCTCAAAAACTATAAAAGAAAAAATGTTACTAGACCCTCTTGTTCTATACAACCTTTTGAAACTGTTGAATAATATTTCATCAGTAATCAAAGCACAAAAACACTACAAATAACATAACATTCCTCCGTATTCAAAATCTAATAATGGAAACACAAGATTACCACTTGAGCAAATAGCTCATCTTAGACACATCACTAATTATTGCTGTATATTAATTACATTGTAGAGCACTTCATGAAAATCTTGTCCCCCCATGTTCTTGGTCCCCATGCGAGCAGCCAGTTGGTACATTAGAGGAAGGAACTTGTGGGAAGGAATCTTTTCCGACTCCACCTACAGAAAAGGAAGCATACACATACCGGAGTGAGCAAAGGGCTAAATGATAATATATGTTACAATTCAAACACGCTTCAAACTACTGAAACAAAACAAATTGAAAAATAAATACATTTATGTTTAAAAAACACAGAACTGTCTACGTCATTAGCATTTCTTTCACAGGTATCACTGACAATCGTTAAAATGGGAAGCTGCTGTTTTATTTGTTTATATCCAAAATATGAGATGGTAAAGACAGCACATTAGAAGGCAATGCACATAAGTAACCTCTGCAGATATTAGTAACTTCAAGAACATTAAGAATAAAGATCTGAGGAGTTGCCTCAATAAATGGGACTTTCAAGGCCAATGAATACAGATTATGCACTAATAAATCAAAAACCATACCTTTATTTAGTATCATTCAAAAACATTGACATTAAAACTTGTTAAAAAAGTGCAACAAACAATTATGAGAAATTCCTGTTCGGGTTACCCAATCAAAGGGGTACACCCTGTTGTTCTGAGGCGTTTCACAGATTACATCCGCTTCTTCAGGAAAAAGAGGACAGGGACATCTAAAATTAATAAGTAAACATTTCAGTTCACTATCAATCATCCTAATCGAACAATTTAAACAATCAAACTTAAAAAATATTTTCCTTCAGATGTGGATGTACCTTATTTTTGCAGCACATAAGAAGCCACCTATCAGGTGAGAGTGGGCAAGGACAGCAGCTTTTGAACTATATTTCAATCAGCATCATTTTCCATTATCTAATTATAGAGAACAGGATCATCAATTTCAACTAAATTATTGCAAATTATAATACTCTTGTGCTCATGAATGATAGTGAAACGTTTACTATTTTAATTTTAGATGTCCCTGTCCCCTTTTTTCCTGAAGAAACAGATATTATCTGAGAAACAGGTCAAACACACAGGGTGTACCCCTTTGATTGGGTAACCCGGACAGGATTTTCTATAATGTTTGTTGCACATTTTTAATAAGTTTTAATGTCAATGTTTTTTAATAAAACTAAATAAAGTTATGCTTTTTGATTTATAATTGCATAATCTGTATTCATTGACCTTGAAAGTCCCATTTATTGAGGCAACTCCTCAGATCTTTATTCTCAGTGTAAGAAATTAGGTATGTGGCCTTGCCTTAATTAATAGGTTGGTTAAACGTATTGTTAAAAGTATTGTTTAAGAACATTAGATTAAAAAAAGAACCTTCATGATGTTGTTAACTTCAGGCACCCGAGAATTCTCCAACCAGAGAGAACAGAGGCGAAAGATCCACATGTTGTGTTCCTCTCCAGACACAAGACAACTAATGTAGTTCTTTATAGCTGTACACAGAAAACGCATCCGGTCTTTATTCAAAGCTGCAATTTCACCTTCATCTATCTCCAGCTCTCGCTGCACTTTTACAGTATACCTGCCAAGAAAAACAGTACGTTAAGTGAATTTTTTTATTTTCCACAAAAGCAGCAAAATTACCTTTTAGTAATTTGTATGTTGTTCGTCAAATTGTGCATTAATGGAAAATTACAATATTTATAAATCAAACTCCACAGCCATTAACCTAATCTAACCTACAATCACCCCATCCTAGTGATTACTTACCTCTTCCCGCCTTCTCATCCTTCTGGGGTGTATACAGCATTCCTCCTGTCCACACCTGCACAGTAAACCCTTTGTATACACGTCAATATGGCCATATATAAACAGTACAGATATTGTTCTTAAATCTTAGGGATACAACTGTGCAGGCAGTATTAGACAAGATTTCAAGAAGAAAGATGTAATAGAGTCTTGATTGTATTATCCATTGGTTATTGAAGAAAGTTTGTAAATTAACCTTTATAGGCTAACTTGAGGTAATTAAATGCAAGCTTTTGGGGTGGCTTAGATCCATTGTTCACACAATTCTCGAAGCCCAAAGAAGGGGCTTAAACCATCCTGCAAAGCTTGTATTTTTTAATAACACAATTTATCCAATAAATTGTAACACATAACCTACAGATTTTCCTGCAAGAAGAACAATGGAGGCACCACCACCACCACTGGGAAAAGATAAGGGGGAGGCTAATTATTAGATTGGGTCAGGGGATTTGAAAAAAAGTGGCTGAGGTTTTTTTTTATAAATCCTAAATTATCATTTAATGAATGCTTTGGGGTCGATAAAGAATAATAAAGTTCACAAAAGGATTAATGAGCTGAAAAGTTTATCGACACCTGGTTTATCATGTAATCTAAGAAACTCGTCTGCAAAGATACTGGCCACACACCCTGATCCCAAAAGAGCTTCTAGAAGAAAATACTAATAAAATATAAAACAAAAGGAATGTAAAAATGGACAGTCACATTTATCATCCTCTTTCAGATAACCACAAATATATGTACTTGCTGAAAATACACCAATTTCTTTCTATAAATGAAGACCTGTATAAGACAAACAAGAATAAACACCCACCTGTTAGTCTGAACCTTGTGCTGTCGTATTAATTCTACCTCTTGTTTGGCCTTTGCAAGCAAAACCTGCTTGTTTTCAAACTCTGAAGATTTCATATAATTATCAATTCTTTGATATTGAGCATCTGAAAAACGAGCTAGTGAGAGGAAAGCCTTCATCCGTACCTCCTGCAGCTCTTCACTGCTACCATTGCTGAATTCCTCCGCAAATTCTACAGCCTGTAACATGAAAAAATGAACTAGTGTCATCTCAGAAATTAATTCAACATTATGGCAAGCTTTCTGGCCCAGGGAAAGTCTGGCTGTATTAAACAATACCAAACATGATCTGCTGCAAGATACTGGTATTAAAGAGGTTTAAAATGTAGGGAAGTACAAAAAATCACATATACTTTTACATGTAAAGTTAAATTGGTACTGGGTACCATGCAATTTTAAAGCCTCTTACTTATTTTATTACTTATCAGAGATCACAGTATGTATTTGTACGTCATCTCCTTTTTATCTCCAAAAGGATAGAACCATCTTTGTTCGGGCACTATGCAGATTCAGCATCTACAGTACTACTTGTACTGAGGTTCCCGCATCGGGATGGCACAAATAAATATGTCCGACACAGATTATCTCCTGTTAGAGACTCTTACTTGGGACTTGCTACAAAGTTACAATTGTCCAGTTCCACCTAAAAGAGACTAAGAAAAAGTTTCCCCTGCATGTAGCAGGTAAACAATTTAGAAATGCTAGACTCCTTTTAGCAGAACACATGCATGACTTCAATTTTGTTGCTGGACACCCTTTAGTATCCAGAGTAATCAGATACCACAAAAAAGGAGCAATCATCTTCTGTATATAAAGTTTTCTGGTGTTGCCACTTTTTTTTCTGCTGTTAAGAGCATTGATTGACATACTTACAGTATATTTGACTTTGACCTTCTTGTACTTTAATAATGGACATGATTTATTAAAACTCTCCAAGGCTGGAGAGGATACACTTTCATCAGTGAAGCTGGGTGATCCAGTAAACCTGAAATGGATTTCTTAAAGACATTTGATATTTGCTAGCAAATGTTTTGAACCCTGGATCAGATCTATTCCAGGTTTGCTGGATCACTCAGCTTCACTGATGAAAGTGTATTCCCTTCAGCCTTGGAGAACTTAAATAAATCAGTCCCATTATGTTAGGCAAGTGCATTTCCAGTGTTTCAGCAAAACACAAAAATAGTATAATTGTTTATTTATATCTTTTCAGTAATTAAGAGTAATTAATAGTAATCCTATTGCTGGAAAGAGCCAATATCCCTCAAAGCAGTTTCATTCTAAACTGAATTTGTTTTTATGTTGTAATTATAGCTAAGAAATTCCAGCAAGATATTAGCTGCTGATAAAAAAAACAAGGGCGAGTCATTACATAATTATTAGTATGTAAAGCAACTTCATACTGAAATCTATGCAGTTTAAGCGAGCTGCAAAACCCAGGGTACCAATGCCCATTATACACTGTGCCATTTTTGTTTGAAATCCACCTACTTCTTACCTTTTCTAGATAGTTCTGCATAATGACAGTGGGACTTGCCAGGCATGTTTCTGAAAGCCAGTTTCCACTTAACCTCAGACACTCCACATAAATCAGCTGAAGACTTGGGTCATTCTCAACCTTAAAATAAAAGCAGAAATCAGCTTTATGAAATAGATTCAACGTATTATTTATTTCAGGATATGAAGAGCACACCAAACTACATACCTGTAAACTGTTTGATTCCAGCTTATCAACCAATTGACTGAGAATCCCCAGGGCAAGACTCTGCTCCTTTTTAGCCCAAAACACTTGAGCCTCTTCTAGCTGCCATTCAGACACTACAAGCCACGCTGTGTTGTGTTGTTTAATCTGGAACATTGCCTTTTCTGAAAGCTAAAAACAACATGCATTAGAAGTTTTAGAAATTGTCTATGTTATGAGTGGCAGGAAAGACAAGTGTAGAAAATAAATATCTTCAATTAAGGAGGCCAAGTCAATGTTGCTCTGTGTATGTTTTCCAAATCTGTTATAGGTCCCCCAGTGCTAAGGAATAAATAGAGAATCAACTACTAGCACAGATAGAAAAAGCAACCAAAAATTGAAAGGTTTTAATCATGGGATATTTCAACTACCTAGACATTGACTGAAGTAATGGCACTACAGGAACAGCAAAAGACAGGAAATTTATACATTTAATACAAGATATGGTTTTATGGTACAGTTTATAGAAGCCCCGACTAAAAATGATACTATGCTGGACCTAGTTCTTTCTAACAATGCAGAGCTTAAAAAATATGCATATAAAATAAAATCTGGGTAGCAATGACCATTATATGATTTCATTTAATGTAAGTTGTAAACAGGAAAGATAAAAACATTACATTTTATGAGAGCAAATTTTCCATTATTAAGGGCGGCTCTCTGTGACTTGGACTGGGAGACAATATTGTCCTCAAAGAACACAGAACAGAAATTGGAATGTTTCAAGTCTGTTCTACACAAGCAAACTGAAAAATATATTCTAATGGGTAATAGGTTCAAGAGGTTAAAATAAAGCCTATGTGGCTGGTATCAGGTGTGGGCTTGTTTGAGTTAGTAAGCTCTAAATGGGCACCCACAGTGAGTTAAATTCATTACCTGACCAGGAAACCAATCAGCAGTACAGAATCTGTATTGTCTGAGTATTAACACTATATAAGCAAGAAACACAGCAGAGGTGGGTGGATGACAGGAATTTATTAATAATATGTTGAGACAAACAACTGTCCTAATTGCATTTATTAAAATAATGTACCTGTTCCGACTTACATACAAATTCAACTTAAGAACAAACCAACAGTCCCCATATCGTATGCAACCCGGGGACTACCTGTATTACTTCACGAATCCTTTCTCAGACAAATCAGTGATGATAAGTATTTCAACTATGTAACTAGATATCTGTCTGCAATCTCACTGTAATCGTACCTACAAATGGTATGTGCTAGGGAGTGTTCTGTGTGGATTTCAGCACACTTACCTGCGTGTTGCTGGCAGTCCTGGCAACTCGAGATAAGTCTACCAAGTGCCTTGTAAGGATATGTTTGATGTCGTTTGAATTGGAGTCATTCTTCTCTAGCATCATCTCCAGAATGACAGAGCGCAAAGCCAAGACTGGCTCCTGGAAGCTGAAGTCACTGTCTTTAAGGATCTGGGACTGCTGTTCCCACTTTGTATACAGGTTATTTAACTGATTCTCGGTAACTGATCTGAAATTAAATAATGACAACATTTTTGAACACAAATAAAAATACCACAAAAGAAAAATGTTTTTATGTATTTTCCCCAGCTAAGATGTAGTAGGACATATGCCCATGTCCACAGGTATTTCAGTACAATATATGGCTATTACACCTATAGAAACTTGATGGACACTTCACTCTAACACCATGGACATTTATATATATGAAGTTGAAATCCCCCAAACCAATAAAGCTCCACTCATCTGGGAAGGCTTTCACAAGATTTTGGAGTGTGTCCGTGCCCAATCATCCAAAACAACATTTATGAAATCAGGCACAGATATTGAGGAAAAACCTGGTTGGTGCACATTCTCCCAAAGGTGTTTAATTAGGAAAACCAATAACGTGTCTCTGTCTGTTCAAGCTACTGCAGTACTAATCTAATTGCATGTTGTTTTTACATGAAGTTTAATATTAAAGTAAGTACATCTGTCAAAACATTGATCTTACATTGATTTTATGTCCCAGCTGGGTAGATTAGCCTTTTATACAAAAGAAATGAGAATTTACTTAATCAAGCCAGTAACCTGTTTTAATTTCTGTTGGCTAGATTATCTCTGTTTGTCAGGTTGATCCTTGTCACTAAAAATGTGATCGGAACCAACCTTCTGTACGGGAGTAGTTTAAGCAGACAGACCAGATGGCAGCTATGGAAGAATTTATCTATGCTTCCAGTGATGGTATGTTGCAGTTTTATTTTACTTGAGCATGCTGCTTGCACTTTTGTACAACCCACACATACAAGGTGTTTTCTGGCTCATTGTAGGGGCAGGATTTGGGAATTGCAGGCTGTCTTCCTATTCTCTCCCCATCCCCAACCCTTGTTTCCATCTTGTCCTAGGAAAGCATGCAGAAGCAAGAATTGGGACCATACGCCCCCTTCCTTTTTTGGCCCCCATCCTGAATCCTGAGTTTTATGATAAGTCTGTTCATCCAACCTATATTCACACTCATTGTTGATGGCTATTTTATTTGGTAGTTTCCTTGTATACTAATTGCATTTTTCTTATGTTTTTGATATTGTTTAATATTTTAAATGGCATTATTCTTTTGCTTGTTCTATTTGTAAAGATTTACACATCTCTCTTATGTGTTTTTTATTGCCAATTCTTGTATTGCCAAGTTAATCTTTAATATTGCATTTATAATGGGCAAAAAATGTCATAAGAAATTTAAAGCTGTCACCAGAATAGGATGAAAATAAGTCTTCCAATAAGAAACATATTCCAGTGACATTGCACTTATGCATTCTTATTTCCTCTTACGTCCCCGAGGACAGGAACTGAGGGAAATCCTCTCCAAAGGAACGTAGACTGCAGAACACTGACAGGAAGTTTGATCTATCCCCATTAAACAAAACAAAAATGAAAAAAAGGCTTTGGGTATACATACACTTCGGCTTTGTTAAAACATTGAATTCTTTGTTTCTGTAACAGATTTTTCAAGCAGAGCATTTCACGCTAAAGTGAACCAGTGCACACTAAAGTAATAATATGTTCTAAATTAGCACTTTAAAAAGCCCTCATGGAGAAATTAATCTTTATATTTCACAACAGGGAGACTGAAATCTTTGTTTTCTTTTTTTAATATCTTCAATGAGAGCAGACCAATGCAGCCTTTCAGTTACCAGTGCTTGAATCATACTAAAACCCACTTCATTGTTGTGATATCATGTTGCAGTCATTGTTGTGATATCTAAGTATGATAGACAGGTCAGGGGTAGTTTTCTTAAAGTATTTACTACCTGATAAAAATACAAATAATGCCCATAGTTTGGGCACAGTTGTACTTTAAATACTGATTTCCAATCTCGTGGACAATTTACCCACATTAAGGATGAAAAGGAATTTTTGTTTTTAAAATATTTCTTTATTAAACTATAAAATGTTGGCCTGGTACATACCTTAGGAACATCTGCCCAGCATTCTCTAGTTCCCCAATTGCTTGGAGCCTACACAGTGTAGGATACAAGGAGTACACAGATTCAAGGCTGCCTTTGCAAAGCTCTTCCACTTCCTTAACCCTACAGAGAGAGTACAAAAAATGATTAACAATAATTTGCAGGCATTCCAATCATCCTGAAATTCTTATCACTGAAAACTTAATGATGAATTAAAGCAAACCTAAACTAAATACAAGCTTATGTCTCCTATAGTCCTTCCTGCTGTGGTAAAGACAGCAGTGCATAGTCAATATGGAGAGTTTCTGTACATGGATTTCTGTCAAAATCTAGTCAGCATGTTTCCAGGTACAATAATGGGAACGTGGCTTGCATTTATGAAGCACTGAAGATGTTTTCCAGTTCCATTTGCATTTGTATTGAAAAGAAAATTTGGTTCAATTTAGTGTGGATATAGTGAGGAAGGATATTACTAATTTTTACTACTATTTTTTCCTTTTACTACCAGATTTTCCTTTACTTTCTTTCTTGCTGACAACATCTCCAACAGGTACACAGACATAAAAGAATAGATTTTAGGGTACTGCAAGACCCCTTGTAGATGGCAGACAGCAAAAAAAAAAAAGACTCTCTAAAATTATGATCCCCTATTCTATTCAAACCCACATTTTGGCTATGCATGCACCCAAATGATGTAACATGGTTTTAGAAGAATAGGTAAAGCCTACATAAAAGAACAGGCATATGCATTTATACCTAAGGCACAGCATGAAGTACAGCCCTGCAGACTAGTTTTACTATAATACTACCATCAATGAGATGTATGGTGCACTACTACTTGCCTGGCATATTTAATATGGTCATGAAAAGTTGAGAATTCTTTGTCCCTCAGGGACTGTATAGCTTGGTAAAGAGATTTATGATAGCCAGGCCCAACTAAGTCACACCTATAAAAAAAAAAAAAATAAATAAATTACACAGACCATTATCAAATATAGCAATGACAAACATACAAAGTCATCTTGATTTATTATATAAGTGTTTACTTGTAGGTTGGGTTCTGGTCCCACTGCATGTTTCTCCATGCTGCCTGGAAATGGATCTCCTGGAGCTCCGAGGACCAGTCCGCATTCTCAAACTCAAGGCCTCGCAGGTAGGTGGACAACACATGACTCATGCCAAAGTTCTGTAAAGCCTGCAAAAAGACTTGTCAGTTATCAAAAACTGTCTACCCATACATAAGACAGCAAGAGAATGATACATAACTTAAAGTACGGTTTGCCTTTTTAAATTAGATGCAATATTGTGACGATAAATAAAGAGGTGCCTTCATGTATTCTTTTATATTTGCTTGAATTCTGCACAAAGGTATAAGGCTGTACAAACACCTGCATAACTGCTTCAAACAAAACAAATCAACTCTATTATTTTGTTTTTGCATTGGATGATCAGAGGATATGATTGACACTTAATAGTTGCTAAGCACAATGAGAGCTGGTGAGAACAATATTAAAGAAAAAAATGAATACAAAAAAACATTAAGTGAACAAACCTAAAATGTATGGCAGCCATATTCACGTAAAAGTATATATAGATTCACCAAAGCTACATACAGTTCTAACCCCTATCTATCCATTCTTGCCATTCTGAATTGTTTTCTACTCCTACTGGCTTACTTAATTGAAGATAATGCTATTGTGAAAAATATTTATTCTAAATATTTGAGCCAGGTGACATACCTGCATGATCCCAGCCTGACGAACAGTGGAGGGAAGACTAGTTTCCAGGTCATAGGTTACCAAGGCTTTTCCCCACATGGCTTCATGTTCATATGTTCGAATTCTGATAAAATATATTAAAATAATGCACTTTTAAACACATTTGTCAATAACAAAAGTATATGCAGACATACAACAATTCACTAATTAAAAATAATAATGCAATTCATGGCTTTGTCCTGTCAAGTGTATTCATTTTTTTTTTTGTTGTTGTTTGAGTCTTGAAGCTATTCTGTTATGTTTTGTTGTGTTCTCTGACCCCCACTGGCTGAACTCTCTATTTGTCCTGGTAACCTAAAAGTTTAGATTAGCAACAAAAATTTAGCGATAGGGACATTTGTGATGACAACTCTCTAACAGGATTCTCTTCTTAATGTTCCTTCTGCAATAAGCTTACTGCCAAATTGCTCTATGGAAGTGTCAAAGTCCCTGTTTTGGGTCTAGTATACTGGACAATCCCAGCTTCCTCTACTACAGAGCAGGACGGGCGAAAATAGTGGGGTTTGTTATCTCTTTAAAATTAAACCTGGGTACAGAGGCATTAACTGCTATCTTCCTTCTGTAAAAGTTAGTTGAAAGCTGCCCTTCTGATCCTCCAACTTCACTCTTTTATGAATCATCAACCCAAGAGAAGCATGAAATAGTGAAGTCTGGATCAGTAAACTTCTGTTTCAATGCTTTATGAAGTACATGAGGTCACTAAGACGGCTAAGTAACTATTCTAGAAGTGGTCAGTGATGGCAGTTTACAAACTTGCCTTACGTGGGTAGATAGTATTACCTGGCAAGTGGGTGAATCATTTTTCCTCCACCACATCCATACAAACTGTCTGGTTCACCAATACTTCTGTAAATGTCCATGAGAAGGTCCTAATGTGAACACAAATTAAATATGGTCAAATTAAAAAAAAAATACAAGAAAGCAATACGCAAACGTAAAAAATGAAAAAATGAAGGGGGGGGGGACATGTAAGAAGAATTTCACAAAACTTAAACCCAAGGTTACATATGCAAATTAAAAAGGGTCCTCATTCTTACAGTCTTTTATACCGACAAGCATAATTTGAGAATTAATTTGCAATGTCACTAACTTGACATGCAACATGGAATCCAATACATTTGAATTGACAATACCATAGGAATGAACTGAAAATGATAATGAATTAAGGAAAGCTCTGCTGTTGATCTGGAAATGGCTTATTTTTCACCCCCCCCTACATCTGGAACATTGCTAGGTCTTGCCACTTACACCACTGCTAATACCTCCCTTCCTTTCCTCAAAACGACCACCAAACTCCTGGTACACAGTCCAACTATTTTTTCTTTGAACAACTGCAACATTCTCTTCACTGGTATTACACAAACTTGGCTCTAGCCACTACAGTTTATCCTGAACACTGTAGCTATAGATTAATCCTTTTTTCCTCTCTTATTCTCAATCAGATCATCTGTCCTGGTAGACAGGGCACAGCTGTGTACTTCTCAGGATAGAATAGATAGGAATGCAAATTGTTAGGAAAGCAAACCAGCTCCTAAATATGTATTTTATATACTGATTTAGTAGTTTGTCTAGAGTCTAATTAAAATTAAATAACAGTGCAACTCGATGCTGCTAGAGTTGGCATGGGCAGCCAGCCTACAAAGACCTCTGGTAATGAAAGGGTTAGGCAATTTGCTTTTATTAAAAACTGGTAGTAAAATAGTTTTCAGTTGCAAAAGTAATTCATACTTATAGGTTTTTCTTCTATACATACCTGCAGACTAATCCCAGTCTCCTCCCTGCTTCTCTCACTCATGCTGACAATGGTCAGAGTCTGACTCTCTTCTTCAAACTTCAGAGACTTGCGGGCACTGGTACCCCTGGCAATATAAAACAAAGTATTAATTTGAAATTGGGAGAATCAGTCAGTTACTTTGTTTATATTACTACAACATCAAGACATTAGTTTATAAAGCCATAAAAGCAATCACCTTCTTTGCTCTCCATCCAGCTTTATCTTGTCAAAGTAAATTTCAGCATACAGCAAAGCTGTGAAGTGCGCAGAGCAGGACTGTACTACCATAGCCACCTCGAGGTAATTAAGATCCAACCAGAAATTATCATCAAAAGCTGTTCCCTCACCTGGTCTAGAGTAGAAGGAAAAAAAAATAAATGTCACAAATACAAAAAACATCATAAAACAAGAAGGCGTCTTCAATAATGTAGTGCAAAAAACGACGACGTAGCAGTTGAATTTAAGTTGTGGGTGGTTGGGAAAAGTTATATTCTGATGATTTACATTTTGTGCCATGTTTTTTGTCTTACTGTACTGTCTGTAAGAAAATACCTTCTGACCACTTACTAGAGAATAATAAAGGGAAACTATATTTCCCATGGTAATACATTATATTATTACTTTGACAGCTACCAGCTGACACTTTTGCACAGCTGCTAGTTTAAAACCTGTCTAACTGACTGCTATGGTCCCCACTAATGGAAGACAATCAGAGTAGCTTGCAATTATGTAATAATTCTGTCCACTATGTGAAGAAAATTAAAGTACTCACTCAGCTTTCATCCTCTTCAATTTTTAACAATGACCTTTATTCCTGTAATCCTTACTGGTCAGTCTCAGATTTGAGTCCAAAGGCCTAACATCACCTAACTGTTCTTTTGTAAGAAGTAATCCTTCCATATTATTGCATGGGAATGGCCAGCTAAACTACAGAGGTGCCAGGTATCATCCAGGTGTTTTCCTGATTGTAAACCTAGTACTGGCAATCTACCTTTAGTCTTGGGCTTTTTGATCCTATATTGGCTGTGCTTCACTCTTGTGATTAATGGCTGCTACAAAGCCTACAATACACCGATTTACAAAAATAATCCTTTGCTTGCTATACCATAGGTTCTTTAAATCCTTCTATACTCACTAAATCTTCTATAAGTTGTTTAGAACCAATAGGGAAACACTATACCGTCTCTGTTTTCTCAAATACTCCACAACACTAAGCATTGTCCTTCGGGAAGCGATGTCCACTGTTCCACGAGCCAGACCTTCAGACTCTGAATTAAACAAGAAAAAGAGGAACTTTTGTCAAACTTGCCCAACTGACGCAAGACTCTACTACTGATATTCAAGTATCAAAAAAAGTTTTGTAATGCTAGGCATATATAGATGCTCCTCGCCTAACAACCAGGTTCTGTTACTGCGGCCTGTTCGTTAAGCGAGGAGCAAAGAAAAGACACGTCTGCACAAATCACATAGTGTATGTCGCGGTTAACCTTCTTGCTACTTTTCCTTCTATAGGATATTACCTGAGTCTGAACTTGCTGGAGTTGCTGATCTGCTAGAAACAGGCACAGTGCGACAACAAGACGTGAAAAATCCCTGGATGTGCCTGGAGAGAAGCATCCTCCATGTGTTTCTTGAATCTTGCAGCAGAATATTATGAATAAAATAAGGCAACACGGTCTGACAAAAGTCTGCTTTCACCTGTAAATGCAAAAAAATCTAAATGAAATACAAACATAAAATACCTGAAAGCCTCTTTGCAAATTCCAAAGGGATAATTTTGTCTAACCTTCTACTATAGCATGATAGCGAAAACTATAATGGGTAATACCTTTGACCTTGTTAAGGTTGGGGGGCTTGAATAGCATGTTATTATCCTGTTATTATCCCAGCAAAACATTGTTACACAAAATGGCATCAATGAGCTCAATGCCTAACCACAATGTAGAGTTTTTCACCTCACTTTCCAGCCCAGTGACACCTATGCAGCAGTGGGCCTTTAAATATTTTAATGGTTTTAACAAATACAAATACACACAAAAAACCTAATACACTTTACACTTTTCAAAAAAATTAAAACTGAAGCTATACTTTACCACATGTGTAAAAAAATACGGATCAGTCAAAACATTCAAATTTTCGTCTAAAAATGTGAAGGTTCCATTTGTGCCACCACAACAGATCCCACCTGTTGTAGCATGGACAACATGAGACCTTTGAAGATGACCTGTGGTAATCAGATTAAACAAACTAGGACACTCTCTTATACTGGTCCAATTTAGATGCCCATAATATGTGTTTTGGTGAGGACAGTATGGACACTCTTCTGTGAGTACAAAGCAAGTTGAAATGCACCATGTGTTCTCACATCTCATGGCCAGTATTATGTTCCTCTGTGAATTATACTAAAGTAGTTTTTCTGTGAAAATGGACAGAAAGCTTCAGCTTTGTTCTCTCACTGTGGTTGGTACACACTGCTACATACCAAGAACCCCCAGAAGACCTGCTGTTTTGGAGACACTCTGACCCAAACTTATTAAATAAGGGGGTATATTAGTCATTTATTCAAGAGGTGAGTTATGTGGGCAAACCCCAAGTATTAAACATAAAACAGGTTGAAAGCTCATTCCATTCTCACTGGATAGGCTTCTAGAAAAAGAAAAAGCCCATAAACTGGCCATTACACACATTTTTTTGGACCTATACCCTTTCTCCCCCATGACATAATGGGTGGTTTATGTTTAAACTTAGAATGGAGGATGTTTTCACTATTTTGTTTAATACTGAATAAACTTTTTTTCCTATTAACTCCTGGCCAAAAAAAAGCAAACTGACTTTTTTGTGTTTTAATACATTTGTTTGCACTCCTTGTAATTTTGGTGCAGCAGTTTTAAATTCCATTTAATTCACCTCACACAGTGGTTTCAGTGATAAAAGGATTTCACTTTTAACTCCACCAGACTCTAGCAGGGTGCAAGTCAAGTTCTTTATCCATACTTCATGGCTGACATTTTGTGGTATCCATAAAGTGTGGTCATCCAATACATCTGCATTAGTGTTTTCAACATTTTCCACGTCCAGATGCTGAAAAAATAAAACAGAACAGGTAACAAAACAACCAGTAGTAAGGAACAGCTAAGCAATAGCACCGATATGTACCTGTAGTTACATATTTTTTATACCCAATACAGACAGTCATATAATGAATATGAATATTTGTATACAAAACACAAATAAGTGGAAAATATGTTAGCCTTAAAAAAAATGGTAGCATTTGATGCTTTTATTAGTTTGGAGATCAAACTTGCATCTTAGGATTTTAAAAGCTGTCTCATTTCAATGGACTGGTAGAAGTTACTATGCCAGTTCTTCTAAGAGTACCTAACAGTTCCTTTTTTGAATGAATGTTAAGAGACCTCTCCATGTACTATTGCTGGCACATTGGCTTATTTGCAAGCATTTTTGTCTTCCATTATTAGGGTCCCAGGTTCTGGTAGGTTAATTGGCTTCCCCCCAAAACTGGCTGTTAGACTGTGAATGACAAAAGTAAAGACATCAAGTTATAGCCTTTTAAATGAACCAATCACACATGAGTACTTGTAATATTCTTCATTTTCAGTCTTGCATTAATAAAACGATTCAGGCTTTAACTCTCGTGGACAGTAATTGTATCCTGATAATTGGGGTTTCGTCTCCTTAACCCCTAGCGTTCTAATTCTCTCTGTATTTCCATGCAAAAAGTGTTAAATTTTTTTTTGCATGGAGATTTATTTAACATTGTAGGCTATAACTCCTAGGCATAATTCACCAAAAATTGTCCCTTTTTTATTACAGTTAACAATAAACAAACAAAAAACAAAAAAAACAAAAATTTGTTAAAAAAAAAAAAATTGGGGATTTGGATTTTTGGAGTAGATTTCTTTGTACTGGACTCAATACAGCTATTTTGTATTGAATCCAATACAAAATTACTTGAGTTTCCCCCTGATCCTCCCGCCTGTACCAACACATGCACCAACGTCACCGGGAAACCCCGGAGATCGTCTCTGCAGTTCGTGGCTGAAGATCAAAGAAGAAGGAAGACCTGAGGACCTGAGGGGACCAGTAAGACGGAGCAAGGTAAGTGTTTTTTTTTAACGTAAAATCTACCCCGAGTCACACTCAGGATTACCGCTAGGGGGGTTAATGTCTAAAAGTGTCAGGCTAAAGGATTTTTATGGAGCATAGTGTTAGACTTGCAGTATTAACAAACACTCACCGCCATCTACAGGCTACAGTAACCTCTGAAGTTAAAGCGTACCTAAACTCAGAATTTTTACTTTACATAAAAGGGTAGACAACCCTTTTATTTAAAGTAAAAATTTTGTTTGTAAGTGTTTTTTTTTTTTTTTTTCAAAAGTGCAACACCCTTTTTTTCTAGGCGATCAAGAATGAATGGGAGAGCAAAGCCTCCTGGGATACCTACGTCATGCCCAGAAGGAGCCCTTTCATCAATAGGGCTCCTACTGCGCATGCGTGAGATCGGCAAGTTTTTTCCCAAGGAAGAAGAAAAATGTGAAAGACGAGCGCAGAAGAAGAGGGGAAGATGGCGGCACCTGCTGCTCCCTCTGTGCTGGGACGACGACAGATACCAGGATGACGCAGGACCCAATGGAAGAAACCTCCCCACGGATAGACTGATCTGGGGGATTGAAGGTTAAGTTTGATTTTTTTGTTTTGCGTTAACTTCTGCTTTAAACACTTTTTCTGAATGTGTTCAACTTGCAAGTGATTATGTCATATCTAAAATTGTGGTCACATGACTGGGAAGAGCTTTGATGGTTTTCAGAATTGTTGGTGGGGAACACATATGTCAGGGAAAGCCAGATTTGATAACTAGCATGTAAAGTTTTGTTTAGTAGCTGTCAGAGAGAAAACCTAATGATGTTTCAATGAAGAATGCAGGTAGGAAGGAGGTAACTAAACATTTGCTAAAAGCATTACAACAAAATTACAATTAGAGATCAAATAACACAAAAAAAATACCTTTTTCTTTGGGGATCGAAAAGGCTGCAAATAAACTAGCATTGGGTCTTCGCTCTCCTTGTATACATCCCAGAACTGATTACCAGTTTTTGTGGCCAGAATATTTTTTAAACATGTAGCAGCTGCTGATCGCACATGGATGCTAAGAGACAAAAACAACAAGATAGGTAAACAAGATAGGCGACCCCCAACAGAAGGAGATGGCAAAGGTAATGATAGAAAAAATAGGAGGTCTTGGTCAAGCAACAGGTTTATTGTATGGAGTAGCTTGCTATCCCTGCATGATAAAAGGTGAACAGCTCAGGAGAACAATGTCTACATTCAACAGTAGCACACCTAAAATGTCAGTGGATGACATGTCAGTGGATGACTGCAACAACTTTCACACCGAATTGGTGTTCAATATGTATTGATTTTGTCACACCAGTTAGCGATACCTCACTGCAAAACCATACTCAAGGAAAGTAAACGTGATCAAATTGTTGGCCAGCAATGCAAAGTTAGCTGTTGGGTTTCCAATTTCTAACACGTGCCATTTATTTCACTAGATATTAGTGGCTACATAGGATAAACAGTACTGTCCTCCACCACAGCTACATACTTATCTTCCCCTATAGCCGTCTGCATTTTCTACAACTTTGCCAATTAAATCTAATTGCTGTCTGCCTACACATGTGCACATACATACTGTTTATAGGACATTAGTGAGCAGACAAAACAGAAGAGAACCGCTAGGAGGAACTAAACCTGCTGGGGTGTGGGATGGGGAGGTGTTAGGGCATGTAGGAAGGCTGACAAGATTGAAAGATTTCCTGAAGTTGTCCTTTCAAAGACAAAAAAATAACATCATCACTAATCATCATCACTAATCACTAAAAAAGAAGAAATTTAAACAACACTAGAAAAAATGGCAGCAGAATGAAAAATAGATTTTCCCTGTTATCATCTATCTCAGTTCAATGAACTCTTCTGACAAAGTTTATAAGACCTAAAAAACAACAAAGAGAAGTTACGCACCAGTGGTCTGTCAGGGCATTATTTATTAACTTCAGGATGACAAACACACACTGTAGCTCCTTGTCTTCAAACACATCAACAGTTGTGCCATAAAGCAGCTCCTTTTGAGTCTGCAGGGCTATGGTGCAAAAGTCAACAGGTCCTAACTCCCCTAGACAGCTCCCTGCGGCTTCTGCAAATAAAAAAAAGAATTAGGAAATGATTATATGTTTATGATGTGTAATAGAATTTTGGTGAACCCACAGCATAAATGTAACTTAATGACCCATAAATACAAGACCAAATCAGTAACAGACAGTGGAGTAGGTACAATGACCTTTCTTATACTTGGGACAAAATAAACAAAGAATAATAGATGCAGATTTTCTGCAGAGAATACAAATGTTACTACTTCAAGGCGAATGGTAAAAATTTTTAAAGATAGCGCTTAGGTACAAATTAACATTTTTTAAGTCTCTTATAAAAGCAAATTTTCACATTTTGATTTTAGTTCCCCCTCAGCTTTAGTAAAGCTGATCTACAATATAGCCACAACCCCCTTTAATACGCATGTTCACCACAGACATTCCTATTTCAATATGAAGGTGTACTTATGGGTGTTTCAAATAGCTGCATGGCACTCTGCTCACCCACAAGAATTCAGCTCTGTATGTGCAGCCTAATGAGAAGTGGAATATTTTTAAGTACTCTGATAATAGTATTATTTGATTAAATTTAGTAATGACAGAAGCCCAGTAAAGCAAAAAAAATAATATATATTATAGCATTATATTCTTTCAAGGATTAAAATATCTAAGACCCTATAAAAATTCTTCTTCCTAGACACAGTAATCCATAACAAAAAGTAAGCTCCCTACTCATTTCAGGAATCTAAAGTTTGGTTGGAAGAACCTAAGAATTATAACTCTTTTATATTGGATAAAGCTCCTAGAAAACTGTAAGAAAGCAGAGTGAGCGTGCTACTGATCAGCTGATCTGATTTCTGTAGCTATTAGCTAATGACAACTAAAGTGAAATAAAACTTTAGAAATTACCTCCTTATTATCTCCTGCAGTAAGACAAACGTAACTGCCTGTTCCCAGTCTTTAGAAAGTATACTGAACTGAGCATCCACAATGTCAATGGTTTTAATTACATGACACTTACCCAATACATCTTTCCCATTGTCCAGGTGTATGGCATTCTTTGACAACTGTAATAGACTAAGAATGAGCTTTGCAATTACACTGTCCTGAGGGTTTCCTGTGTAACAGAGCAATGGAGACATTGGTGGAATATATGCAAATAATGTTTTTTTGCGCTAATATGAGGCAAAGAAGTAATAGCCATTTGATTAAGGAAAGCTGTACTTTTGTGTTTCTGCCACTGCAAAGTTTTTAAAAACAGCAGAATTACCAGCAATGGGGTAGAAATATAAGACTTAGGGTAAGTGTCCCTCTAGATATTGTTTTCAGTCACTGAATTTAAATGCATTAAAAAGAAAAGGCTGTGTTTCATGTGCTTTGCCTGCAATTCAAACAAACCTGAATAGGACATGATGTGTTAAAAGAAAGAAGAAACACAAACAAGCAGGTCAAACACAGCCTCTAGACTGCGATGAGCACTGCTTAATAAATATAAATGAGATTTTAAATACTTGCATTTGAAGAGCATTACAAATGCACATCAAAAGAAAAAAAAACAACATCTATGGCTACTTTATCTGTACAGTCAACCGCTCCCTGTGCGTTTTCTTACTTTTCAGTAAGGTTATTAAGACATTTAAGATGACATGATTATGCTTTTGAATGGAATCATTCTCATCTTTATATTTTAGGGAAGTGAGGTTGGAACTGCTGTATAAAGATAGACAGATTGAGAAAGTTATCTCACAAAATTATAGTCCATAAAAGACTCAAAATAAAAAGATAAATAAAAACACTTTAAAATAACAAAAGGTAAAATATGAACAGCACATGAACTATAATTGGAACTTTCTCCTTCATCCAAAGGTAAGATTGCACTCACTGGATCTGTAGGACCATTGTGAATACAAATGATCAGCTGCACATAATGTTAAATGATCGAACTGATCTTGAAAAATAATTCTTTTATGGAGTTAATTCTTTAAGATATAACTTATATGTGTTTTTAGTGCTACTTTTGTAATAGACTTTGTGGGGAATATACTACACTCCTTAATGTGAGGCTTGTTTGTCATGTTAAACACAGGAGTACTTGGAAATAATAGTGATATAAAGAGAAAGAGAATGAACCACAAATCATCAATATGGCAATACATTTATTAAGTTAAAAATGCAATTACAATATACCGATCATAAAACTGTAGAAAAATATATATTGTTCACAAATGCCTCTAATCTAAAATATAGGAAAACACAAACACACGGTCATGTGAAATTTGTAATGCATATGAATTTCTTTATCCTGAGGCTTGACTTTTAAATACAGATTTCAAATGTTTGAGCATGTGTTTAGAGAAATAAAACAAAAAGATGACATTGTACCTTGAAAATCACGGACAAGACTTTTCATTTCATCTTTGTGCTGTTCCAGTTGTTTCCTTAAGTCGTTTAAACCTTCCAATCTGGTCAGAGGTAGTGAATCACAAACACTCACTGAGAGAAAATGGTTTATTTCCTAAAAAAAACAAAAAAAAAAACAAACTTACTGTAACCTTTCTGACTAGTTTAAAGAATGTATAAAAAAAGTACTGGGACAATTTTGGGTGTACAATTTGTCAAATGTATATAAGAAGTGCATACTTGTTCTCAAATAGAATGTACAACAAGAATACATCTAATACCTGTAGAAGTGAGAAAGGCCCTCGGCTGTACTTTATACTCTGGTGTGCCTGACGCAGGTCTTTAAACAAACGGTGGTCAGGAAAGGGGTCCAGAAGTTTAACAGTGTGGTAGAGGTTTTCATTTTTTTGGCTTTCAATTAACAAGAAAGTCAGCATGTTGCCCACCTGTATAAAAAAAAATAAAAATTTGCTAAAGCTTCATTATTGACATTACCAAAGCAATCTGTTCACTATCTTTTACTTTTAAAGCACAATTAAAACCCATGTATTGTTTACTCAAATGCAGTCAGATTCCATATACCGTATTCATTATTCTGCTCTTTCATTTTCATTGGTTCCTAAGTTCTGGCAGCACTTTGCAGAGTCTGACTGATGTCCCAACATACAACACACCTACGTGTACACTTCCACTGCTCAGGGAGCAAGTGCACTGTTAATTGGAGCACTGTGCCGGTAACTGTGTGTTACAACTGCTTTATGTGGGATAGCATTAAGCAAACTCTTAAAGACAGGACGCACTGGCTTTCTGATGGGTACATTGTACAAAAACTGTACAGTGTACAGCAGCACAGCGTCTCCCCTCAATTCTTCTCAGCTTTGTCCTCCATCCTAGGTAGAAATCCTCTTTGAGCCGGGTCTGCAGGCAGTGCAGTGCCAGTAATCCTGTCATTGATGCACGTACACAGCTCTGCAGACCGGCTCTTTACTATGTTCCTCACCAGCGACCAATTCAATAAACAACCAGGTCATAGGAATGGAACCTGGTCCTTAAGTGAGAAACACCTGTATGCAGCTTGACTGCATTACAGTATTGGAGAATGTTTAGTTGGTCTTTAAATAAATGTATTAAATTATATTAAAGTAAAACATGATTTACCTGCTCTTGTACTTTGGCACAGCTGGTTGCCAAATGAATGAGACTGCCTACAATAACATGCAAGTGACTGTCAAGGGCATCCTTGCAGTTGGTGATGGCTGCATGGCAGACCCGATGCAAAAGATCAAGACACAGCAATAAACTACGAGCTGATACATCATCCATCGGTCCTGAGGCTCTGAAATACATTGTTTATAGAATTATTAATATATTGGATCGTTTACATTACACATTTATACTGAGCCTAATGTGCTAAAAAAATAGATTCCAATTAGAATTAGCAGTTACATAAAATGCTTTTTATTAGGATGAACCAGGAATGGGAAACGTATAGGGGGCATCATTGCTGACCATCTTCTGAATATTCAAACTGTTTGGATTTCATGCTGACCTACAGGCTGTAGTTCTGCCTAATTCCCACACCATGAGCAAGCAAGGAGGATATATCAGGGCAAACATCCACATTTGCCTGCTTGTTATGAATCAGTAACTCAGAAATGCCAACACACCATTTTATCCACTGCAAAGAAGATGAGAAGACTGAACTCTGTTAAAATAAATTTGGTAGCTTTACCATAAATAATTAATGATGAAATACATACCTAATTTTGAATGAATAATATGCATTATAGACAAGATACAGCTGGCATAAGCAGGAGAAAACTGCTACTGGGGAAATAGGTTGATATATCACTTCTGTATTGTTTTTAGACTTTTTGCAATTCAATAAGCCAAACTCATTGCACTTGTCCTAGCACACTCTGTTCAATAGTGATAACGCTACTTCTGTATTAATTAAGTGTAGTAAGCAAGCATTGTCACAAGAAAAAGATTACTGGAAGGATCACTAGGTTGGAAAAAAATCACGATTAGTTTAAGTAATAAAAAAACATCCATGAATAAAATACTGCTTTTCCTTAGCCAACAGCCTAGATCACATTGTCTAAATAATAATCAATAGTGTACAGAGTCCATTGTTTTCAGTCATTAATACTGTAACAGGGATTTCTTGTCCAAAGATACATACAAACTATACAAATGGTTTTAACACCTATTCATAAGAAAATGATCTGTTACACATGTATATATATATATAAGTTAAAATAGAAAAAATATAGATTTACTTAAACATAAATGATCCTTTTAACACAGGAGAAGCTCACATAAACACACTATGAATGTGTGTCACGTGTTCAACATGTTGCAAAGATTACACATACAAACCTGCTGTTTATATGGTGGATCAAGGTGTAAATTACATCTCTGAGGACAAATGCCCAAGCTCCACCGAGACCATCTTTTATTTCTGCCAGAAGTAGGTTAACAAAGAGATGATAAATGGTGAAGATTCTGTGTTTCTTATAAACGTTGCTGCTCTCTGCAGCTTGCTTGCATATAGACAACAAAATTTTCTGAAAGGAATCCTGTAATAAAATAAAATGTAACAGTCACAAACTGCGTATGAAAAAAAGACTGAAGTCACATTTCTGTCCTCATGTCACGCCACCCCCATCCCGCAACCCAGCCTGGCATCAAAACATACCACTGGAGATTTAATTGTTCTTAAATAGAGAGCATGTGCTTCGTTCATGCAGAGCAGGTAAACTTTGGGATTCACTTTAGCTAGAGGTTCACAGGACAGTCATCCATAAATGGGAACAAAGGGCTTAATTTACTCTCCACTGGCTATCAGACTGAAGAACATCATGGGAGAACATGGGTGGACCAGCAAAATTGGAATGGATCTGGTACAGGGTTAAAAACATTTCCCAACTATTATTAGCAAATTACTTAAGGAAACCTGTTCAAAGTTTTCAGGATCACCCAGGTTCTTTGTGAAAGTCTATCTTCTCCAGTCTCAGAGGGTTGTAATAAATCGGGCCCATAAACTGACTAGCTTACATAAAAAAAACTTTCGGTATCAATGGATGAATGTTAAAAGTTAGAGAAACCATCTTCTTGCAGGACAGTCACGGCAAATCTGACAAAAGTTGAAAAGGGGCAGTTTGGGATGCAAGAAAAAGTATAGCATGCAGTGCACTATATGTTACCTAGGAATGTGCATTCCCATTAATTGCCTATAAATGCATGTCAGAAAAAAGCATATCCACTGTAAAAAAACAACTCTCAAAACAAAAGAAAAAAAACTATGAAAAGTAAAAAGCAAATATGTCTTAACTCTGATGTATTGTATATCAATTCCATCCATCTCTAGTTCTGTTTGAAGCATGACAAATTCCTTTCAAAAGCTCATATAGTTATTTTAATTTTAATCCAGATCCCTAAATTTAGGTCCACACTTGCTACTTACCGGGGTCTTTGAGAGAATTGCAACAAGACTTTTCAGTTTACTGTTATGGCAACTGCTGATATAATCCAAGGTGGCTTTAATTACATTGGAGGGGAAATAAGGGGGGTTTGGAGGTGGATCCAATTCCCTAAAAAAAGAAGAAAAAAAAAAAAGTAAGTCATCCACACATGAAACTTTTGGTAACTGATTACAATCATGGAGGTCTTCAGGACAAGTGTGTCTTTATTGTCTATGTGTATAACTTCCTCACCTACTAACAAGCTCTCTAGAAATGTTTCTCAACCATGGTTCTGTGAAACTCTAGGGTTCCTCCAGAGGTTGTTGAAGAACCATGAACAATTTGTGCATCGCAGGTAGTGTTGGAGTTCGAATTTGGGCTGTCCCTATATTAGACCCGAAAATGGCAGTTCAAGTTGGGGCAAAGCCGACACGAAAAACACGGAATTCGACTTTGCAAATTCGTGTTTAAAAATATGTTTAAAAAAAAAAAAAACGAACTCCAGATGAACTCTCTATGTAGAAATAGAGAGTTCATATGGATTCAGTTCCCACGGGTAATTAACCTCTAGTGCCTGGGGATCGCAAACAAGAGGATTCCCTTGCAGCCCTGGAGGATTCCCAGGGCTGCAAGCGAATCCTCCTGTTTGCGATACCCAGGCACTAAAGGTTAATTAACCTCTAGTTCCCCCTGGATCTCAGTGAACTGCAGATGAACTCTCAGAGGAATTTCTCTATTGAGAGTTCATCTGAGTTCAGTTCCCACGATCACCCGGCTGTACTTATTATTGATAGTACAGCCCGGGGAGTGTGGGAGCTTGCGGTCACAGCTGATAGGAAGCACGGGAGTGCTTTCAATCAGCTGTGACTGCAGATGAACTCTCAATGGAGTCTCTCCATTGAGAGTTCACCTGCAGTTCCGTTCCCACGGTCACCGGGCTGTACTTATCAGCCCGATGACTGTGGGAACTGAACTGCAGATGAACGCTCAATGAAGAAACTCCATTGAGAGTTCCTCTGCAGTTCAACTGTGATCTCCGGGCACTAGAGGTTAATTAAGGCAGATTTTGGATTTACATACACTGTATAGGACAATCCCTTATTTTAATCTCTTTTCTCTAATGTAACACCTGTCTTAGAAACCTTTGGAAAAAGCTGAGAAGTGATCCTGAAGATGCATACTATTTAAAAATAACAATAGTTAAAGAAATGACAGACTAAATACAGTTTGTTTATTTGCTATTTTATACTTTTTCTTAAAAGGTCTACACCTATTTTGGTAGCTCTGTTCTTGGTTTAGTGTTAAATTAGAACCTAAGCTAATCTCTTTTCAAAGTAAACTGCAAACAGGTTTTTTTTTAAAGCAAGCCGGGTCCTTTATTGCAGAGGAAACCTGTGATGTCCCTACTTCAATAAAATAAACTTGCCTGCCTGATCGCAATTTTTCAAATACAATTACATCTCCTCACTCCAACATGGATGACATCATCTTCACCCAGTCCTCTTTGGGGTTCACTATCTTTGCTTATGTTGATTGGCTAGGCTGGCATAACAAAGAAAATGTTTTTCCTCATATTTACCCATAGAATTGAGTACAATCTGGATCATCCTTTGCTATACCTCTTGGAGATTCATGGAGGGTCAAGAGGAGCTCCACCACAATGTCTGGCAGATTCCGGAGGAAAAGGTTGTCAATCTTCTGCAAAGAATATTCAAACAAGGAAATAGAAAGTATTACATCTCTGAATGTATAGAAGACCAAAAAACAACACTTGCTTAAAAAATTCTGTCTTTGCTTGAAGCTTAAGAAAGTCTGCTTTAGTAATAGTATAATCACTGAGGCATCAGAATCAGCAACAAAACATATTACAAATGTAAAAAAAACAAAAACAAAAAACATTTCTTATATGGCCAATGAACAAATGTTTTTAAAATTACGTCATACTATGTACTACAGTGCCACATATTTTGAATTTGTTTTGTTTTTCAAAGTAAACCTGTTGGAAATATTTCTCTATCATGACATAATGGTATGTCAATGACATTGTGACAATCTATACATTGTCGAACAATTTATGTATCAAATGAATAGATGTTAAACTAAATTTTGTTTGAGTTTTCTCTATTCATTGTCCGCTCATTCCCCTTTTCATATTTTTCTGTTATTTATTCTGTTCTGTTTTTCACTACTGTGTTTTTTTAATTTTGTATTTGTTTCTTTCTATTGAAAAAACCTAAACAAAAAAGTTTATTAAAAAAAAATGATGTCATATTCATGCAAACCTAAATACATTTTAGATATAAACATCTGCCATATAGAGGTGCATTAGCCCACAAGGTTCTAACCCTCAGCATGAAAATGTAACTGATTTGTAAACATTTTTAAAGTATATCAACATATAAAGTATATCAACATATATGAAGTTTATATCAACACCAATAAAATACCACACTGGAAAAAATTAGGTTTACAGTGACCAAGTTTTCTAATTCTTGTGATCACTAAAAATATAATATGGAAAAGCAGATATATTTTTTCTTTACCTGTTTACCAAGACAGTTCTCAACTTGCAGCAAATCATAGACTTTGTATGCAATTTCCCTCTTCTTTGTCATATCAGAGTCTTCAGAGCAATCAGAAACAAAGTATGGCAGAATATTCACCAAAATTCTGGGGAAACAATCAGCCAGTAGGACCTTCCAGTCCTCTTCAATGCACTGTGCAATGGACTTCACCTCTTCAAAGTCACTCCGGATGACTAGATGTGGAATCAGCACTTTTAAGCTTGACCTGAAATAAATATTTTAAAGATTTTGAGTCTTACAAATCTCCAAAAGAGATTTTAAAAAGTAACTCTTTGGTAATATTGTTACAAACCATTGTTTATTATAATGTGTTTTTACATTTAAATTATATATAAACTATATTGCCTCTACTTCTTGTGTCCATCCTGAATTAGAAAACATAAGCTACAATCTGACTTGCTACCAGTAACATAGACATGTTCCTCACAAATACAACTCTTTTTTACCTATAGAAATCCCTTAATGTGGTATACTGTAACAAGGAATAGGGAAAAGTGGACAAACTGTAACCGGGAACTTTTATTCTCAGCCACTCAAGAATCAAGTAATCCAAATGAGATGTCATGAAGTCTTTCACAGTTCTGTATCCCAGAGTGGAGGATACTTTTTCCAAAACCTAAAAAAGAAAAAAAAGCATAATAACTAGTTTACCAAGGCAACTATTTATTTTTAAAGACTCAAATTTATCTTAAAGAGAATTTTTGTGTTCTGTAGAACAATTGTAAGCCAACCCATTGTAACCCCTCCTACTAACAGTATGCACATTTTAAAAGAAATCTGTACAAACAGCATGATCTTAGGCACAGAGAGGTGCAAGACATTTCATCCAGTTATTGTGTTCATCTTTTTTAGGTTCCATTTTTAAGAGCCACTTGACTGGTGATCACATTCTTTAGGCAGTAATTTCTTTTGATATACAATTCAGAAGCTTATAGATCTACATAATTAGTATATCTAAAAAAGTAAAAGCAATTTGCAATGGAGTTTTAAAAATGTTAACAAATGTAGTGTGTTGCGTTTTTTGCTTTAAAAGATGGAATTTTAAATTATTCCCTAAAATCATAAATAGTAGATTAAATGTATAATAGTAAGAAAAAAACTTGTAAGAAACCAGCCTTTCTGACGAGAACAGGATCAAGGCCATTTTCTTTCACAGACTGACAGATGGCAAAAAGCGCCTGCTTCTCACACACAGGACTGGACAGAAGGATCACCGATACAAGCATCAGCAATGTAGATTTCCGATTACACTTCTCATCCAGAAGCTCCTCTGGGTCCTGGTTACTGCGGGACTACATGAAAAGATGTGTTTGAAATAAACATTACATACAAATATTTAAGCTAGTAAATCGTTTGTTACAATTAAAATATTTCTACAGCCAAAATATGTTTTTACATTTTTAGGGTAGTAGGGAATTGATTTTAGGGGAGTAGGCAAGAGTTAAAACAGGTCCTTTTTTGGGGGATTTCTTTTTACCTCTGACCAATTCAAGATATTTTCCTTTACTTCCAATAAACAGAAGAGGAAGCACGAGAACATGTTTGCACAGTAAAGAAAATTCCCTCATCATCAGGACAAGATTTCCAGAAGTAGTTTAAGACTATAGGATAACTATAAATTTGTATTCTGTATTATATTTATTAGCTCTTGAGACAATAGGCCTGATCTATTAAAGCTCATCAAGGCTGAAGAGGATACACTTTCATCAGTGAAGCTGGATGATCCAGCTAATCTAAAGTGAATCTGGTCCAGGATTGAAAACATTTGCTAACAAATGGCAAATTACTTATTAAAGGAATCCATTCCAGATTTTCTGGATCACCCAGGTTTACTTTAGAAAGTCTATCTTCTTCTCCAGCCTTGGAGAGCTTTATTAAATCAGGCCCAATGGCTAAAAATAGCAGAATACAGAAGGTATTTTACAGAAGATATTTTATTTCCTCAACCCAGAAAAGCTTTGGCTTGGATTGGTGTGCATCAAAAAGCATAACAAATATCTGTAATATTACCAAGAAACTCATGCCTTCTTGCACCTTCATGTAAACATTTTCGAATGCCTTCTTCTGCAATGTCAGGGGAAGAGCTTGAAAATTTGCATCTTGAAAAAGCCTAGGAATAAAATTTGATTTATATGATGATGTGTAATTATGTAATGCAACTATAACACAGCTCAACAAAACATTTTTTTCCACTTGCCAAGGATTTTTCAATATATTTAGAGTATTTCATGTCTGCTAAATCCAGAAATGACATCCATTTCCTTGAATTGGCTCTAGTTCTTGTGATACAGGAATCAGGAATAGACAATTTTACCAACAACAAATGTTAACACAGCATATTATTATCAATCTTTATTTACACAGATGATTTGCATTTTGTATATTAAATGATTATTTTCATGAAACTTTCATTTGCCTTCTTTTTTTTCATACATTTGTGAGTTCTTCAAGAAGTTGTTTAAATGACCCCCATGTATTTTGTCACATTTGTGGTGAATATTCTCAGCAAAAACAGAGAAGAAACATTACAGAATTTGTGAAACAATGAACTTGTGAATAATGTCTACGGTCAGTGGAAAGATGGAAAACTGAAATGTTTGAAAGTTTGTGTACCTATGGTATGGCGAGATCCTAAAACGCATCATATTGATTGTTATTTTTGTGCTGTGAATGTAAAAAGTTTCAATCCTTACAGGAAAACAAGTGGGAGTACCCCGATTTGGAATCAGCAAGACGACCTGTGCCGCATGGTGCTGATGTTCCCATACCTGTGTTCAGTACACTCCCTGATATTCCTGTATCCGACATGGAGGATATACAGGGTTTGGAGTGTAATCCAGGAGTTTGCAGTGGAAGTGAATATGA
Source organism: Pyxicephalus adspersus (assembly GCF_032062135.1). Lineage (NCBI taxonomy): Eukaryota > Metazoa > Chordata > Amphibia > Anura > Pyxicephalidae > Pyxicephalus > Pyxicephalus adspersus. Next base: position 31,815,256 of record NC_092858.1, read on the forward strand.
AGGAAATGTTTCATCAAACCAGCAGTTCTCCGAAGAGCTCAAAGATTTAATACGTGACCTAAGTCTGTTAAAACAAGCATCTGAACTTTTAGCATCCAGGCTAAAAGAAAAGAAATTTCTGAAACCGGAAGCCTACTAGCCCATATGGGAGTACCAGAATACAGAGCAGAAGACTGGAGGCTTTTCATAGACAGTTCCACTTGAAGTATGAAATCTGTTTTACTGCATAATGGCAACTGCTATGCATCAATTCCAATTGCTCACTCAACAAAACTTAAAGAAGAATATGAAAATATCAAAATGGTGTTACAAAAGCCTTGCTATCATGAACACCAATGGTCTATATGTGTTGATTTAAAAATGGTGAATTTCCTACTTGAACAGCAAAGTGGATACACAAAGTACCCATGTTTCATCTGTTTGTAGGACTGTAGAGCAAAGCAGGATCACTGGAAAAAAGGACATGGCCTCCAAGGGAAAACATGAAAAAAGGTGCAGCGACCATCATTAATGAGCCAATGGTTGACAAAGAAAAAATTATTCTCCCTCTACTAGACATAACGTTGGGATTAATGAAGCAATTTGTTATAGCTCTGAACAAGGATGGTGATTGCTTCAAATACATTTGTAGATTAAGTACAGAAAAGTTAAAAGCAGGAATCTTTAATGGACCCCATATTCAGAAACCGATAAATGATTTAAATTTCACAAGTTACATGACTGATACTGAAGCTTCTGCCTGGCACAGCTATGTCATGGTTGTCAATAACTTCTTGGGTAACCATAAAGCACAGAATTTTGAGGAACTGGTACAAAACTGGCTCTTAAACTTTAAAAAATTGGGTGATACTATGAGCATACAGGTACACTATCTTCATAGCCATTTGCAATAATTTCCAGGAAAATCTTGGCGATTTCAGTGAGGAACAAGGGGAGAAGTTCAATCAAGATATAAAGGTGATGGAAGAAAAGTATCAGAGCAGATAGACACATGATGGCAGACTACTGCTGGAGCCTTCAATGTGATTGGCCTGATCATCAGCATAAAAGGAAATCATACAAACGACAATGACTTTGTGATTAGTTCTGTAAATTTAAAAATTTAAATTTGTATACGTAGGCATATCTAGTTTATTTTTGCTTAATTTTCATGTTTCATTAGTTTTCTATGAGGTTATTATTGAGGTAATTATTTCAAAAACTAGAGCCAATCTAGCAAAACCAATACCATATTTGGAATCTGTGCATCAAACCTAACTTAAAATGACTTTAATCTGTTTGGCAAGAAAATCTTTGTTGACCAGTGTAATCATTGTATAATTAGTGATACTCCGCAACATTGCACAGCACTGCTTTTCTAGTCCATTTATATAAAATATTAAATAATTAATACAGTACTTTATGAATACTGATCCCACAGTTTAAATATCCTAATGACAATGATAGAACAGTCCCCGAAACAGAATTTGATTGTGTCAAAGTTAAATCTGGAATCATTTCTTCTGAGGAAAGGAAGCTTTGCCAATTTCATATAAAACAATACCCAATTTCAAAAAACAACCCATCTTGCCCATATATCATTTCATAAAAGATATTTTACCTGTTTGCAGACTGAGCAGCTAACAGGCGAACCTGATGGTGTGCATCTGCAAGGAATTGAGGAAAAGCATCTCGCACTGAAATGTCGGTCTCTCCTACACTAAGAATAGCCCACTTACACTGAGGATCAACCTGTGGTAATCACAAAACAAGTGTCATGGTTTATGAAAAATGTAGCTGCAAAGGAAGATATTTATGGATGTACAGTAATGATTTAAAGTGTGAAGATTTGCTATCCTATAGTGAACTCTAAAAATGGTACTTATGCCTAAGCAGTACTCCTAAAAATCTACCTTTCATCTTCAATTCCTATTAAAATATGACAGCCATCAAGCTGTGCCTTCAGCCCCATAGTCATAGAACTGCAAGGTGAGATTTAAAACATTGTTTGCTAGTCTCGTAGGATTCAAAGTGAGATTTGACAATGTCACTACTGTGCTGCATGCTAAAGAGAAAGCTGTAAAGGAGGAAATAAGGATCATGCTATCTCTACTTCTCTGTTTTTTGTTAATAAAGCTGCCTAAAGCAGTAGCAGAGGTTATAAGCAAAGCCCAGCTTTCTACCAAGATGGTTGACTCCACACAGAGAAACAGTAAAAAAAAAAAAAACAAGGTTTGGTATGTAATGTGCAAAAGATTAGCTGCAGTCTATGAAATATACTGGAGATGTGTCCTTTGTTCTTCTCTTGCTATTTAAAATAAAAAAGGGATAGTTGTACAAAGGAGCTTATTCCTGGTCTACCAATGTTTTCTCTATAGGGGAAATAAGACAGCAGCAGGTAAACTGTACCTCTATTATTGTTCTCATACAGTTCACAAGGGCTAGTCGCACCAGTGCTGTGTGTTTTCCTTCCTTAGCGAGATGCCTGAATGACAAATGACAATAGCATGATGATGAAAAACTAGCTAAACATGGTTCAAGTTTTATGTTTATTATAATAATATGTAAATACCAGAAGCCCTGTATGACGCTTAGCAATTGTCCCTCAGCATCACACGTTTCATCATTTTCTTCCTGGTCCTGTCCTAAACACAGCACAACGGGGAGAAGGCTTTTCAAAATAGCTGCACACACCTCCTGATCTCGCCGGTAAGAGGAACAAACATCACTGTAAAGAACAGAATGTTAGACCCAGAAATAATTCAGGCAGTCACTAGCAAAGTCTAATAACAAACTTACGAGATAGGCTTCAGCAGCATGATAATATCATCCATAGGCAGAAGAGCATTCTTCACAGGCAGGTCATTTAGCAGCTGTAAGTACTAAAAGAGAAACAAGCAAATTGTAATATGTGACAAATATTGACATTAGCATTAAGGGTTGATGTTAACTTACATTGGGCAATTATACTATGTATAGTTTGTAAAATGTTTCCTTTATGTTATTTTCTATCCATTTTACGATCAATTTATATTGATTTTGCCACACAATTTACCTGTTCTATTATTATTGTGATCTTTTTCACCAATATATCTAACTGCAATATTTATCATGACACTAAAGGGTTAATTTATACATGTTTTTCTGTTAAGATTCATCCACCTTTAACTCAAAATCAACACATTGTTCACACTGAAATGGATTAGAAAATGTATGAATAATAAGTAAAATTAGTTCACCACATTTATAATTAGATCGCCAAAAAGAATGGTTTAGATTCCAATAGAATGGCTAACAAAAGAAAAAAAATGCTCAATTCATTTTTGTTCGACATTTTGCCTAAAAAACTATCGTACATTTATTTTGATCAATTTTTTACTGATTCACCATTTTCATTGATTTTATTGTCTTGTTATTAAATCTCATTTGTTGGTCAATTGTTAACTGAATGGAAAAAAAAAACACACAACATCTAAAGTTGATCTATTTTTTTTTACACATAAAGAGCTGTTCACATTCACATTTTTGAATATATATATATGGTTTTGGAATTAGCAGAGGATAAAGTCAACAAACACTGCCAAACATTTAACCTGCTGAAAGGACAGAAGGATGTGACCTTTATAAAACGGTATGCCTGTGTTCTCGCTGTCCACTGCACCACTTTTAGAATCTGACAGAACAAAGGTATATGATGGCACCAGGACTAAATTTACCATAAGCTTTGTGGACCAACAGCTAGGGCAGCAGGGTTAGAGGTGGCAGCACCAATCCCCACAATATACAAATTGTGCTTACTTTTATCCTTACTTTGACTCTCTGTTTTTGCTACCACAGGACATTTGAATGCATGAAACAATCTCTTCTTTTGCTTGCTTGATGGTCCACTGAAAAAAAGTTCTGCATATAAAGCAGACTAAACACAGACTTCCACAATGCATTCAGTTCTCCATTCCTTAAATTAAATGCATATCATCAGAAGAAGTTTCCTTAAATTTCTAAATATGGAAATTACATTTCTGGTTGCAACTCTAAACATTGGCCTAAACTAACATATAACAACATAATTTATCTTACCACACGAAGATGAAAAGGTTTGTTAGTGTCCAGTGAGGTATCAATCAAGTTGAGAAGTTTTCTCCGTATGTCAGAAGGTCTGAAATTGACAAAATGATTGACAGCAGCTGATGCGCAGAAACACAGGAACTGCAGGAGCTGCATGAGTACCATCTCTACTTTGCTGAGGTGATCCTCTGACAAAGGGCTTACTGCACCTACAGAGAAATACACATCATTTCCATAATAATAATATTACTAGCTATATTAAAACACTATTTTCTTTTAGATGACCGTTAAGAAGACTGACACCACACTGCCTAATAATATGTTAAGAAAAACATGTGTCCTATTTGCATTTAATAAAATAATGTATCTGTTTTGACTTACATACAAATTCAACTTAAGATCAAACCTACAGTCCCTATCTCATATGTAACCCGGGGACAACCTATAGTTGATAAAGTCACGCTCAGTTTAATAATAAAAGCTTTGCGAATGAACAGCAGCGCTAGTCTTCAGACAATATTAGGGTTAGAATTTAACTTTACTTTTTTGGTGGTTGCCCTATTTATGTATTATTAGTTTATTTTATTTATTTTTTGAAAGCTTCTTTTAGGTATTTTAGTGCATAGTAAAGACAAATTTAAAAATTCAATTTTTGACAGTTTAACTCCTTCTAAATCAAGTTAGCTAAAGCCCTGCATTCTAGGACCATCCCACCTAACTTCAAACCTCACCATACAACTTGCACATCATCTTGGCGAGTGTGATTGAAATGAAAATATACACATAGGCAACCAGTACCATCAATTCAAATGATTACAACTACGACATAAACAGCTAGAACATATGATTTGTTATTATCTTCACACCTTTTTCCTACATCTAGGAATTTTTCTTACCAGTGACATTTTGCAGTTCTCCATATTCTGTGCTTTCTGTAGGTTCGGCAGAAGAAGCATCATCAATAAGATCCACATCTTGTTCTACATTCACCCTTGATTCTATTTCACCATCCGGAAGATCAACTTCCATGGCCTCTACCATATTGCCACTGCTCAATATCTAAAATTTTACAAAAACAATAAACTATTACTAGATTACAAAATCATTGTATATAAAATTTAAAAACAATTAAGCAAAAAAAGGGATAAGATAAGTTTTACAGCTTTCCACTGCACCTGAAAAGCTTCTAAAACCAAATCCATTTTTCATCACCTACCAAATTTCTTGAAATGTCACACAAATCATTTAACATCCTTGAGGTTAAAAGGCGAAGGAATAAATCCGTAAAATAATGAGATGAACAGGACTGCAAAGAAACATAAGTATTCAAATTAGTAAACTCATCGACACAGGGTTAAAATCTATGCTAACTATTTATGTTTTTCTTTTTCTGGGGAAAATCAAATTGTATTTTGCATGGATAACCAAAATCATGTATTTTACAGTTTGCAGCATTACAGCTATTGTTTGGTGTTTATGTTGCTTCTTTAAAGATACATTAAAGTGAGTTAGGATTGAAGTCCTAAAATATGAAGTGTTATTAGCAGCATGGTAAAAAGCTGGAAAACTGCTTCATCCACCACATCTAAGGAGTAGTAAACTGCAGTCTGTTACAATTTTTGTCTTGGGTTTAGGTACACTTTTACATTTAACAATTTTAAAACAGCACTGCCAAAAAAAATTATCATTCCTATTTATATCATTTGTCATATTAGCAAGGGCACAACATCAAAAATTACCTTTGTACAGTTACATACACAGCTCAGACAATGTGATATAATCATTCCTAATGACACAATTTTGGCTTCCTCATTTAGTTTTCCCTTTAATAATGATGTGTTCTCACCAACACACTGCATCAACATCTGCAAAAAAACATATGCTGTGAAGAAATACAAGCAATACAAGCATTCATTGTTCTTTTAAAGACCGACATGAAATTAGGTAATTAATAACTTTTACCCATAGACATTCCAGTGAACACAAAAAGTCTTTTTTTGATTCATATTTGTCCTTTAAGTCCAGGCTTCAGCGTTCAGAAAGTTAGTATTTACATAGAAGATATAGCCAAAGGTTTGTGAACAACCCATATGAGCTGTTGGTCATGCCATTTTTAACCATTGGCATTTATAAGGATTTGCTCCCCCATTGCTCATTTTTGGAAACCTCTGTAATACAAAGTATGGGGAAGCATGTGACTTCCTTCCTGCCAGGATGTAGCCAAAGAGGAAAATTGCCAGGCATAAGAACTGTCACATGAAGAAAGTGAATAAAACAAACCTAACAGAAAGTTTCAACTTAGTGTATTAGTATAAGTATTAGTGGGTAGGGGAGGGTGTCCAGTCAAGAAGTCCTGAACCTAAATTGACAAAAGAACAAGCATGATCTACCTTCTTCCCTCTTGCTAACTCTACTTACTAAACTTTAACATTATATGTTATCATACAGGCACAAGAAAAACATTAGTAATATTAAGTGGATAAAAAAGCAGCATTGTTTATAGACAGAGCTGTACCAGTTACCTTGGCTTTCTGGAACAAAGTAGATTTACAGGCTTCCTCTTCATTGATAACTTCAGCCTGACAATAACAAGCCAAAACCCCAATTAAGAGGCTGGCGCACTGGACTAGGCTATCTGGTGGAGTGGTCTGATGAAAAGAAAACATATTATGTAGAACAGGTACTTGGAATACCTTACTACACATTAATACATCCTAATACATATAAAATCACATAAAAGTGCTTGCAGTTTGTGTTATCCCTCAAATCCCTCAAGAAACTATAGTGCAATTTTCTCATGTCTTAGATTGTAAGCTCTTAGGGGCAGTGTCCTTACCTCCTCCAGTGTCACTGTCTGTCATTTGAAACCCCTATTTATTGTACAGCACTGCATAATATGTTAACGCTATATAAATACGTTTTATTAACAATAATAATCGCATATAGAACACAATTCATCAAACTCATTATTACAGCAGCAATGCTGAGGCTGATGAAAGAGGCTTTTGAAAGATTGAATATATCATACAGTCTTCCATTTTACTCATGCAGATCACCAAAGATTATCTATAGCTAACACAGATGCATAAGTAATAATGCCCTGAAATCAACTATATAATGAACATAAAAGTTCAGGAAAAGAGCACCCAAGGAACTATACCTATATATGAAATATACTATATATGAAACTTTGTTCATCCATGCTGTCACTAGCGGCCATATAAATTACACAGGATAATTTATGCCTGGATTATGGCACACCAGTTGGAAATTCTGTCATCTCAGATGACAAATACAAAATATGGAATTGTTATGACATGAATTGCAGAATAAATCACGTAGCAAACACTTGAGGGTGCTGATTACCTACCTCTGGGGAGTAGCTATTGAGTAGTTGCTCTGATAAAGAAAGGAGATCACATTCCAATTTCTGTTTAAGATAATGATGAACGGCCAGACATGAGGAATTGGACTTTCCTCTGGAACTCACTGTACTAGCAGCATTGGAAATGTTAACCATTTCATTAAATGAGGATAGAAGGTACAGCTCTTCAGTTTCAGAAAATGTTATGTCTTTTACTCTTTTATGGAGAAAGCTAGAAATAGAACAAAAATATAGAAAAATTACTGTAATTAAAAAGTGCTAAACATTTTCTTTACTTCTGGTAGCTGGTAAGGAAATGTACACATCAATCCAAAAAACATTTATGAATGCGATTTTCAATCTCTGCGTTACTAAAAAAGCAAGGTTTAAGTAGTGTTTTGCTTACTGTGCGCTACTCTACCAACACTCACGCCACTCACACTCCAATAAAAAGCAAGCAGAAATAAACATGTGCAGTTTGTAGGATTCACTGAAGCCTCAGCTGAAGTGCACATACCTCCTCCACTGCCAGCATATAACATGTCCAAGGAGACCATGAAACAGGCTACAGAGCAAACTCATATGTTGAGGTACATTGAGGGTGCTAAAATATGTTGTGCTCACATATTCTGGAGGTTTGCCATCATGAAACCTAAAATTGCACAAATAATTTTTTTCCTAATGTGAATAGAGTGGAACTGCTGTCAGAATTTTATTGATCTGTGTGCCCGTAATTGGTACAATTTTTTTTGCTTCTATATATTCATATTCCAGTGTCCTTCCTCTGGCACATGACTGCCAGGGTATTGTTTGGAGAGTCGGTGCTGCATTCAATAGGGAGGCTGTTCTGGGCATTTCCCTGCATGTTAATACTATTAATAGATAGAATAGGGAATGTTTTATCTAAAAGCTAAACATGCATTTTTTTGCATAATAGTGACAAATTAGAACCCGTCTGTTTTTTCTTTAAAAAGAAAAGGAAACATTCCTGTGATACTTTACAACAGCCCACAAAATTTGTAGGTCAAAGAATAATTAACTGGAGATACTGGATAATTTCAGGTATAAAAGATCCCAAACAAAAACTTGTACTTTTATTCTAAGCAGATCTTTGGTGTGATCATACTGAAACCAGCTAAATTTAGGGTGAACATTTCTGAAATAATTAATTTAGAGATTAAACTGGCTATTTAAAGCCTTATTAAATTGTTGGTTAAAAAAAAACAAAAACAAAACTGCCCTACAAAGAGTAAGGCTTACCTAAAGCTAGAGCATTAAACTTTAAGAACAGCGGTAGCTTTGCTTAAACTTAAATGCATCAAATTTACACAGTTGAGTGAACCTGTGCTGCCCTCTTTCCACAAATATTCAGCTTCTGTGTCTAATATTGATACATTCAGTTACTGACTCACTGAACAAGCATGCAGCAACCGATATCAGGACTGATAAGCATACTCGTTCTTTGTCACTATGATGATCTATGACTATGATCATTGATGCCAGTGATCCAGTATGACAGCCGGGAAGTACAGATTTAATTGAAAAACTCAGTAAGGTCTAACTCATTTCTCTTGAAATATTAAAACTTATTCCAGTATATTTCAATGCCACCTATAGACATGTATTTCAAGTCATGTAATTAATACATGCAGATAAAAAAAATATACCAAAATGTACTGTTAATAAATTCTCCCATAAAATTAGGCATCAAAAAATCAGATGAATACCAAAATTATAACATTTATCTTAAAATTAACTCACCACTCAACTGGATTTCCAAAATATGACATAGCGGCACTGGAATCCTTCATTGTGAGGCTTACAAGAGCTCTGTGAAAGGCAGGGTGCTCAAAGTACCTGTGCACAGAAACAGAGATCACATTTATTTAGAATATACAGCCCATATATTTCCACCCTGCGCTGTAATCAAAAGGAACACCAATGATAACCAGTTTTGGCATTCAGTTTGGTAATTGGAGATCTGCTTGGCCTCACTATCTAGTGCCACCACCTGCTCACCAATTTACACCATGAACAGATACAGAATTCACAAGAAAAAAAATGTATTCCCTTCTTTCTATTAAGAATGAATGACCAGTAATTGTTCTGATTTCAACATTTAAGGAAAACCTTTTTGTGCAGTAAACAGCAGTTCCTTTGCCCTTAAAAACCCATAGAGTAGGGAAGAATGAAACGTATGTGTCCAACTAAAGAGATTTTCCTTCACTTTCTATTCTGTATTTGTAGTGGAAATATCTCAAAAAATGTTTTTACAGGTACAAGTGGACTTTTCTTTACCTCTGTCAGGACAGGAAATGACAGAAAATATTTGCAGCGGGAACAAAGACTACAACAAATGCTTTTGCCAGAAAATAAACAGCAATGGGTTAAAATCTTTCAAAAATGGATATTAAAAATTACTTTTTTTATAATATGTAATAATGTAATCAGTAAAGCACTAAAAAATCTACCATTAATAACTTGACTGTTTTCTACTAGGTATACTCACTTATTGATAGAAGGAGTGTGCTCACTGGCATCATCCATTTCATCATCCTGGCTGCCAAAAAGTAACCATGTAATAATTTCTTCTTTCAGCAGTCTTTTAACCCCACTAAATTCATGTATATGTTGCTCCAGGCTTGAAGTGAGGTAATCTGGAACAGCACAGGATGTCAACGCCAGGGCAGCACATAAGCAGAGGACTGCAGAGCTGAAAGCAAAAGGCAGTAAGTCATCAGACTATTCCCTAGGTTCATATTTTAGTTTATTCTACATTATCAACTAAATTGATCATGTCATTGTTTAAACCATTAGGTTCTCTTCCAATAGCAGTGATTGGGTACATGGATAACAGAATTAGGTACATAAAACACAACTATAACATGCATACACTAATTGTAAAATCACTTAAATAGGAACTATACTTACCTTAGAAAAAAAAATCAGGCAGGTCCTTTATTGCAAAAGGGACAGGACACATGCACAGCTTTGTACACTATGCCAAGATGGCCGTAAGTAGATGAGTGGGAACAGGAAAGTGTAATTTAAAAATAGAATGTGATTAGGCAGGTAGATTTATTTTATCAAAGAAGGGCCAATGTTTGACCCTTCTACAATAAAGGTCCTGCCTGCTTGCATTGTTTAGGATTGTACATTTAGTTACATTTTAAGTAGAAAAGAAAATCAGCTCACATAAAAAAAGACTTCAACATCCCCATTGCCCAAAATTGCAGTGAAAAAATACACTGTCTTGCAAATAACAGCTTACATTGTTTTTATATTCCATATTGTCACAGTTTAAAAGCTAACATGTAATACCCAAATACCAATCTGACCTCAGTGCTTTATCCCATGTGTTAACTTACCTTGAGGGTTTTCCAGCAGACCCTGAAAAGATCCTCCAGAAGTCTCTGTCTGCATATACTAGTCCCCCTTGTAATAGGATGCTTAACAAGGCAAAGCTTTCAGGCTCTGTCTGTGGAGAACTAATGCTGCGCATAGTCACAGCCCAAATTTTAGTCCAGAGTTTGTGAAAGTCTGACTTTGGGGTCATATTTACATCATTTTTCTGCATCTGACAAACAGCCACTTGCTTCAAACATCTCAATAGAAAGGTTGCACGCTCCCCTCTTCTCTGTTGGGACAGCAGCTGGTGGAGAACAGTTAACAGTGGAATCAGCTCACTACTCGGAAGGCTGTCTGGATGGCGGGCTATTAAACATGCTACAATCTGCAACCTACAAATATAAACAAGACAAAGACAATAAGAAAATATGACCCCAATCAAACGATACAAGCAGAACACATAAATTATATAGACTGTATGCAAAAAAATTTGTTCAACTATTCCTGTTACAATGCAGGACATCATTTTTTCCTATAACAGCTTTTAATGTCACCTTTTTATTGTATATGTTTAATAGATAATAAATCAGCATTGTGATAGTTCTAAATTACCTAACAATGATCAGGGACTTTAAGGAATAAAACACAGAGAAATATACATGTACTGCAGAATTCTACTGCAGTTTTTTATTTAGCATTTTAATAGCATATGTAAAGTGGAGATATTATATGGAATTTCTCAGTAGGTCTTGGCTATTGAAAAGCAACAGAGCAAATGCATGAAACGGCACTCCAACCTCCTGCTGATATATATGCCAGTTCATTTAGATGTGCTAGATATTGAACTGCAACTTTACATATTGATATAAAATATTAAAGCTAAAATAACTACTAAAGAATATCAACAGTAAGAAGAGGTAACCAAGACTTCTGCAGACTTTAGCTGCACCAGCTTGTCCGACCATGATATAGTTTACATACCTACCAAATTCTTTGTCCACATTCAGGAAATTAATTTGCAATTACACCATTACACTACCTGAACCATCAAAGCCCCATTTATTTGTCACTACATCTATCCAAACCTTGTATTATTCTTACCATGGAATCACATCAAAATCATTGTGTGATCTTTGAAGTTTATCACGGACCACTTCCCAGCCCAATTCTATCCTTCGGCGTTTGTTTGGGACCCTACTTGCTGATGGATCCCTCTGGGTTACAGCAAAAGCAGTCTGAGTAATTTCTAAAATGCGGATATTTTCTGTAAAGAGCTGGATAAGAGAATAGGGACAGGTTTGTCATTCATACAGATAAAGGAACAATATACAGGAGATAAAGGGAACAATACCTAAATATATATGAATATCAGCATTTGAAAAACATCTTGCAGTTATCCATTTTACTAACTTTAGTACCTGCAATGACATTCATTCTGAACGGCATTTCCACAAATCTCCTGCTTTGCAGGTAACTGCAACAAATGGTAATGCATTAGAGTATTATCCAGGTTTCTCAAGCATGATTCTGTGGAACCATAGAGCTCCTCCGGAGGTTGCTAGGGCTTCTTTGAGCCATGAGCAATTTACATGTCTCAGAACAGTTACAATTGACACTGATGATTTGTTTGGCACAAACACCTAGATTTCCATACAGCAGTTTTTCTCAACCAGGGTTCCTTCAAAGATTGCTAGGGGTTCCTTGAACAATTAGCAATTTGTGCTTCTCAGGTCAGTTTAACTAATACCAATGATCTTTTAATCTGTAGGAGTGTCATTCTTTCCACTGTCAGCAATGTAAAAGGCATTCTACCCACTGACCATCACACTAATGTGATCTGTGGACATAGTAATTATATTGTAGGGATAACCAAAAGACCTAAAAATTATTTCAAGGGTTCTACCGTGTTTAAATAGTCACTGCAGTAGACTGTCAAGTACTGGGTTGTCTAAATGCAGCAGGTAAAAAATGTAACCACAGTTGGTGCATTTGCCTTAACATACCACATGTGTTAAAACACACCACAATGGATTGCCTTTGTGTGCATGGGCCCTTATTATCCCACTATAAAACACCTTCCAAAGTGCTTTTCAATACTGACAATCTTGTTAGAATACCGTATTAGGATAAGTATACCTTAACAGACAGGAAGTGTTAACAGTATTTTATTAGCACGATGGGAGGTGAAGGGAAATCTCTCAAACAGTCCTTGATGTTAGTAAAAATCAAACAGGTTTTTACATTTACTCACACTTTTACAAAGAAAAAGAAAAGACTTTTGCTGGACATACACTTAAAGTTGCTGAGACATTTATTACTGTACTAAGAAGCAAAAGCATAATATTAGATGTCTTTAGGAAAGCAATTACCTGATGACAAATGTCTGCCATCAATTCCACCAAGTTTTCTTTTACTGCAATATTACGAGATCCTGAAGAGTATTTTCCTCTACTACCAATCTGACTGATTTCATTCACCATTGCATCATAGAGATTGTACAAATTTCTCTGCCACTTTTCAACTTCAAAGGCATAAGCACCTGAAAAAAAAGATGGCAACATGTATTTATATTCAAAATTCCAGAACATACTATTCAGTTAATATATGGTATTGCACAACTTGTTCTTTACTTTACATGGGACTTTTAAGGTAACTTACACATATTCAATATATTAAAATGACAATATTTATTCCATTAAATATATGTAAAATACATTTTAAGAATCAATATCAAATTCTTCATGCAACTGAAGAAAAAATTGAATATACACTGCCTTTGATGCATTTTAGCAGAAGGAATAATAAGTACCATTGATATTTTTCGGTTTTTATGGAGAATAACATTATCAGTAAGGTGAAGGTTTGCACACAATTTGGAACGTGACTGAGAAATGGTTTATAAATTTAAAGAGCATTTAGGTGCAAAAGTTTTCAGTGAACTATGATGATTTTGACTATGTATTATCTAATTTAACTAGAATTATTTTGTTTTCTTTTTTGTTGTTTTTGGTCTACTTTTGTATCATTGTTGGTCTTCTTTGGCTTTGGTTCTGATTTTGCTGTTTGTGTATGGTGTTCTACAGATATTAAATTCAAGATTTATATGACCCCTAAAATATCCTTCTGAAAAAGCCTGCTGGTGAAATGCGTAAAGGACAAATAACAATGTATATTCAATTTTGCTTTAATTGCATGAAGAATAAGTTATTGAATCCTAAAATGTATTTTATGAATATGTAATGGTATAAATATTGTCATTTTAATATATTGAATATATGTAAGTTACCTAAAAATCCCATGTAAAGTACCCAAGAACAAGTTGTGCAATGTATATAGGGATGTGGTACTATTAGTCTTTCCCCCTCAATTGAAAATTTAATATATGGTATTGTTATTGATGTCTGCACCAACTATTTCATCTTTGAACACCCCCTTCTAAGGTGTGAACATTCACTTACAGACCTGTTAGGAGCTGCTCTTTGCCCCTACAATTCCAGGTGTTGCCCCACCGCAGGAGGGCGCACTCAGCCTATTCACTCCGGTGGCTGCGCTCGCAGTAGCACAGGGGTTTGAGGAATAGTGCCCAGAGGATGGCAGCATCCTTGTTTTCCTTCAGTTGTGGTTTTCCTCTCAGCATCCCCTGCGCTGGGGATGCACAGCTGAGTGGAATTGAAGCTGTGTTGCAGCTGATTAGCATAGTGTTTCCTGAAGCAATCCCATGCTGTCATCGGCTGCTGGGGCATTATTGCCTCTCTGCTTCCAGTCTTCAGTGCCTGTTATAGCCTTAGCTGGGCCAGGCTCTGCCTGTGACCCTGACTCTGCTTGTGCCTTTTCCTTTGTACCTTGTTTGGTGGACTGATCTCCTGTGTTTGACTATAATGTATACCATGGCCATATGGTAGTTATTGTTTTATAGATGATTATTTAATACATGAAAAAGGATTCCCACAGCACATGAGTTGCCTTAACAAAACACAACTATGCCCATATTCCAGTTTATGGTGTCTAACTCAAAGCTCAGAGATCTATATGGAGGAAGAGGGAGTTAGGTAAATCACTGCTTAGTAAAGTCTGTAAAAACAGGAGAAAAGGAGAGGCTGTAAAATGCATCAAACATTGTTGGATTCAGTGCTTTATAAATAGACCGCAAAATGTTTGTCTTAGTTTTAAATTTTAGTCCTAATCATATTAAAGAAAATATGTACAATACCATTATTTAATAATCAACTCTACTGACAAGCAATCTTTCCTGTATCTCTCTACGGAGGTAAAAAAAAAGATTTAGGATTTAAAGCATCAGCCATCCAGTAACTTTGCAAAAATACAAGAATCTGACATATTTGTGTGGCCTATCTTCCTACATTGATGACATCAGCCATCTCGTAACTGCAGAAATACAAGAATCAGACATGTTTGAGTGGCTTATCATTCAACATTGACAGATATTTTAGTATGGGTCAAGGAAGGCTCAACAATGTTGTGGAGTCATACATTATAATAATTTGAAATAACTTTAGTATGTGGTCGAAAACCTGCAATTTACTTTTACCAGTAATATACAACACAAACACAAACAATATACAGCAAAACATGTGATTCAAGATGAAGTATTTTATACAGAGGTCATTTAATCACCTTCTTCTGTAGTCTTGGCTCCTTTTGGATGATGAATGTGCAACATTAGTCGGAGGAACTCCACAATCTCTTCTTTCAGAGTATCCTTAGGTCTGTTCTGTATCCACAACCTCAGCACCGTAGGGAAGATCTCTTCTCCTAACTTACACACCCGCATGCGGCAGTTCACTGATGCAGTGGAAAGGAACACATTAAGAGCAGCAAGGATTTGATCTAGCCCAGGAGGGTTCCTTTCCTCCCTTGAATAAAAAGAACATATGTTTTTTCAAGAGTTAGTGGAGCTTTACAAATTACAAAGAAAGCAAATTTCACAACTGATGAATTGTTTTTAGCGATAGTCAGTATTCAGTTCAGTAACAATTGAATGTGAAGGACAATAGACCAAAAAAAAAGCACAGCAAGGACAAGACACTGCCACAACAGGTATGACAGAAGGTTTTAACAACTGAATTATCCAAAATTGCCCATGGAATACAAATAGACGTAAAAAAAGTAAAACTTTCCCATAGTTTGGTAACAATTGTATGATAAATTGTTATGTTTTCAGCCTCATTAAATGAGTTTAATAATTACCTGACTCTGGTAATCAGCGTGGAGAATATAGAAAAGAACTTGGAGTGAAGGCCCTCAATCTGCAAACAGCATCCTCTGGTGAGGGTGTGGATAATGCGGGCCACCAGCAATCTGTTTATGGAAGTGTTTGGTTTCAAGTACAAGGTGCAGTAAATGTGTAATAACTCTAAAGAAACAAAAAAAAATGTAGAATCACACAAGTTATGAAAATATAGTAGAAGAAGTATAAAAAGAAGTATAAAACTTTATAAACTTCAGTGAAATGTTTTTTTTCAAATGTTTCTTTATCCTAGTGAGGTGCATTTGTCTGTGTCTTCACATTCCATGAAGAAAAATACACATTTCTTTTTTCATATTTACTTGATACAAAAAGAAAAAGAGAACTTTGTGATGGACAGTAACGAGTCCAAACTGAATCATGTTACCAAGACTGTGACATTGTAATGTAAACAACTTTAATGCAACAACAGAATGGTAGTGGCTAACAGCAGATATTAGAGCTGTGAAAACAGCCACATTTTTCAGTAAAAAATATTGCCATCACCACCTACCTTCCCACTGCTTTGGTGTAATCTCACACCAGTACTTGCGCACAGTTAGGATATCTTTTAATAGGATACTGCTGTAGTCAGCACCATAAGCAGCACAAGTTGTGGGGTCTTTAACAGTGTCGCACACATGGAGTAGAAGCTCTGTACATTTTAAACGTGGGGCTCCTGCAGAAAACAGTACACAAAGATGGATCACTATCATTATTTACGGTACTTCTTTAGCGCCAGGATATTACACAGCGCTGTACATTTATTGAGGATGCAAACAGTGTCGCAGGACAAGGAGAAGACCCTGGCCAGTAGAGCTTACAATTCAAGATCAACAATCATTTTAATATATATATATAGGATATATATCTCACAAACACCAAAAGCTATATTTTGCCAATGATTTGAAACGGAAAAGCTGTTACAACATATCCTATATACATAGCTATATTTGAAAACAAAGCAATTCTGTTTTGCCTAAAACGCATACTGAATCTGAGTAGGTGCATTTTCTCCTTAGAAGTAGGGGCAGCATAAGATTTCACATGTAGCTCCATCTGCAATCTCCAACATAACCATGAATGACAATCACTCACAATGTGATAAACTGCAATCTGATAGGCAGATTTACAGAATATGTGTATGGGCAGGGTTCTGACTTGCTGTATTTTAAAAAAAGTGGCACATCATTTATCCTTGCAAAAGGTGGTGATAAAAGGGTTTGGACATTCTGCTATTTACAGTACTAGTGTCCTCGGTTTAAAAAATAAATAAATAAAACACATTAGTGTGCTGACATTTTTTGTATGTAGTGAAACAATCATGTACAAGTAGCAGACATGTTCACATCTGACTTATATGTTATAAATCAGAATCTGAACTGTGTACATCCCTTTGCTCTTTGTTACCTGCATAAGTGTTCTCATTTCTTTCAGAATAGACTTTCTTCTACCGGACAATGTATACAATAGCTGGGAAAAATATCAACTATACAAAAAGCTGCAAAGACACTGTATCCTAAGTTAACAAAAAGTTTATATATTGCATTACATAGATGTGGTGGTTCAGACATTTATCTGTTTAAAAATATTTAGCCCATGCAGCTTATTTATCACCTTCATTTTCACTTGGTAACTGGTTACTCCTGTAAGACACTTCCTGTCCTTGGTGAACACTGTTGCTGTGTTGTTTGCCATCCTAGAACAGGACTATTTACTTTTCCTCATTTCAAAAACCTATGAGGTGTTTTGCAGTGCACAGTGTTAGCTGGGCATAATGTAATTTATGAGAATGTGACATTTTTTTTAAATTTTTGCTTCATGGTTCATTCCTTTTTCTTCTGATGATATGCTGATGAAATGTTTAAATACAACATTTCTGTTTTAATGCATAACTTTTTTTTTTTTTTAAACTTCATGTCAAACTATAATTGATATAATTACTAATTATTTTATCGATTTTCTAGAACACAGCACACTTCCTGATTACTCCATAGCCCTAGTGCAAGCAGTGGACTGGCTCTTGAAATTAGTTTTGCAAAAATTAAAATACCCAGATGGGTGGGTGTCAATCTGGAGAAAAATGCATTCCTAGGCACAGTGGGTCTGATTTATTAAAGCTCTCCAAAGCTGGAGAGGATACACTTTCATCAGTGAAGCTGGGTGATCCAATAGCAAAATTAGGTTTGCTGAATCACCCAGTTTCACTGATGAAAGTGTATCCTCTCCAGCCTTGGAGAGCTTTAATAAATTTGGTTAACGCCCACAAGGGAGGCAGATCCTCCATGAGTGAAAAAAAAAGAATCCCATGCATGAAAATTCTGATCCAGGGACAGTTCAACTGGGGAGGAACAAGCTGGATGATATTGGGCCTCCATTAGTTGGAACATAGGCTGGGATGTATCCGGCTTCTTGCAGTTTTTAAAGTGAAAAATTGACAGTGTGCAAAAAATCTGAGAAAGCAATTTCAGTACATGAAAGGAACGTGAGCATCTATACACAAGTAAGGGGGAGGGTGGAATTTGGCTTTACTGTAACTGCATTAGTTGGCCTTAATTGGCTTTACATTTGCTTTAATATCTTTGAAATCACAAAAAAACAAAGGCATAAACATATAATTGTTATTTAATTGTTTTTATAAACATATAATTAACAATTATATGTTTATGTAATTATAAACATATATAATTGGGCAAAACAAATTTTGCACTCACTTTTATTTGCGCAACGAATGAAATATTTAACAAGGCTGCTGATATCCTGCATTTTCTTCTGTCGAGCGGTTTGTGTGGATTGGGAGACATTTGCTTTAGCAGACTTTAGGCTTTCAACCTCTTTGTAGATGTATTTTTGTAGGAACCTGGAAGACAAAGCCATGGAATTACAATTAAAACAACTCTGACTAAAGAAATTTTGAAATCTGAACAGCAATACAAATTAAGTACTACTACTACTAAGTCCCAGACCTTGTCATTTTTTAACAATCTGACACATTGAGGATACTACAGCAAAACTCTGGAAAGTTGGAAAAACTTCCTCCCTCACCTGTCAGCACTCCAATAAAATGTTCACACCTCTCAGGTATATTAAGTATATATAATAAAGACAGAGAAAAGCAGTTGAGGCTGCTAGTCTCACGAGATTTGGGGTGATTTGATGGAGGTGATCAAGATGTACCTGGGAATATACAGTGAAAGAACCATCCCGCATCCAAGTCATTCATTTTGTGCATCTGTGCTTCCTCCACTGCTCCTCCTACTTTTAGGAAACTACCATGCCTGTCATAAGAGGTACAAGAATGATATGAGGAACCCTACCAACATGGCTGCCTTTACAAAGTGACACAGGTCCTGATGTAATAAAGCTCTCCAAGGCTGGAGTGGATACAGTTTCATGAATGAAGCTGGGTGATCCAGCAAACCCGTAATGGATTTCTTTAAAATCATGTGCTATTTGCTAGCAAATGTTTTGAATCCTTTCAAGGTTTGCTGGATCACCCAGCTTCACTGATGAAAGTGCATCCTCTCCAGTCTTAGAGAGCTTTAATAAATCAGGCCCAATGATCCAATTGTGCACATGATATAAGTAATCCAAGATTTTCTCTTGACATGACTGAATAACTGAAGTAAATCTTTGCATATTTTATAGCATGAACATTTGCAAATATGTTATTAAAATTACCCCCGGCTGTACAGCCTAGAAAACAAGATCACTAACCTGAACACAGTATCCCAGTTAAGTTGTCTGACATGTCGATTGTCAGAGTTGCGATCTAACTGCTGGATTGTCTCCTTATCTCGAAGCAACCGTCTGAACTTATCAATTTCTTTCTGGAATGAAAAGGAAAAGTTTTACATAATCAAAACAATTTGGTAAATTACATCAGCTACAGGAGCACATTGAAAAAAAAGTGGAGCCCTTCACGTCACCTATCAAACTCAGAAGACAGACTTTGCATCAGTCATGAAGCTCCCTCTATCCAGTTCAGAAAGAAAGCTTTGTACATGGAAGACAGCAGGTCCCATGTCCGGCTCTTCTCCAGTCATTGAGCTCTCTTTGCTGTGATGTGTAGAAAGAGCTTGGCTTTGCTTTCCACAAGTTGTGGTCTGAGTAAATAAGGTGTGATACACAGACAAAATGTGGCATTTCATGCACTAGTTATTAGAATATATATAAAACTCATTAAGAGTTTATTGATGACATAACTAAGCTACTAAAACATAATATACTGCATAAGAGACCACTTTAGCATGGCTTTAGATACATTGGGCCTGATTTATCAAAGCTTTCCAAGACTGCAGAAGATAGACTATCAGGTAAGAAGGTAATGTGATACAACAAAACTGTTCTGGTCCAGGTTTTGGAACATTTGTCAACTAATAGCAAATCATTTTTAAGGAAATCCATTCCAGATTTGCTGGCTCACCCAGGTTCTCCCAAGATCGTCTATCATTTTCAGTCTTGGAAAGCTTTGATAAATCAGACTACTTAGTTGGGACCCTGACCTGTACAATTGTTAAACAAAGATGAGTTCATACATGTCCATCCGGTTAGGATACCTCCTGAGCAACTGTTTAGTGAACAAAGTAAATCCCATTGTAATACAACAGGCTGGTACAGCAATGCATTCCTACCCATTATCCTTACCATACCCCCTTCTTCTGCAAATGTCATTGTCCTTTCGTTTTCTGGCAATATCCTAATATTATATATGCCGGCTCAGTTCCTCTGTCCCTCATCTCAACTCCCTATGTGACTTTGTATAAAACAACCAGGGTAAGAGCAAATGGAATTACTTTGGAATATCCATCCTTAACCCGGGTTTCTTGGAATTCTAGGGTACATAAACAGTTCATAGGTATTCCTTGAACTGGGGATGACTGAACTGACTGCATACAAAATTCCTAGGTAAGCACCATCTGCAGAACACCAATGACCTTTTATATTCTCTGTAAGTGGGGCACAGTAATTACCACTGAAAGAGCAGCATTCATCCCACTAGTCAGTGTAAGGGCCATTTTTTTTTTTACACTGGTCTTCCCACCTTTTTAGTTTTAACAAGAGTTCCTCCAGGACCTAAAAATTATTCCTTGGAATAAAAATGTTTACATAACTTCTGGTTATATATAGTGTCAATGTGGACTGCAGACTGTCCTCTGCACAAAGAAATCACTTAAATCCCGCTTGATTCCTTATAGCTCCACACAAGTCCATCTCTATCTTTAGAGTACAAGTCCCTATCCTCTCAGCTCGTATTTATTATTATTATTATTATTATTATTATTATTATTAATAAACAGGATTTATATAGTGCCAACATATTACACAAGCGCTGTACATTAAATAGGGTTGCAAATGACAGACGAATACAGACAGTGACACAGAGAAGAGGAGAGGACCCTGCCCCGAAGAGCTTACAATCTAGGAGGTAGGGGAATTAACAAGTATTTATTATATATAAGCCGATTACCCGACGTTGCCCGGGTATTTATTTATTGCAATCTTACATATACAGGAAAAGGAATTAAATAAAGCTATAGTGTTAAATCAAATAAATGTTTTTTTGTTTTTACAGGTTTTAAAAGTATAAGTACAATATACAAATTATAATGTAAAATCTTTGACAAATTGACTATAATATTACTTTAACACAAAACTTGATTATAAACACCATTTTTAGTTTCACCTCCAGGAGAAATAATAAATTCTTGGGCGAACACACACTTGACCAAGCAACATAAAGTTGTCTGTGGGAGAAACAGGGCGATCTTAAATCCACTTTGCAGTATGTAATAGTCTGCCCCTGTGACTTGTTGGTTGTGATAGAGAACGCAAGTCTCACTGGAATTTATAATCTCTTAAATTGAAAGGAGAGATCCGTGGGAATGAGTGGTATTCGTGGGATAAAAACTGTTTCACCCTCCCCCTTTCCTGTTAAGACAGTGGCTTCAATTACATTGGCCAGCTGCTTCTTAACACAAAGCTTTGTGCCGTTGCAAAGTTTAGGTGGGCGAGGTTGCGTAGTAAAATAGGAATTCTGTTGGGAAATTGATGACCTCATCGGCATCTACTATAGTATCGATAGACTTGTATTCAGTGACTACGCCTGGTAACATGGCAAGTATTTGACTGTTTATTTCGTGGACATCTTCATTTTTAGCAGCAAGAATGGCTTTCTCGTAACCAGTGAAAATTGTGATAGTTTTGTGAAACTGCTGAATAGACTGCATCCATTAGCTATGCAATGGACAACACCAGATTACAGAAATCGGATGGCAATTTTATCTTCATGTCGTTTTTTTAGAGAAAATTAGAGCACTTTCATCCCCCAGATGTACTCTCATATTTTGCTTTAAAGTTATCTGTTGCACATGTCTCCACAAAGATGAATGTTTTAAACGTGTGGATCCCATCAGCCACTGTTGACTTTGGGATGACGGGCAGAGTTTGATGAAAGTCTCCACAGAGGAGTACCCGAGCTCCTACCATCAGGTTGTCATTTCCTCTCAAATCTCTCAGAGTGACGTGAAGGGACTCGGGAGCTTTCTTGTGAGCCATGGGATAAATGATAGTCTAGCTCTTTCTCTCATTTCGTGTACCCAGGTCTCACGCGGTTGTACTATCTCTGAAGCTCTAGATGTAAGTAGCTATTTCTCTCATTTCCTGTACTCGGGTGTCACGCTGTTGTACTGTCTCTGAAGCTCCAGATGTAGTAGCTCTCTCGCGTAGTGTGGTAAGTCTTCTATTCCTGTCCTCGGGATTTTCTTGTCTACTGTGTTGTTTCATTTTTTTTTAACTTTGATTGCGTTTGGCCAATTGCCTTACGTTTTCTCGAAGGCATTTTTACAGGCCAGAAATTTGTAAAAGAGTCCAAAAAACAAGTATGCAAAAATAGTCACAGATCTCAACAAGATCAGGGGATCTGTAAAATTCAGTGTCATCCACCTTGCAGTCCCCTGCTTCCACACCATCTCTACTTCTGGATTCAACGTCTTGGTCCAGGTCATGTGATTCTCAGTCAGTTGGCAACCGGAAGTTGCCTGGATAAGGAGTTCTTTGCGTGTCTACTCCCAGGTTTCTACTGCTTCAGTTCCTGACCTTTGGCTTGTTTCCTGACTACTCTTGATTGCTGCCTGCCCTGACCTTTTGCTCGTTTGACTACGCTTTTGGAATTCCTTCTGGCACTGCATTTTGGTTCCTGCTAGTAAGCAGTCACCTGCCTTGGCGGGCACCGGGGCCGCAACCTAGCAGCAGCTAGCCGCACAACAACCTCACCACTAGAGGCTCTGGAGAAGACCAAGCTACTGCTTAGACCCTGCGTCTGTCTCCACTTACTGGGTTGGTGATACAGTGGGTCCACCACTTGGCCCTGTGGAGCCATGACAAAAATATAAGCAAAGGCACACTGTCACTGAGCAATACATACACACATACATACATGCAAATATACCTCTGACATATACTGCAAGTACTTGTATATGAACAAGTATACTTCTCAGAGGAGTGCGGAGGGATGAGGTGAAAAAAGAACCCCAAAAGGCTATAAATACCCTAATTATGGTATCAAAGTATTTTGTGTTGCCACCTCCTGGGAAATACAACATTTAGGGAAAATGAAGTTTCTTATAGCTGAACTACTATAGAAAGAGTTATGTGGCATTAAAATTTTATATATTTATTAGATATATTATTTAAAAGTCATAAATGACAACAACAATGTTCAATTAACATTGTTAGCTGCTGACACGTTTCACAGGAGACCCGCTTCTTTGCTGAATTTACCAAGCGAAGAAATCCCTTTTCATACTTAAATCAAAGTGTCAAGGGAAATTTGTTGAACCAGACATAAAATCGTGGGAACCATGTTGTTTAACCAAAATGGGCAATTCACGCTTGTATCATCATAGTATTGGAAGGTTAATTACCCAAAGCAGAAAAAGGCTTCCCTTCAAACAAAGCAGTTTAAAACCAAAATGCCAAACCTTCTAAACCTTGAAGATCAGCTCCCCTTCATACTTGACTGATTGCATACTTGTCCAGAATCAGTGAATTGGGAATGACAGCTACACAGCAATCGGTTTGCTTTAACCCAATTGTTTCATTCCCCCTTCTGCCATTCCCAACAGTATAAACTTCCTTCAAAACCAGGCATTCTGTTTAGCCTTAAGAGCCAAATGAAGATCCCTGATACCTCCTGGTATGATGAATGTGACAGCATTGGGCCATATGTGTGATACTTCCCCCACATCTAAGATTGTAATTTTTACAGGGTCTGGTCCTCTTCTCCTCCTGTGTCACTGTCTGTCATTTGCAACCCCTATTTAATGTACAGCACTGCGCATTATATTGGCGCCATATAAATCCTGTTTATTAATAATATTAATAATGCAGAGCTGTAGCCACATGTGAGCTGACTCTGCTGATTTGTAGCTTACATTAAAGCCTTACTTTCTATCCAATTACAGGCTGTGTAAAGAAAGGAAATATTTGCTGTTGGCATATTATAGCAAACCTACTACTAAATCCCTACATAAGCAAATTTCAGGTTAAATTTAGGCATCACTCTTAGCATCTTAAGTTTCATCAGAAGGGTTTACCTATTACTGTATTTTTTGCCGTATAAGACGCACTTTTTCTTCCCCAAAACTGGGGGGGGGAAAGTTAGTGCGTCCTATACGACAAAGGTGTGATAAAATAATTAAAATAATATACTCACCCGATACCCGATCCTGCGTGTGTCTCTGGCTGCATGCAGCGTCTGTCTCTTCTCTCCTCTGCCAGCATCGTGTCTTCTACTGTCTGTAAAGCAAAGCGAAAGAAGCCGGCACAGCGGCACCTGCTGTTCCCTGTCCTAACTGCCGTACAGTGGAAAAAAAGCACAGAGTGATCAGAAGGGAATTTTGAATGACACAGAGTGATCAGAAAGGGAATTTGAAAGGCACAGAGTGATCAGAAAGGGAATTTGGATGGCACATGAGTGATCAGAAGGGGAATACCGGTATGAATGGCACATGAGTGATCAGAAGGGGAATAATCTTCAGAATCTTTTTTTTCTAGATTTTCCTCCTTTAAAATTGGGTGCGTCTTATATTCCGGAGCGTCTTATACGGCGAAAAATACGGTATGTGTTTCTTGATGCCTCTAACCAGAAATAATAACACATGAATGAGAGCAGCCTGGGTGTCAGAATAAACCTCAGAGATATTATACTCCTGGATGAATCCCAAATACAGATCACGCTCCCACAATAGAAACATAAAATGTTAACTTGGATAAAATGTGAGTGGCTCTAAAAGGGTTCTCATCTTTCTGCTTATTCCATATCCCACTGTATTTTCTTTTAAACATAGGTATACTAAGACAGGACAAAGAAAGGATAATACCACCAAACAGCAAATAATACAAATAATATGATCATGTAAAATGTTTAAATTAAATCTTCTTATAAGAATTATTGTGCGAGATGTCTGCGGTTCCAGGAGCCCAGATTAAAGCCTGGCCAATAAAACTAAAATGAAGAATATCATAAAGAAAGTCAGCTGATGCCCAAAGTAGCCAATGAGATCTCATCTGTCTCCAATGACCTACTAATGACTTCCTCACTCATAACCTCCTCACAAGCACAGCTCCAAGACTTTTCTAGAGCTGACCTGACTCTCTGGAATGGTTTTCCTCATCCTATTCATCTTGATCCCACTTTTTGCACCTTTAAAAGCACTCTTAAATCCCATTTTTCAAACTTGCCTACCCGTCTTCTTCTGTCTTTTAAACTCTCACTACTTACCCAACACTCAATATCTCCCCTCCTATTGTGTGCTGCTTGCCCACCTCTTGGATTGTAAGCTCTTTTGGGCAGGGTTCTCTCCTCCTCCTGTGTCACTGTCTGTATCTGTCTGTCATTTGCAACCCCTATTTAAAGTACAGCACTGTGTAATATGTTGGCGCTTTATAAATAAGGTTTCGTAATAATAATACCATTATACTTAAAACCTGATGGTTTTGATTACTGTGGATAAATGCTGAAACTGTGATGCACTTTTACATCCCCAGCAGCATACACTAAGCTGTGCAGGAATGAAGACAGCAAACAGCCAGGTAATCTTGTTTTATTGCAAAGACATCACCTGTCTTTCTGCAATAAGCTCCTGTCCTATCACTGATTTTCTATCTAATAGTAGCCAAAGAGTAAAAACTAAGTGCATAATTCTTAAATCCACAAAGCTGTGGATAAGTCAATAAGAAAAAGCAAGTTCTGTGTGTACATTGTATAAAAAACACCACTAGGTTACTGCATATAAGAAAACATTCAGAGTATATAAACGATAGCTTCCTTCACTTAGCTTCCTTTTCTTCTGCAGGCAGAATATTAAAAATATTATTGTTAGCTTTATTTATAAAACACTAACATATTACACAATGCTGTACATTAATAGGGGTTACAGATGACAAACATACATAAAAGACACAAACAATGACAACGGAGAAGGAGAGAACCCTGACCAATAGCTTACAATCTAAAAAATCTGCCTTAGTTATATCATTACTGGCCACAGTACCCCTTCACCTCTCCCGGGCGCTCCAATACACTCACTGCACTCATCGCTCTGATGATCCCCTGACATACTCCTCACTTCCCTGATGGTCCTCTGATATTTCCACTGCACTCTTCACCTCCCTGATGGTTACCAAATACATTCACTGTATTCCTCACATCCCTGATAACACACTGATATACTCATTGCACACCTCACCTTCCTGATGGTAACCCAAAATACCCACTGCACTCTTTATCTCACTGATCTCCCCCAATATACCCACTGCACACCTCACCTCCCTGATGGTAACCCAATAAACGCACTACACTTCTTACCTCCCCCCTGGATATTCTAAGTGCACTTCTCACTTCCCAGGCACTCCTCACCTCCCTGATCTTCCCCAATATTCTCATAGCACTCCTCACCTCCCTGATCTTCCCTAATATTCTCATGGCACTCCTCACCTCCCTGATATTCCCCAAAAATCTCACTGAACTCCTTATCTTCCCCAATAATCGCATTGCACTCCTCACCTCCCTGATCTTTTCTAGTATACTCATTGCACTCCTCACCCTCTGACACAGTCACTGCGCTCCTCTCCATCTCCCCAATGCTCCCATGTCATTCTATACCAGTACGGGGATCACAGTCCTCTCCTCATTCATGTCCCCCCAGCCTGCAGTACACTCAGAGATCTCCTCACCTCTTCCCAGCTCCCCCTGTCTGCTCCACGCTGACTGCGGTGTCACACTCTAATCCTTCCGCAGCACTTTCTCTTTCAGTTCCGCATACACACGCAGTGACAGCAGCCCGCCTTCCCGCACACAAACATAAACAGAGGCGGCCTGGTGTTCCCACCCTGTCATCCCCTCCTCACAGCTGGCTGGGGTGACAGGGACACCAAACACTTCTCTACAATAAACAATATCGCAGGCATTAATTAAAAAAAAGGAGAAACTGCCTGCTTCTATCACACCCTAAGGTGACATAGCGCTCAATATTCTGTCAGAAGCAGACCATTTCATTTTCTGGTTGGAGTTTTCTCTAACTTTTCTTTATTGTTACACGTCTGCCCTGACACAGCATTCCTACGGCCGGGCTTTATTGTGTCCCTGGAATGTAGCTCCGGATTACACTCGGTAAAAAAAAATCAGTTCCCAGAGTATCGGACTAACAAGTCGCAGGTCTGTAGGGCTCGCGGAACTGAAGAGCGTGCTGTTGTGGAGGGGGGGAAGGATTACAGTGTACACCGCCGTCCAGCGCGGGAGAGCAGCGCAGTGTTGCGGGGCCTGGTGTTCTGTCTGGATGCCAGTTCCAGGGGACAGTCATGCTGCTCCCCTCTGATGTGGCCAGGCTAGTGCTGGGTGAGTTTATGTCCTGAGGGGCTCCGTCCTGGGGCCATAGTCGTTCAATGTAGCCACAGCTGGCCCTTGTTTTCAGGGACAGGCTCTAGTTGTATAAACCTGGACGTGTGACAGACTTCACTGTGATATCATTGTCTTAAAATGGCCCTGTCATGTGATAAAGCTGTAATAAAGCCCAGTAAGGAAGGGTTTATAGTTGCTGGTCCTGTCACTGAATTTCCAAATTCCCCACTTTAGCAAGATCTGTGGTGACAGAATATTTTTCTGCAGGTGACACTTCTGAGTATGTCCTATACGTGGTCCCCCCGCCACATGATGTGGTTCATTCCGCAGATCCCTGCATTCCTATGAAACACATTGGTGGTGGGGCTAAGCGGATGGAACCACAGATGGAGTGGGGGGACTGTTTGTCCAACACTTCTGGAAGTGTCGGATGCTAAAAGTTTCTCCCCTGCTGTAGCTCAGCAGGTGGGGTAGGTTAATACAAAACATTTTCTTTACTAGTTAAACTATTTAAAAAATTTGACAACTTTTTTTTTTTATTATTATTCACTATAAACCACTGAATAATTTTTTTTTAAATTTTTTTTTTATTTGGTAAAATATTTGTTACATTGTTATAATTCCATTGCTTTACGTCCACATTAGACCAAGGCATATAGGAGTGGTTGTCCTGTATAGGTGGTGAGCTTCTATTTACAGGTTGTCCCCAGGTTACATACGGGATAGGGACTGTAGGTTTGTTCTTAAGTTGAATTTGTATGTAAGTCAGAACAGGTACAATATTTTAACAAATGCAATTAGGACAGATGTTTGTTTTAAGGCAGCGTGGGGTCAGTTACTGTAAATATTCCTCACTGTGAGTTAATCACAAAGCAAAATAAAAATCTTTATGGAGCCTAGACATTAACATTAACTTCTGGAGCAAGCTGTTCTTTGATATGTAAAAAGAAACAACTGCAAAGTTTGTTTTGGTCATTGAAGAGTTACAAGAAGCTACAGAAAGAGCTCGCTCCCCTAAGATCACCCACAACCTCAGCTGTGTTTATCAAAAGATTTCTTCTGCAAGTCATGCAAACCGCTTCCTTCAAGCCTCTGTCCTGCACACAAGGAAGCAGGAAAGTTTGTATCTAGGAGGTGTCCGTATGTCCGCTGTCCTTAACTCGGGGACTTCCTGTATATTCTGCATCTCCCCATCTCATCACTTTGACCTCCAGTTTGTGAATGGTGCAGTGAGCTGTGCTAAAGGTCAGTGGCTGTCACCCTTCAAAATATAGGCAGCTGTCATCTGGCCCATGATATTGTCACATATCTATATGTTTATAGTTGGGAAGCCCGAGCAATATTGTGCACATAGACAGAAGGTGGCTTTAAAGTCTTGGAGGTGTATTTAGCGGAGATAAAGGGCACACAGTATTTTATTGTAACACACCAGAGCAGTCATTATTAATACAAAATGATTTAC
The DNA here is from genome assembly GCF_032062135.1 of Pyxicephalus adspersus. Lineage (NCBI taxonomy): Eukaryota > Metazoa > Chordata > Amphibia > Anura > Pyxicephalidae > Pyxicephalus > Pyxicephalus adspersus. The sequence continues at coordinate 31,844,621 of NC_092858.1, forward strand.
AGATCTTAACGCCATCACTGCCATCACTTTGTTGTCCATCTGTTTTCTTGCTACACAAAGAGGCCAGAGACTGCACACATACTATGAGTGCGGTTGGACACTGAACACCTAGCACAAGAGCTGGTCAGAGACTGTGATTATGTTATTTTTTTCTACTGGAGATAAATCACCATTATAGTTGCTTTACATATCAGTTCTCCTGCTGCTATTAATTTTTTTAAAGACCTGGAAGTTTAATACCCAGGCCTGGGCTTTTAAATTGCACTGATGCTGTGAAGGCATGCGATGGAGAGGCAGGATTCCTGCAGTCATTCCTTTAAAAAAAAAAAAAAGGACCAGAATCTATTTCTCTGCTTAAGCAAATTTGTATATTCTGGAACGTTTTACAACCTTTACCTATTTTGCATGGCAAACAACATACTTTGCATGGAGAGTTGATCACACTTTGGCCATGGAACTACTCGGGCATGGCTTCTTCTTTCTAATATTCATAATGTATTTCGCTGTCTGTCACAGCGGCAGCACATTGGCATGTGGACTATCCAACCCATGACCCTTTCCCACAATTGTAATGAAAATGACACCTTTTGGAGGTATAACTAGTAAAGTATCCCTGGCTACTAATAGACTGATTTATCAGACTATGACAGTTAAATTAGTAATTTACCAATGTCATTTGTGGTGGTATCAGTGCAGTTCTCAGTGTGTTCCCAATGTTTGTTACATCATGATAAGAAAATTCCAATGATAAATAAGATAGCATTATATATTGGCTTCCAGCGGGCTTATGGCTGTATCATGATAGTGGTGAAGTAACTGACAAGAGGAAACGAAGGGCGATTCTTCAATTTGCTTCCTTTGGTTTTGCCAACCTCTAGACTGTGATACCTATTGCAGTACATTTTGGTCAGCAATAACCGCATGGACAAAACTGTGTGCTCAAGCAAATAATTGATATTTTAGCAAGGGTTACGACCTTCCAACTTTTTATTGCCATCTGTGTCCCCATTTTTCAAATTCCTTTTCACTTTGTATTCTGATAACCTGATAATAGTAACTTAGTAGAAATTAAGATAATTGGTTGTTTTATCCACTTACTTGAAACTTTGAGATTGTGATAGTAATACAGTAAACCTTGGTCAGCAAAAACTGGTATCACTGCTTTATAAATATGGAAAATGATGTCATATAAAAAAAAACGCTCCAAAACACAGTAGCAGTTGTGTTACCAGCATTGGTAACTTTAAAATCTAAGGTAATTTAGGGATAAAAATGTGTCTCTGTGTTGTCATGTCTTTAATAATCAGTCCTTAGGTATCTTTAAACTATTAAATCACACTTTACTGATCAGACTGGTTCATGGATGTTGTCCTAAATAATCCACCCTTATCAGGCAATGATGGGATGAAACACCTTTTTACAAAATAAGGGAAAGATTTACACATATATTTTTATTAACATGAATATAGTAAATACATTAAAATCATACAATTAAACACATATACAACATAAATTATCATCACTTACAAATATACAGTAGTTTTCAGATATTTTGCCTGGACCAGCAGGACAGATCTTTTACAGTGGTAATTACAAAGACCAACAATGTAACAGCAACATTTATGATAATGTGTGTGTATATATATATATATATATATATATATATATATATATATATATGTGTGTGTGTATATCTTCCCTCTTTTTGTAAAAAAAAAAAGTGTTTTGCTATTGTAGGTCACTTCATTCCTGATGAAGCAAACTGTGTTCCGCAAAATGCATCCACAAAAATGAGACTTGTTATGATATACAGCCATAATATATGTTTTATGTATTTAATGATTATTGAATTAATTGTTTTTTATTGTTTCACACTATTACGTTGATTAGTTGTTAATCTCTGCCTCAAAAATCCCAAGAAATATCTGGTTTCCTTAGTTTTCCTCTTTTTTGCATTGAGAAGACATGTAAGTTTGAATTTCACTTGCAAAACTTAGTGCATTTACAGTAGATTTATTGAAACTTATTTTGTACTTGCTGGGTTTAAAAAAAAAAATAAAAAGTCCATTTACTAAGATGATTTTCTTTTGCATTAAATATATACACACAGTCTTAAACTCAAAATGTTTTTTTAATCTGGGTGGAGGAGTTTTTTAAGCGTAGGAGGATGGCACCCTCAGTAATTCACTAGTAATTCACACTTCCTCATAGTAATTCACTCTACAGTAATACCTTTCACCTGACTGTGTTTTATTAATGTTTTTAGGTTACTTGCAGCAGGAGAAGCTGACATCCACGTGCAGTGCCTATATTGCAGAGTCACCCCACCTCAAGGAATATGCAGAGCATCACACAGATGATGGATTCATCCCAGGATGTCTGCTAGTAAAAATCAAAATATGTTTCCTAGTCATGTAGAATTGTATATCAGAATTTTGTGTTTTTCTGTACAGGATAAAATATGTACCAATGTTCATTAATAAATTAAAAATCAGATGAGGATGTCTGAGCACTGTGGTAGTTCTATACCAGAGCTGCAGTGCATTTGTCAATAGTCATTGCTGACTAAATAACACAAATCTCACATGGGCATTATCTTGTTTTCTAGTCCCTATTTGGAAAAAACCTGACAACAATCTTGAATGAATACATAACAATGAAGGCAAAGGGTGAGTAGTAAAGCATATTTTTTACTTCTTATTAATCTTTTATTTATTAATATAATAATTTTGCAATTACAAAGCCAACCAGACAGTATACAATGAAGCTTTAGAGGTTTAACCCGCAGTAATTGTACACAGCTTTTTGATGACTGTACTACCTGATTATATTACATGGAGAGAGATTCTTATCCCGAAGTTTAATGGGTAATTCTTTGACAACATTTGGCCATATTCCATCACATTTATTGGGTGTTTTCTGAATGTTAATCTGTAGTTTAGCATTAACATCTGCATTTGGTGTAGGAAAGTTTGAGGTGCAAATCTTTCCAACATAATATTTAGCTTCTTGCGCTTCTTGAGTTGGTAGTTTCAGGAATGTTTAAGGCCCTTGACACTTGTTCTATGTTTCATTGTGGGGAGCAGTGGCTCATTGTTTAGTACTCTGGCCTTTGCAGGTAGGTTAACTGGCTTCCCTCCAAACTTGATCTTAAAGTGTGGTAATGACATATGACTATGGTAGGAACATTAGATTGTGAGCCTCTTTGAGGGACAGCTAATGACATGGGCTATGGACTTTGTAAAGCGCTGCTTAATATGTTGGTGCTATATAAATACTGGATTATAATAACATCATTTCAGAGTGATGTACAGTACAGGGTGGGGCAACACATTGCAATGTACAGATTTAGCCCTGTGATGTGCTGCTTTGCTGACAAAGTTTATGTTCATTTTTTGGATTATACCCAATAATCACAGAGGCAGCAATGATTTGAAACATTCATTCATTTAGGTCAGGGGGGTCCGCATTTTTTTGGCTAGCAAGCTACTTTTAAAATGACCAAGTCAAAATGATCTACTAACAATAAATACTTGGAATTAATAACTCCTGTGCGCGGTAGAGTTTTTTTTTAAAAGGCAGGGCTCCCCGATCTACTCGCACTGCATTTACGATCTATCGGTAGATCGCGATCCACCTGTTGGACACCCCTGTTTTAGTTAATAGGTCGAGGTGACTTGTGGCTAAAGATATATTTTATAGAAGCACTTGGTGGGCACCAGCTTTTTCATACATGTGTTGTGGTTTTCCTAATGTTGTTTTTTATTATTATTTTGATACATTTCAAATAATTTGATTTTTGGCTTTTGTTAGAGAATGAAGCAGATATACCATTCATGATGACCTCTCTGTGGAAAAAATTAGACCTCACCCTGTCTCAGATCAGGTATGAATGTTTTAAAGTATTTCAGGTTTTTTTTAAGTTGCATAGATTTACAGCAAAAAACGAATGTATGATCTGTTTTTGCTGAGTTATTCATCTTCCAGTTAGTTGAAGCTGTATTTGAAGTGGTGCTATTGTTTCACTTTATTCTTTTTGCAGTTTCTGTAGTTAAACATAAATTGTATAGCTTGGGTCTATGACCAGTCCACCATTTTAAATGAACGGTGGGCCTAAAACAACATTTTTGGCATGTTTGTTACAAAACTAGAACTGTAGTTCTCTGGCTCATTCCAATGCTTTACATTCATATTGTAAACTGCCATAGACAGTGAAGATAGCAGCCGCAGGACTTCCTGGTGTCATCTGGTAAAGGAAGATACCTGCTTTGAGCTTGGAAATCCAGTTGAACATCTTGAAATATGTGACAAGTTTGCTTTAAGTGCCCACCAACTATGTACTCAGCTATGACTGCCCCTATGTTGCTTGGTTTATTCTGACATTTTGCTGCTGTATTCTCCATAAAGAAGTGTGGTTAACTTAGTGAGAAGCCCTTGTTTAGACTAAAGTAGTGACCACAGCATTCCATACTGTTAGTAAGCAACTAATTTTTGTAGGATTTAGTCTTCACTATTGAAGAACACAACTGAAATGTAATATTGTTCTATTTTAAGAAGATTACTGTGTGTGTAAAAAAAAATACACTCTGCAGTTCCTTATTTTGCTGTCTGTAGCTTTAAAAAATCACTTTATTCCAATAATGTCAGCTCTGTGCACTTCAAGCACTCAACCTAAATCTTAAGAAATGGTATATAATTACATGGAAACTTGTGTTGTAAATGAGTTGCCACCTTTATGTAAAGCGGGGAGATTAATAACTTTGCAAAAAAAATAAAAAGTAAATATATATTTTCAGTGGAGTAATCTTGTAAGAATAATTGATTGTAACTTGTAACCTTTCCCTTTTTTTCCTAGGTGCATGCAGGAATCTACTGCATTTCAAACTAATCAGAGAGGTAGGTGTGCACCATAACATGCTGTGTATGTGTGTGTGTATATGTGTATATATATATATATATATATATATATATATGCTCATTTTGTACAAATAGATGGGGATCTGTTTATTGGAAAATATTGTCTACAGCTGTACCACAGACCTTTTAAGTCTGATTTAGATTCAACTTTTATTTCAATGTTATTTTTAAGAACAAAAATGGAGCAAAAAATTCCAAGTATCCAGAGGTGTTTATCAGTACACCCCAATTGTTTTTCTATGTGCACATTGAATATTGACCCAATAAATAAAAGCTACAGGGATGCATAAATGTTATTGCCATCTGAACCCCTATGGCAAGATTTTACTTTGTTCCCTCTCCTGCAGAGGAAGGAAGAGGTATTCAATTCCAACAAAAGTACTGCAAGTGCACTCAATGAAAAAAAAAAATATTATAGTGCCTAAATCATATAAGAAAACAGACTTCCTGAAAACTAACATTTTAACAGGGCTCATCTTGATCACTTTTAATATCCTATTCTGTCCTCTCCTGATGTGCTTCCTCGTCAACTGATTACCAAAATTTTTTTTTTTTTTAATTGCTATCATTTTCATTGTCTTCCCACAGCTCGCACGAGAAAAGGGATAAATGAACTAATGCGCCAGAAAATGTTGACCTCCCCTCTGGCTGTTTCAGGTTTACCAGTGTCACAATCGATCTCAACACCTATATTGGCAACACAGTATATCCTGTGCCCTACAAATACCCCGGGTACCTCACAGTCGGTCAGCAGCTTGTCAACCAATCCTTCTCCCAATAGCAGTAAGTATTTTATTCTGTGTTAAGTGAGAACAAAGTTTAACAATTTTCATTCAATGGTGTCTTCTTCTTCTGGGAATAGATTTTACAGTTTACAAACATTTGATATTTTCTATTGTAGTTGTGGGAACTCCACAGACAGTTTCTGTAGTCCCAACACAAAAAAAGCTGTCAACTACAGCTACTTCATCTCCAATGAGACGTAAACCGTGAGTTGATTTTGTTTATACAATAGCTACATTTTTTCCTGTATGTCTGTTTAACTGTGTTCAATAATCAAGCCTAAACTGTTGTAGAGACACTCAGAGAAGGAGAAGAATGGCTCCCATTAGCAGCTCAGCAGCAGAAAGGGACATGGCTTTAGATATTGATACCATTCAAGGGCTTATTGATGAGGACTTTCCAGTAAGTACTTAAGTACTGAAGATATTAATGATTGTGTGTGTGTATATGTAAATCACAATTTGTAGTGAAAATTTCAAAACCAATAATTGCTATAGGAAAGAAAATTTGCAGCAGGCAAACAACTTAATTTTCTTTTTCAGCAACTGGTTATAGAAAATGCCCGGGAAAAGATTTTGAGTAACAAAAGTCTTCAAGAGAAGTTGGCTGAGAACATTAACAAGATCCTTGCAAGGTAAGCAAGTGCCAGCATGTGTATATGTAGTAACCAATTAATGGTCATGCTTTTATATTTATATATATAATATATAAATATTATATTTTTATTTATATATTTTTTTATATATATATTTTTTTTATTTTTCAAGTGATTCCGCTGCACAGACCACCAAACAAAGTGATGGCTCTGCTGCAGAACAAGATGCCTCCATTGACGAAATCCTTGGCCTTCAGGTAAAACTCCAGAATAATTTGCCATTTCTCTAATGCATGAAGATGAAGCATGTGTATTCTTACTCATATTCTGGTGTGCTTTGTGTATTTCTTCCAGAGCTGTTCAGCAATCCCGCATAAAATTTACCTTTGTGAAAGAAATTCCATTTTTTTTTTAAATATTTCTTTATTGGCAGTAACAAAAATACAAATAAACATATACAATCAGCGGCACTGTATTAGATATATACTTCTTCTGCCCTTTCACCATTTTCCAATTTTCCAAACAAGAAAGTCAGATCAACAAAATGAAACATATAAAACCAATAACAAAACGTAACAAATGGGTAATGCACATGAATCGGTTACTTAAATCAATTACTCTAAAAATATCATGAGTAGTCGGAGGCCTGATTCCAATACATCTTTGCAAAATACCTACAGATTAAAAAGATAGGATATAAATACAGTATTTACAAATAATCATCCAGCCTTTAATTCCCAGTACCTAACTTACTACATATAGTCAGAGAGGTGTTAAGATGAGTGGAGGTTCCTGGTGTCATACCAAACTATGTCGAAAGAGCTCAATAATATCATTGAGTTGGGTGGATGATAAAGTGTGTCGTAAATATTTCATCCACGTATTAAAAAACTTTTGTGGATGGGTATCACTATGCTGAGTGGCCTCTGTTTTATCAATGATCATTATAGCCTGGAGGTATTGTAAAAATTGGCAGGTGGTGGGGGAAGGGGTTCTATCCATTGTTTCAGTATACATTTCTTAGCCACTAAAAGGCAAAGATGCTCAAATTTAGAAACTGAAGGCTGTTTTTGCATCCTGGTGAGGGGTGTCAGTGTGGAAGCATCATGAAAGATGGCCAAATGTGGCCGTATCTGTCTAGCCTGCCCTGTAACTACTTGCTTAAAATCAAAAACTTTTTCAAAAGTGGAAAATAACAGGGCAGTTCCAAAGTGCATGCTCCAAAGGAGCTGAAATTCCAGTTTTATAGACCTGTCACTGCTGTTCTTCTTTCGTCTGCAGGGTGACTAGTCTTGTCCCATCATCTGTCCTCCACATGCAACCTGCTGAGCCCCTGTACAGCTTTGTTCTCTGTACAAGCTCTGTAATAATGTCACTTCCATTTTTACTAGGTAATATCTGGGTTTATGTTTGGTGCAGAAAAATATGCTATATATATTTTGATTTATAGCATTGCTAACATGTTGACACTATATAAATATGAGGTAATAATATCTATCCCCCCTTCCATTATATGCCACTTCCCCACCTCTTAGATTGTAAACTCTTTGGGGCAAGGCCCTCCCCTTCGCCTGTGTCACTGTCTGAGACTGTCTGTCATTTGCAACCCCTGTTCAATGTACAACGCTGTGTAATATGTTGGCTCTATATAAATACTCTATTAATATTAATATATCATTTTATATTTATCTCTTTTGAGAAATATATTCTTTTTGGATCCTAGATTCATCTTTTCTGTCAATTTTAAGTCAATAGTGTCCAAAGCTAGTTTATCATTTTTTGTTAGATAACAGAAGGATAAGTAGCTGCACAGTAGCAATGTTTTTTAAAAGATAACATCACTTCTATTCATATCATGTTGTCAACAGCATTAAAAATACACGATCATTCTTTTTTGTGGAATTTTTCACGCCTTGCTTGTCTATTTCTGCATTCTTAATGTGATATGTGAAATATTTTTCTTATTTTTGCTGTTTTTACTTTTTCAGAACCCATTTTAACCTCCCATTTTATAATGCTGTTATTGTTTGACTTCTAAATGCAATAAAGGGTGGCATTTCATATGAACACTGTCCATTTTGGAATTGCTTAACAGTCAGCAGTTAGGGGTTCCCCTAATTTGTCCTGATAGATATTTAATTTGATTTATTGAGTTTACAACAGAATGAAAGGAAAATATTTAGTCGGGGATTACATTAATTTATCCTACCAGGCAGCATTGTAAATTAAATATTGCCTTACCTTGAGAACTGAACCCTTTTAAGGCTTGTTCACACTAGTTGCCACCTGATGCCTGTAAAATGTTAATGCTTCCTAAGCAAGGCCACTACTATAAAGTGAGATGTGTTTTATAGTTTTTGCAGGTGACATATTACAGTTATATTTTATGAATTAGGAAGTTGTTTTCAGGATTTCATAAATCATTTCCCAACAGGGAGGAGAAATTCATATGAGTGAAGAGGCTATTCATGATATCTTGGTTCAGACTGAGCTTGACCCAGACTTTCAGGAGCTTTATGATCTGTTTGCTTGTGGTAAGTATTAAGCAAGTGTTAGGTGAAGCCATTCAGATTTATGGTGATTGAGGTAAAAAACTAAACTTTGTTTTAAGAACCAAATATCCAGGTTAAAGTTTTTTCTTTAAATGTAAATTCCAGTGGTGGAGTCCTTGGGGAAGATGGGGGCACTAAACCTGAATGTGAGCTTTAAGGGGAACTGTGTGGGATTTTATTTTAATGTAAATAACCAATGTGTTATGTCCAAATGTAATATATAACTAGGTAAAACTGTGTAGATTGTAACTGTCAGTGATTTAAAGAAAAGGCTTCCTTCTCTTAAAGATTCAGTTTGTTGGGAGCCAGAGACCTTTTTTTAACTCACAATTATTTTGTAATGCTATATATTTACATATATACTTTGTGAATTATAGCGAATGGTCCAGTGTAGAAAATCATATATATATGACACCGGCCTGCCTGAAAGTGTGGTCACTCATCCCTGTGTTTTGTGCAGTTTTGACCACTAGTGTACCAAAAATGTTAATGCAAGTACAGAGTTTAGAAATGGTATTTCTCTTTATTAGATGTTTAATTTTGCTTTGTAATGATAGTTATCTTAATTCATTATTTCTTTTCAGTTTCATCCAAGGCACCCAAAAATACCTCTCGTGACCCTTCATCATCCGAAAATGTAGACCCTAACATGAGTGGCAGTGAGAAAAGTAAAAAACTGGACATTGTGGAAGACGGTTAGCAATTTTTATGTTCCTGAACTCTATTTATGAAAGGCAAAAGCAATTAAATAAAAGTTTCTTGTATGATTGTTCTGTTCTTTGAAGAGGAGATTTATATACATGCATACATGCATAGCTCACCCTTGTACTTTAAATTCTGCTCAGCTTGTGTCTTGGTTCTGAAATACAATTGGTGATTGGCTGTAGATTTTGGTCTCTCCAATACTCACTATAGACATGGCAATGCTCAGGATGACTGAATGGGTCCTGAATGCTTGCAGATTGGTAGAAATGTTGTACTGCGATGATTGTTTGGATATTGCACCCTGCGACCCTTTAAAACCTGCAATGATACAGGAGATTATCTGTTTTTTACAATGTGTGTAAACCCTGTACCATGTTAAGTATGTTTGGCAGCATGCTTCACTTTATTCAGTTTTATTGAACAAAACATGTGATGTCTATCAGGCTTGTGCTCGCCTTCTGCAGACCTAATAGATTGCTTAATAGCCAACTAAAAGGCAGCACTTATTTGTCTGTAGCTATTGCTAATGTCTCTAGGTAAAAACATTTTCAACAGATTCGCCAAAATGATTTGCTGAACAAATTCCTAAAATAGAGGTGTTATGTTTCCATGCTATGTTTTTACATATTTATCCTCCTTTTACAGTCACTTCCAGAGAGTGTGCAGAGGATAAGATGGATGATTGTGTAAGGGAGAGAGAAACCGATAGATCCACATTAAATGGCCAGCCTAATGCAGGGACACCTTTGAAAGAAAAAGCAGAAAGCAGCAGCCATTTACAACAAAATAATGAGGCCACCACCTTACGGAGTCCCATGGTTCACAGACAGTCTTCTGATTTTGTCCTCTCCATGGAGAGCTCTGATAATGACACTGTAATAGGAAGCACCAAGCAGTCACAGAGTTCTGTATTAGAGTCCTCCTACACACCACCCCAGGATGTCGAAATGGATAACAATTCTCCGGCAAATGAAGAAACGGACGATTGCTGCTTCATTGTAGAGGATGTCTTGCCACAGGCATCCATAAGTCCAGAAAAAATTAGACAAACAAATGTATGTTCAAAGGGCTCAAATGAACAACAGTCAGAAATGCCTACATGTGAGGGAACAACCAAGGAAAAGCCATTGGACAAGTCACAACAAGAGTCAAATAAAACCTTAGAAGTTTCACAGCCATCTACAATTGCTACCCAGGGGAGTGTTTTGCTTATCTCTTCTTCATCTCAGGTACTAAACTGCTCTAATGAGAAAGTTAATCAATCAGATGAGAACACAAAAATAGGTTCTTTGAACGAACTTTGTAATAATGAAAAAGATAAGCAAGCAAATGAGAGTGACTCTGGAGCTTCTATTGAAAAGGATATGGAATTGCAAAAGTCTATTGTGAATATTGCCCCTGCAGCGTGCCACGGGCAGAACCTGGGTCCAGAGATGGATCCTTATAGCTCTGGTGTTATTGTACCTAGTAACAGCCAGGCAGTTGTGGACCCCTCCACTATTGTGACACTCAATTTAATTGCAGAAGACCTTCCAGAAGACACAGAATTGCATAACGCAGTCAGAAGCATTCATGAAGAAAATTATCAAACAATTATTTTATCACCTTTAGTAAAAAATCAAGACATTAAAAGGGTTGGCCCATCACAAAATAGTTCTGGAGATTTTACAGAATCTTCAGTTGTGGGAGAACAAAGTCAACTGCTGGCTACATCTAGTGATGGTTTAGTGAACACCCTTAACATGCCAAATGGAGACTGTACTGTCTACACTGTCTCCGGGGTACCTACCACTACCGATGGGAATGTCGTACAACTAATGCCGTCCTCAGGTTCAACATTTACACCCACTAATAGCCTGTTTATAAGTTCATGTGTTCCTAGTAATGCTCCAGCCAAACAGCCCAACATTATGATGTTGACAAATAGTTCAACTAATACCAGCCAAAAGCAAACCGGTCTTTTCCAAACTCCTCCTCGTCCTGGCAGCATGTACACTGTTGGACAGGCCATATCACCAAAACTTTCACAAGGTGAGTTTCTCTAATCCTTTTGATTTGTGTGAACTTTAAAGAGATGATGAGCATATTTTAACGATCTTTGAAAATATAAAATAATAAAAGAAACGTGAGTTTGGTCTATTTTTGTTTTATTCTTTTATTTATTTTTAGTTAGCTGGTTGCTTATATATGTTTTCTTTTCAGGCTCTACTATCATACTCGCTTCACCTGTTCAGCCTGTGTTACAGGGAGTTATGAGCATGTTCCCAGTTTCGTTGGTTGGTCAGAGTGGCAGCACTTTCACCACACAGCCACATCAGGTAATAAAAACTTAATATCTGCCATTTTTTTTATATGAAAGAAAGCATTTGTGTGTTGTGGTACTTTGCTGCAAGAACATAATTTTGTTGCTGTGATGCAATCCTGGTAAATATCTTTCATGTATGTTCTGTTTGTAGTCCCAACAAAAGTAAACTTGTCAACTTGTCTTTGCAGGTAAACAAGAGCATATGATTAAAAAATGTTTATGGACAGGCATCTTGCCCCTATCAAGACAAAGTGACCGTGCCATTTGCAAAGCCCACTACCTGACCTTCGTTATTATTATTTATTTATTATTATTTTTGTCTTCAGCAGTCCCTTTCCTCGCCTTATTCATATCTTCCTCCATGATACTTCTGTCAGGTAGAATCAGCTCAGCGGGAGTGAGGACTGTGTTTTGTTCAGGCAAATAGCCACTAAGCCCAAGCCTAGGTTGTGGGATAGCCCAAGCCTAGGTTGTGGGATAAGGTCACATGCTCCCCTATACTCACTATATATTTTGCAGTGGTGGCAACAGAAAAAAACTGACTAACAGAGCTGTGACAAACACTGAAGAGGGGAGTATAATGAAATGATTTAAATCATGATCGGGTGAACTTTCCCTAGCCACTTGGGAAAGGTGGCAGTATCTTTCTATGAAAATTACATCAAATTCATAAATAAATCGAGTGGTATCTGGATTTATTTATGAATAAGTGTAAAAGATGAGTCTGCCTCCATATTTTTAGGTCAAGAGCATTTGGAATGGTCTTTGGCTTGTGTGGCAGCAGGGTGGCTGCAAGCATAACTTTAATAAGCAAAAGTCAAAACTTGCATATGACTTCAGCTGTCTATATCTCTGGGTGTACTGATTGTATTGATGTGTAGTTTCTCTAAAGGTAACCTCTACAAATATTTTTAATTGTCATATGCTCTGTTTTTGACTAAGTTTGCGTTGGGTTTGTAATGGTTTTATGTTAACTATGCAAAAGAAAAGCAAAAATTATGTATATTTTCTCAATCCATTTTTATAATGAATGTTTTTAAACATTTAAAAGTTCTACCGAAGAGCTGGCACAATACCATATCTTCATATGTCTTTGTTAGTTAGTAATCACTATTATGTGGCCAACCAGATTCATGTGGCCATCCATGGGGTTCTGGTTTATTCTGACTTGCTGGAACCACCAGTTTCTATTCCCCGTCCATAGAGTTACAAACCACCAAAATACCCTCCATTGACAATCGCATCCCACTTGCGCAGGGTTTAGTTGAGCTTCTGTAACAAACTTGGGTTAAATCGTAGAGACAGACAGAGCCTGTTCTGTCATAATACATCTTGTGATATCTGCCCCTAGAGGATAACAATTTTTGACTTGCTCATGTAATTCTTTTTGCATTGTCTTTTTTAATAAACAAGATTCGGGTTATAATTTTAAAAATGCAATTGCATTTTTGCGAACCTCATTCGCAGTTAAAGAATGATTGTAAAACTGCAAAGATTAACATTTTTTTTTTTTTTTGTAATGTTTAAATATTGTACTGAGCATTCACCAAGATCTGCATTTTTTGGTCTTGCAGATTTTGCATGTTCCAGTCTCTAAACCTGTGGTTCCGAAACTTCCTCTACCTCCAAAGTCTCAAATATCTCTTCCCAAACCTTCAACAAGTACAGGTACATACAAGATAAAATTCTCGGCATAAAAAGAATTATGAATGTAGTCTGAAAATAACACTAGCGTATTGAGTCAATTCACGTTTTATGTCATTCATTTACCCTGTCCCCAAAAAATCTTATCAGGTTTTTATGTCTTGCAACATTTTGTAATTGTTATATTTTTGTACAGATTTTTTTTTCCACTGCTAATAATTTTGGGCCGGTTTGCAGCCACATCTTGTTCCAGCAGGATCAGCAATAATTTCTTTGGATTGGTGTCCTGATGGTGGTGCGGCAGAACATGCCTGTGCAGTGTACATTGGCATTGCTGCTTTTAGTCTCTCACAGTAGCATGCAAGATAGGACTGTAATGCAAGACAGGAATTGTGAATATCTCCATATTTACTTTTATTATCCTGTCCACACCTGTACTTACTCGCATTTCCTTTTTTTCCCCATTTCTTTTTTAATTTTCCAGTTGTGAAAAAAGACAACTCTGTGTAAGCTCCAAGTCAGTTATGTCCGAGCCTACGCAAAGCTGTGGACTCTTCTACACATGTAAAAAAAAGTTAATGCTTGGTCATTGACTCATCACCGTTACTTTTCCCTATATTAAAATAAAGTGAACCTGTAATGTTGTTCTGCATGTGCAGTTTCTTTCAGTTAAAGAAATTGTACTTTCCACAGAGTAATAGACATTCAGAAAAGAAATGAACCTTTAACCCTACTGTATTTACTTTTTCCTGTCTGTTGATTGGTTTGAAGATATTTGCATTATTATTATATGGCTGTAATTACTGTTGTAACATTTTCTCTTATTCTAGCTAAACTTTTGCCCAACCCAGCAGCAGGTTCCATGAGCCGACCCTCCAGCTCAGTGCAGAGGTCAGTGTTTTTGGTATTTGTTTTGTAAGATCTCTTATATCGGATGTGTTCAGCCTAAAATACCCTTATTTGTAGATGGCAGTCTTCTGAAAGCTTTCGGCTGAGCAAAATATAAATCTGTAAGGTTTTTAGGAATTAGGTGCAATGTATTTAGTACATGCAATCAACTCCGTTTGTTTAAAAATACCTTTGTCCTGAGATTTTGTTGTTTAGGCATCTTCAAGTGTTCAAGCAATAGCATCCTACTAAGCTTCCTCTCTACTCCCATCTGTAGGATGCTGGAAACACATAGCATTCCAGCAGTCATAATTCCACTGACACTTGGCATACAGTAATTGGGACATAATTAGCAGAATATTTAGCACATAATTAGCAGAAAACTGACTTCCTTTAAAACAAGTGTCCTTTTTTTCCTTTTTATCCTTTTTTTTGCAGAGAAAATGAAGAAAAGAATTTCACCTCTGAGATTCAGCTGAAACCTGAAGAAAGATCCCTACCAGAGACATTGAATGTTGTTTCCAAGTCAGTGGAACCTCATAGAAGAGTCCTGTGCTTTGATGGGAAATCACTCGCCTCCACACCAAATGCAAGAAGCCAAAAGAAAGACAATAATGACAATATGCAAACTGCTTTGGCATCCACAGAGACTGCATTTTCTAAAATGATCCTGTCCACGGAAACTAGAAAAACAGAAAATTCAGTCACATCAATAGATAAAAGTTCCAGACTGGATATGACAGCTACACAGGCAAAAGATCAACCCGGGGAAAAGAGGCCTTCAAGTTTAGGCGATGGGTACAGTGTCAACAAGGAGAATGTGTTGCAGGCGAGCACACCAGTTCCTTCAGCAGGGCAGATAGACAAAAATACTACAAGTCAAGATAGTTTGCATACAGAGAAAAATGGAAAACCTCCTCAAGAACCTGTTAAAAAACACACTGCACTGCCTAACATTCTAAGGAGGACGCCACATAAAATGTCATTAGAAAGGGTCTGCTGCACCAGCCCTCTAGCAAAACAAGCCAGCCAGCTCTTGCAGGACATGCAGTTTCAGAGTCCAATTACAAAGCCACGGTCCATTGGAGAGGTACCACGAACGCCCGGTTTTGCTCCAGAGGAGAAGTTAGCAGATAGCAATTCAGACCACACACGGACTCCAATATGCCGGCGTTTAAATGAGGATGGAGGGACACCCAAACCCATGATGCCTCCTGCAACTCCAGACATGCCCACGTGTAGCCCTGCCAGCGAAGCTGGTAGTGAGAACAGTGTCAATATGGCTGCACACACACTAATGATACTATCCCGGGCCTCCATGGCAAAGGCTGGCGGTAGCACACCACTGAAGGACAGCACCCATCAACCCAAACCATCAAAAAGTACCGCAAAAAAAAGAAGGCTTGAGGATTCTGATGAGTATGATCGGCGGTCACATAGAAAAGAGCTTCTAAGCCCCTCAAGTTTGCAAAAAAAGAAAAAAATGAAGGTGGGTCAAAATTTTAAAGATGTTTACATCATATATTACATTTTTTGGCAAATGCTATACAGAATGGGTTTTGTATCTAGTGCTTCTGGTAAGTATTAAGCCATATTTACACGATTGTGCTGTGTTAAGTGACCAGTAATGTGCTATTCATGTATTCAATGGACATTTAAAGATGCATTGGCCAATGTGTATAAATGTGTGTTGTCCAAGCAATGAAATTTCATCCCAACCTTAGGGATTGGTTACTGTGTTTTGGGTTCTTTCAAATCTGCATTTGAGTTTAGTTAGTGGGTTGCAGTAAGTGGTATTAATAATGCTCACTACTGTCAGCTGTCACATGAAGTTGGTTCTTTTTTACCCAGCGCTGTCATGCGGGGTGCCCCTCGAAATCGTGCAATGAAGAGCTGAATGTGAAACCCTTACCTCATCTGCTGATCTGCTGATAGTCTGTTCTTACAATGCTGAGATACCATCCAACATGACTGCACTGACAATTGCTTTCCGATGATGCTCTTGTGCCCTGTATATCAGTCTGAACCAGAGCGCTACTGATGCTCCATGCCATTGATACTTTCATCAACACTCGACACCTTACCAGGCTTCCCCCCAGAATTTTTTTTCAGGCAGGTGGGGCTAAGATGTCATTGGGTGATCACAAAGTGAGCTGAATTACACACAAAAACACATTTGGTACTCCCTGTTGTTTGTGCCACAGTTCTCTAGTAAAACCTGTAAATGTGGGCACTTTCTACCGCCTACCAATATATTATTCCAGCTTTGTGATGCTGTTCCTTTAGCATGCATGGTTTTTCCAAAGTCTTCATTATAAACCAACTGCTCAGTTCTTTCTAAATGTGACAAAGATTTTTAGTGATTCAAGTTTTGTGTAATAATTTTGCCTAAGCAGTTCTCTAATAACCACCGGTGGGTTATGCACCAGGCTAAATGAGGCTGGAGAGAGCCTTACATGTGAGAATAGTGTAGAGGTTATAACAAATATCTGGTTATCACTGTTGACTTCCCATGGGATTTTTATATCTTCATCAGAATTAGATGCCTTACATATCAAATGGGTAGAGAGATTTTATAATGTTTAAAGTTATTGTGTATAGAGCCCAGTGCATATAAACCGATCTGTATGTATTGTATATGTTACCATTGCTTCTGGTTTTTATACATCAGTCCTTTTTAAAGACAGAAGTAAATGCTTCCATTTAAACAATGACTAACCCCTCCCCTCCATGACTTTACAGAAGCATCGGAAGAAGAGCACGGACAACTTCCCTGCCGGAATGGATGTAGAAAAATTCCTAATGTCCCTTCATTATGACGAGTAGTTTGGACTCTTCCTTCTATCTGCACAAAGTACCTTATAGCAGCAGTCATGCTAAATATATAATATGTATAGATACTTCTGTAAATAGTCCTGTGACTTCTAAAGGGTCACATGTTTTGTAATATGTAAAATGAAGGCACTTGCTTAGTTGATGCCATGTTTATTTAGGCTGTATATATTGTATACTTGTGATAAGCAGATGATACAGATTGATCAGATGTACCTAAAATATAAATGTAACCCAAACATTTTTTGTTTCCTCATAGAGTAGGAAAGCGTTAAAACCCATCATTTTTTTTTTTTTTTTTTTTTTTTTTACGTCCCGCTAGGGAGATTTTATTTCCTGTCCTGGAGACCTAACAAAAAGTGAGAGCAAATCTCCCAAAACATAATGGGGAATTCTCCACTGAAAAATGTATCCTCACTTCTTGTTCCCTTACGTGTACAAAAAAAAAAAAATTCAATTTTTGTCTTGGTCACAATAGAGAAAAAGGTGTCCTATGTAAAATTCTTTCAGCAGGAACATGGACTGCACTAAAACTTTCTTCGCTAGTTTTGGTTTTACACTTTAAATACAATGCAGAATAAAAGAGTTCAATAAAACTCACACCAATCTCCAAAAGGATCTGTTGCAGCACCTTTTACTTGCAGTGACTGAAATGATACCACCATAACATTCCTAATACTAGGGATCAATCTTTCATCTGCTCAAATTGTGTGCAATGTGTCTCTTCATCTTTTCCTACTGTACCTCATACCTTCAAATAAACATTCACTATAAAACCTCCATGGTTCAGTTGATTTCGGCAGCAGAGATTAATGTGAGAGCCTTTGGTGCACTTCACACTGCAGATGTGATTGTGCAGAGATTAGTCACAGGTCTCTTGGTGAGTTATCACTATTGTCAAGATTGCTTATGTAACATGGCCCTTATTTTCTTACATTAGCACCATTCTGAGACCAGAAATACTACTTATGTCCCATAATCCATACAGGTCTTCCTTGAACACTTCCTCTTATTTTTCAAGGACAGTAATCTACTTCTCTTATGTAGTAGTTTGACATTTACCATAAATGTATTGGAAAATGCACTTTAAGCATTAAAGGTCATTTCGTGGTACTTCATATAAACCAATCTCTCCGTTTGTTTCCTTCAGCTACCACATCCTGTTGTCTCAGGCAACCACAAGCAAGTCCTATGTAATGAAAATGAATAAAAAGACAGCACATTTCTAGCACAGAAAGCTAGCTGGTCTATGATTTCATCCTTTCCTTTAGTAATAGTTGAGATTAAATTCTTTATGATCTCTGCAGGGAAATCTGTTCATTAACCTTTTCAAGCTCACAGAATTGCCTCTTCATTCTTGGTTACTTGTTTGATACCCATAAATCTCAGATGTTTGGATAACGGGCATGTTTTTCAGCAAAATGGGTTCTGTCTTGTTCATTCTTTCTAAATGTTTTTCATGTGTTCCTCAATGCAGACATGTAAATTTCTCTTTATTCTCCATGTATGCAGTAGGAGAGAGCTGCATTATAAAATATATATCATCCTCTCGGAGTTGTATTTAATCCTGTTCTGTACAGCGACTGACATTAATAAGTGTTTCTGTTTAAACTTATTGGCTATCTTTTTAATAGCCCAGCACTTCTGTTTTGCTAACAATTTTGTATTAAAAGAAAAACCTTTTAGTTTTCATCTGTCGTGGATTTTTTTCTTCTGATATTACTTTTTATGTTTTATATCTGTGTAAACTGTGTTGGGTTGCTCAGAAATCTGTAGTGATTCCCTGTGAAAATCTAAATTTCTAGCTTGCCTTGATATCCGCTTTGTGTAATGAGGTTTCATATTCAAGGCTGGAAACAAATCTGTACTATTGACTACTATGGAGAATTCCTTATTTCTTTTTTTCTCAGTTAATGGCTATCCATGTTTTTTTTTTTAGTATGGTTGTCCTGACTAATTTGTCCATTCAATATTGTTTCCATTTCTTCCTAATACATTTAAACAAATGATTATTACATTCGTACCATTGTGGTTGGGAGCTCCACATCCTAAAGCGGAACTATCAAGACATTTTTAGCATTATATAAAAGGGAGGCTAGACCTTATATGAAATATACATTGTTTTTGGTGGGGGTTCTCCACTCCTTTCGTGTTTACTGACACAAAGTAACACATGTAAAGACTGCAGGGGAAACCTGCAGCCTCCTGGGATACATGGGTCACAAATCCCAGGCTGCTCATGCCTGAGAGTGGCCATGCACACTACCACTGCTCTGGTCAGAAGTTTGGTGAGTTCTTTTTTTTTTTTTTTTCCTGTCATGTGATGTCACTCCAGCCCCACCACTGTCTGCTTATGCCATATGGGGAGAGGCTGTCTGCTCCAGAGACTTCACACCGGCCTTCACAGATGAGTGTGACAACAGGGAATAGGGTGACTAGGGTAGGTGACAATGGATTAAGGTGACAAGAGGCACTGTGGATGGGTGTGACTACAGGCTCCACCCAGAAGGGTGGGCATAAAGTGCAGGGGTCTGATATGGCAGTTGGGTGTGGGGGCCTGATTTGTAGTAACATCTATGACATCAGTACCAACCAATCACAGAAGACAACACACTGACTGGTTGGAGAGCCTGGGCCATGAGGGGAGGGCTCCCGGCAGAAAAGAAGGTCAGGAGTGGATGGGATTTCACCACTTCCATATGTTTTAATTAATGGTTATTTTTTTTATTTTTTTAGATAAAGCCGACTCAGCCAAGACCACCAGGAACTGACATTCCAGTACTAGTAAGTGAGAATAGATAACTAATAATATCTTAGAGTTTAGGTCTGCTTTAATTGCTGGTTCAGATTATGCCTGTAGTTGCACATGATGCAGTTTTGTGTATACACACCTTCACTCTTAGAGTTAATCCTGTTTAATAATAGTAATTGTTTGCAGCCCTCTGTGGATTACAGAACCCCATCCACTGGTTTTAGGAAGATATGGTGTAGTTCTATGGAACTAAAATACTTTCTGTCCTAGGATAACAATGCAGCTTCTCCATAGATATAGTACTGTGAGGATATCATAGTAAAATACACCATCATCGTTGAAATTGTTTGGTTCTCCTTGAGTGCTGCCGCCAGCACCAGCACCTGATTTTAAAAGGCTCCTGCTTGATTGTTCAGTAAATATTACATTCACTTGGCTATTAAAAACAGAATAATATTCAGTTTTGCATGCAGTGTGACTGCTGCCGACAGCTTCCATTTACTCATGTCAGGAGAAGAACATTTCACCCTCGCTGAGTATAGCTGTATCTCCTACTTCAGCAGTAGTCCAGATTTCTGAGTCGTTTTAGCAATCTATCTCACTGACCCTTCATGCAAGATTTCTAAGCAGTTCACACTGTTTGTCCTCACAGAATCCCTTTCTAAGCCTGGAGATCATATATTTAGGCATCACAGTCTGATGCGTTCACCTGATTGGCTGGGTAATCACCCTAATTTTTAACAATTATTTTAGCTATTGAAATTGTCCTATATATATGCCCAAGATGTTGGAATCTGTTGAATTCACTTGTGGGAAATATTGGTGTGTGGTAAATTCCAACTTGCAATGGTGTGCTTTATTCTAACATTTGAAGAACAGCTTGCTGGGTCTTTTTTTAAAGTCCCTTAGAAGGATGAGACTGTTCCAGAGGACCTAAAACTATGTATCTATGGTCTACAGCAAATAAAAGCAAGTTACTACTACCCCCTCTTCAATGCAGTTTTTAAAGATTTCCTAGTAAGGATTTTGGCAGCCAGTGGCCTACATATAGTGCATCCAGCTCTGGCTCATGTTAACAAGGGGATCCGCAACGTTAGAGGAGGGGGTCACACTCTTTCAGGACAACCCTGAGTATCAGATTTGGCTGGCTTTGCCCATAAACCGTTCTTCATACCCTGTTTCCCCATCACTTACCCGTAATTAAGTGCAGGGATCTCCGTTAGTGTAGGGATCAGCAGCTTGCTTCCTTGTTCAGAATCGTGTGCAGGCCTTTTCTTTCAGTTTGGCTCAGGAATAGACATGCCCTGCAGCCAGCATCAGAGACACACAGGCTGCAGCCAGCATAAAGGACACACACGCAGGATCAGATATCTGGAGCTGTCTTATAAACGGGTGAGTGTCTTTTTTTAATTATTTTTTTAAAAATCGGGGGTGGCTTACTTAATGGGGATGTCCTAAAATCAGGGAAACAGGGTAGTAATAGTTCTATCAAACAGTTTCTGTTGGGTAGTTATGGCTACTATTTCAGGATTACATTATGTTAGCTCACGTTTTGACAGTCACGGTCCTTTCTTCTTATATGAGTGTATGGGATAGTGTGCAGGTTCAGTTCCTTTGTTTTCAGTCCCAAAGTGTGGTAGTTGACTGCCATTCAGTCTCAGATTTTCAAATCCCTCCATGGACAGTAAATAAGAAGCCTTTAAAAGGACAAAGGACCTACCCCTCATGTATTAAAAATAATGCTCAACAAGGAAAGGAAAAAAAAAAAAAAAAAAAAAAAAGCTTTTTTACAATGAAAAAAATATGAAAGTTAAACTTCACAAGAGCAACAGCCTGAAAAACTTACTTTGTCCTCAACCTCCAGCACCATTCTGGTGTATCATAAGCTTCTATGTCCTATATCGGGGTAGGCAAATTTTTATGGCCACCAGGCCATTTCAGGGGTGGGTGGGAGTACGTTAGGCCAGACTCTAAATCCTGCCCTAATGGCTCCACCCACTCCCAGGGAACACCGGCGGAATATCAACACTGGCTGTAGTAAATAGGGGAGAAACCCCAAGGAGGCGGCACCGGAGCGCCGGCAGTTCCTAATGTCCCCTGGCAGATCTGTTAGGCCGGAACAAACTACCGGCTAGGCTGTATCTGGCCTAAAGGCTTGAGTTTGCCGACCCCTGTACTATATGAGTAAACTGGTTTAGATACATCTTACCCATACAGGACTCCCAAGTGCAGGTTTTTGAACAAGGAGTCACCTGGGGCAAATTGTCCTTTGCAGGAACTTAATAGAGAAAGCTAAACCTAGGTACAGATTTACTGAATGAGCTAATAAATAAACCATAGGCATTTACTAGCCTTCAGAGTTTAACCTTCCGAAGACTAATATTTTGATTTACAAGAAAACTGAATTAGGCAGACACCAGCTTCAGATATAAAAGTTTTATTTTTGTATTAAAGAGATGTTCCCACACAATGCTGCTCTCTGTACAATTGTAGAAAACAAAAACCTGTATGTTGATGTTATTTAAAGTGCTATTCTCACAGGAGCAAACAGGACCATTTGGAGTTACTACTGGACAATTCTACTTGAGTGGAACTAGAAAAGTACATGAAGTGTACATATATGGAGTAGAGGAGTTGTACATTCAGTTAAGTTTGAGAACTTTGGTAACCTTATTGTATGCCCATCATCTGCAGATATATACAAGCCATTATAAATAGATTTAGAAAAATGAAAAGTTGGGGGAATCATTCACTGTATATCTGTGGTTGGTATTACTGCATTAAGCTTTCTTCTAAATGTAATGAAGTTGTAGTGAGTTGCAGTAACAGTGTTGTATTGATGAACAATTCATATTTGAAAGATTAAGGTTCATCAGGAGGATGAAAGAAAGTGATCAATGGTCTTTGCTAAAGTAGAAATAGTTTGGACTTCTTATACAAAGAAAAAAGAATGTTCATAAACCTCTGAGAGAAGACTGGTGTAAAGCCAAACAGATTGTAATAAAATGTATGGCTGCCCACATTCACAATTGTGCTTCTACAGTTTCTCTATAAGGATGGCAGAGGCTCCTCCACCACCATTACAGATTCCAGCAACACCATACTCTCCCTTCTTCAATGCATGAGCCATGTGTCCAACAATTCTGGCCCCAGACATCCTAAAAAGAATACAAATGTATTTGTTAATATAGTAACAGAAAAAGGTAACATTTTTTAGGTACCCGCTCTGAAGAAACCAAAGTTTGTGACTCAAACAAAAAAGGTTCACCTACCCAATAGGATGCCCAAGAGAGACTGCTCCTCCATTGACGTTCACTCTAGCAGGGTCTATATTCAGCATTTTGACATTGGCCAGAACTACAACACTAAAAGCTTCATTGATTTCCCACATGGCAACATTTTCTTTCTTTACTCCAGCAGCAGATAAAACCTAGGGAAGGATAGCAGATAAAGGTATAAGGAGTTTAACTATGGCTGCTGATAATAAGACCATTTGTAAACTATAAGAAAACAGAACATAGGAAACTGTACATAGATGTACATTTTTTTTTTTATAAGTGAAATAAGTGCATTTTTAAGTTACAGAGAGAACTAACCAGCTCAGTTCCTTTTTATGAAATCTTACAACAGACTTCACCATATATGCATCATGGTGCCAATTTTTCATCCTTTGTTCTGGTGATCTCTTGCAGCATCTTTAAAGCAACTTCCCCATTTACATGCACAATGAATGCATTGCATTTCTCTAAATGGGTTTGATGATAGGGGTGGACCAAACCTACCTACTGGGGGTTAGGTGCTTGTAGTCTCCATTAGAATCTATAACACAGTGCAAATGCAGAGGGACAATAGGGAGACAGAATAGAGTTGTCATCCTAATAAAGGGCCTTCAATATAACCTTTATAGTGGGATCGCCACTTCTTACCTCACTGAAAGCTACAGATTTATCATTTATTAATCACTAACATTTTAAATCTTAATAGATTTTAGAGACTGAGTTAGCAAACTAACTAAAATGCGACCATTTCATATACATTAAAAGTCACATACCTTGGGAATGGCATATGCCGGGGCAATTGGAAAGTCAATTGGCTCTACTGCAGCGTCTGCAAATGCTATTTTCATTTGGGGGAAAAGATAAAAAGGTCAGTTTCAAAAGCTAAAGAATCTGGGAAGAAAAATGATTATATCAAATAACATGGCAACTTATATAAGCTGCTCTTAACTCAATAAAACAGAAGTCTAGCCAAAAGTATTACAACCGTGTTCCAATTAACTTATCTCATTGCCTTTAGTAGGCGAAAGATGGCAATAAGTTGTGTATATATCTCCTTCATAGTGCCCATTCACACAATTACTGCTATGCAGCCAAAAATTAGGAAAGTTCAGCCACAAGTTCAGCCACATTGGTGGAAATGTCGTTAGGGAGTGCTAGCAGATGAATGTCAGGCTATCAAAGAAAGGGCATAATTTTAATAGACTACAGTTAGATTTGATTAAAAACACTGAATCTAGACTTTAATCTATTAAAAAAAAAAAAAGGTATTGAGGTATATGGCCACAAGTACGTGTATGTACTTAAGTGTCCATATGATCAACATCCACACAGTGACGCTTAACAGTGAGAAACCAGTTTTTGGCATCCCCATTACACATTCAACCACTTAGTGTATACTTTTTAACCGGCATTTACTTTCAGCTAAATGAATGTCCAATGGAGTACTGGAAAAAAAAATTCCAAGTGAATTTTTTTTATTTTAATTGAAAAGCCCTGAAAATGTTATACATACCTAAAATACGTGCCAGAGGTGTGATATTGAGTCTTTTTGCCACTTCTGATGTCATGAGAACCAAAGCTGCCGCCCCGTCATTCAGTGTGCTGGCGTTGGCTGCGGTCACAGTGCCTGCCGAAAGTGGGAGAGGAAACTCACAATTACTAAAGAGAATCCTAAACTACTTCATCAATAACATTACCCAAATTATAGCTCTACTGTATGGTATCCCAAGTCTTACAAAAAATAAAAAAGTGCAGGACAAAAATACACAAAGAATGCTCATTTATGAGACTTAATTATTATAGAACCTGCAAATTGTATGCAAATGGTGTCCTGGCTGAGATTCGTACCCGAGACCAAGCGCTGTCAGAGTGCTAACCTCTGAGCCACCTTGCTGCCAATTTAAAGAGTGACTGAACTGAAGGGACATCTGTGGGAACATTTTGGTGTTTGCTGAGACACCAAGTAAAATCTCTCAATGAAGAGACAAAGTTGTCTTTAGAAATTATGTTTTCCTATTTTTAAAAGCTACGAGCCAACAATGCTGCCAGGGCCAAAGCACCAGTTAGCCTGGACGAGTTAAAGCTTTCAATTTTTTGCCTTTTTATTTTTTTAATTAAATGCCATGTCCCCAAAGTCTCCATAAGCAAAGTATTCCTTCATTGTGTTCGCAGCCATATATTCTAATACCTTTTTGTGGAATAGAAACAGGAATAATCTCATTGGCAAACTTCCCAGCTTCCCAAGCTGCTTTGCTTCTTGTGTAAGAGCTGATAGCATAACTGTCTTGGTCTTCCCTTCCAATATTTAACTTCTTGGCTGTGTTTTCTGCACAGTTTCCCTGGAACAAACCACACAATCACCAGTCACAATTAAATATACAGAATCACAATCTCAAATCCTAATCTCAGTCATACCACAGGCTGCAAAGCACCACATTCAATGAAGCAAATAAATTTCCCTGAATTTGTCCTTATAAAGGTCCAGGTTGGGCTGTAGGATGCGGTTATTGCCAGATCTCCTTTACCCTCCTAAATCTCTACCCTGAACTGTGCTTCATTCATTTGAATTTGGTACTGACATTTTTATGAATGGGCTGAACAGAAATGGTGTTTAGCAGCAAAAGGCTTGTATACACAATAGCTCATTCACCCCTTTATAGCAGAGCACCTTGTTGGACTGTTACAATATGAACTGTTCTATTTTAGAATAGTGTGACAAATATGATGGGCCATTTTGGGTGAATATATTATAAATCTAATTCAAGCTGCATGGTTTGTAAAGTTTTTTTGTTTTTTAAGCTGAGCAAATTGTACACACAATCAAGATCACAGAACATGAAATACCAAATCTTCACCAAGACTGAAAACGAAAAAATATATAGGATTGTATGCAGATTAAAGTTACTAGTACTTCACCATTTTGAAGAAAACAAATTCAGACTGTATATTCAGATTTTACACACATCCTGTTGTGACTGAATTGCTTATAATATCATACCATGTGGAACTTATTGTAGACGTCAGTCAAGCCATCCTTTACTATTAAGTCTTCCAATTTCACACCTCCATATGGAGTGGCTCCTCTGCTCATGCAGTAAGGAACATTAGACATACTCTCCATCCCTCCAGCCACCATGATTTCCTGTAAACGAGATAAAGATCCTAAGATCAGTAAATGGCCATGGGTTATATTGCCTACAGCTACCATATTGTAGCTGAGGCAGCTCACGTTGAGTAATAGACAGCAGCCATTTCAGCACTGAGGTCATGCAACTATGATCTCCAAGTTTCTCTGTATGGCATTTACGTATGCTGGGTATGATCCCAACTGTTCAGGAAAAGAAGCCAGGCATGCACAGAACAGATAACTAGAGGAAGTATTACAGCACAATTTTGACAAAGAAGGAAAATTATACATAATCACAAATGTATTTGAGAGTCCCTGAAGAAAATAAGCACTGGGTTCATAACAACTCACTCAAAGATTAACATTTGTTCTACAATTTTTGACTCATTGAGTCTGATTTAATAAAGCTCTCCATACCTGGAGAGGATACCTTTTATCAGTGAAGCTTGGTGATCCACCAAGCCTAGAATGGATTTCTTAAGTAATTTGCCATTTGTTAGCAAATGTTTTCAGTCCTTTACCAGATCTATTTCAGATTTGCTGGATAACCCTGTTTCACTGATGAAAGAGTATGCTCTCCAGTCTTTGAGAACTTTAATAAATCAGGCCCAATTACACAATGGTATACAAGTTACAGTGTGCTCATGCTTCTAGATTAGACTGCAGTGCTCCACATATCTATTATATCTAGTGACAGAGCTGAAACATCAATCTTACCTGGTGTCCACACATCAGGGACTGTGCTGCCAGCATGATGGACTTCATTCCTGATGCACAGACTTTGTTTATGGTAGTGGTGGGAGTAGAGATTGATAAGCCTAAACAAGGTGAAGGAAACAGGGATTTTTAATAGTTATTTCAGTTATGACATTTTGTTTAAACACACACACACCACATTCTTCTTCTCAACCTTGTCAGAAGCCCCGTGCCCAGAGACTATCAAGGTGGAACAGTTACAACCTTTATTATCTTACCGTAACATTACGGATATGGATGAAGGGAATCAAGCCTGCTATCTTGACTAGAGCCCCATGTTCTCTTGATATAAACTATTAGATGTAAACTGGCATCAAGCAAGTTTTAAGATGAATTACGATTCATTCACAATGTGTAGGGGTTTCTTGATGCAATATCATAATTCACAAATCTGAGTTGAAATAAGGGAACTGAGCACTGTGTAATTGTTCCTTATTTGCAGAATTACAGTTTGGTTGATAACAAATCCTTCCCACCATGCAGCAAACTGGAAAACTCTGCTCATCTTTACCTGTTATATTTCCTGTACATTACCAATCTGTCAAAGTTTTATTAAAAGTGTGTTATGAGCAAAAACTAAAGTTTAAGATAAAGTGTTGGCTGTAATATACTTTATTCTACAAAAAAAGAATGTGGATAGCAGTTTGACATGGAGACAGCTTTTTAGAGGACCAACCTGTAAATTCATCTTTAAGACGACAAAAATGTGACTTACACAGCCTCATCAAATGACTTTCTGGCAGAGTTGAAATAAATGAAGTTTACCTGCACCAAGGACAGCCTGTCTGGCGGGTGCTTGTCCCTGCCCAGCCTGTAGGACATTGCCCATGTAGGCCTCATTCACCTGCTCTGGAGAAATACCTGTGTGGGAAAGGACATTATTAGTGTTCTTCTCAGCTGTAGACTGCACAGTACAACTACATTTTGTATGATCAAAAACCAAACTAAAAACAAGTGTCAAATTGTTCTGTTGCCTTTTATATATTCTTCCTCAATACATAATTGTATTTTTTAAAGTTTCAATAAAAAAAAATATATAATATATTAGAAATTGTGTAACATTTAAACAAGGTCAAAGTAAATGTTAGTGTAGCTTGTGAACAAGTGTTCAAGTAAGAACCAGCCACAAGTCTGGAAGGCTTACCTGCTTTTTCAACTGCAGCTTTAATAGCGATAGAGCCAAGCTTGGATGCCGGAAGAGATGACAGGGACCCCTGAAATGACCCTATCGGGGTCCTCACTGCACTAGCAATAACCACTTCCTAGATAAATTAAAAAAAAAAAAAAAAGGAACCAGAAGGCTAAAAATACAGAATAGCAATCCATTTGGCGCACACACAACACATATGTCTAATTTTGTGTGTGTGTGTGTGTGTGTGTGTGTTGCCACAGTTGAGGGTAAGGGGGTATTTAGAAAGTGTGCCATACAAGTCTCCCCTCCTTAGAGCAGACATATATAGTTCGTGTGTGATGTGGTGGGTGGTTAGGAGAACTCTATGGGTCCCATTTATGAAAGCTCTCCAAGGCTTCATCAGTGACGCTGGGTGATCCAGCAAATTAAAAGTCATTTGTTAGCAAATGTTTTCAGTCCTAGACTAGGTGCATTTTGGGTTTGCTGGATCACCCAGCATCACTGATGATGACATGTTGCCATGTCAAAGATGCAATGTTGAACAAGCAGGAAGTGTCCAATTTGAGACTAACTATGCTACCGTGTTTCCCCGAAAATAAGACACTGTCTTATTTTTTTTTGGGCTTCCAAAAACACACTAGGTCTTATATACTTTTTTTAATGAAAAAAAAACACTTACCATATTCATGTATGAATATGGCCATAAAAAAAGGCACATTTTGAAGTGGTTAATGTATTAAGGTGCTTTAACACTGATCCACAGATGCAGCACAGTGCACCAGAAAAGATACGGTAACCCACAGGTGCACTGTACAGCATCTGTGGATCTGTGTAAAATCAGCACTCAGTGGATGTGGCCGGGGCAATGATTGCTCACATTTTTTATTTTTCTGTGCATTTGAGAGTTTTATATGGTGACCCAATTGTAAATTAAACTCTTCATTGATTCATTGCTACCGGTATTGGTTACCGAATTCAGCATTTCTCTTCTTGCACTGTTACTGTATTAAATCAGCCAGCTTGTCCTTACAAACCTAAAATCAGCACAAAATGTGGCTGGGGCAATGATTGCTCACATTTTTATTTTTTTTTTTATTTTTATACCGTAATTGTGCTGGTTAAAAAAAAAAAAAAAACACCCTTATCAGAAGACGCGAGCCGAGTTCCTGGCTTCTGACAGGCGAAGTGCATGTAATATCACTCCGCCTGTGACAGGAGCTGGAACTACAAGGCAAGCATCGGCTTGTGCGGCTCCGGAGTGTGTACGCCCGCTGTCTCCCGCTCGGTGAGTATTTTTTATTTTTTTCTACTAGGTCTTATTTTCGGGGTAGGTCTTATATTAGGGCAGGTTGGGGGGGGGAGTGCTAGGTCTTATTTTCGGGGTAGGTCTTATTTTCGGGGAAACGCGGTACATCCCAAAAAATACATTATGTAATGTGGTTAAAGCTACATAGATGGTCAGGCTTGGTGTTGCTGGTTTGCAAATGTAAGAACACATGTGTAGGGAAGGACTTTGCTCAAGAAGTGTAAATAAATATATGCCAGTATATTGTTTATTTGCTCATCAAATAAAGCAGTTTATTCTACTGTGAAAAGAGTCGGCATGGGAGAAAAACAATTGTGAAATATGTACCAGTAGTGCCATGAAACATTGGTTGTAATTTTGTTCTTCTGCCATCAAGTTATGAAGATGTTATACTGCTAAATAGTTTTTACTGAAGACATGAATAAATTTGTTTTTGTATATGTTGTTTTAGAATATCTCATGCCTTAAAAATCCCTTTGGAAGTGTGGCATTAGCTCCCGGAAGTGTCCGGTTGTGGTACTCTGGTAGAGTTTTCTCGCAGTGAAATGAAAACCAGGGAGAGCACAGGACTTCTAATGGGCCTGTCGGCAAAATGAAAAAGCTGTGCATCTAAAGTACTTCAACAGTTTGAGAACTTTTGATGATGACGACATTGATTCTTAACTCATGAGATGGTGGATGGCCAGATAGTATGGTAAACATAAAAGTTCTGTGCATGGTCTGCTGCAATTTTTTATGTATACTGTGTAAATAAAACTAACCTGAAAATGAATAAAACTAACCTGAAATGTTTTTTTCTGGACAAACCTGTGTACAATTACATCTTGTGTCTGTACAAAATCATACTATGACTACTCCCAGTTAATTCTTTAAAGCCTAAAATACATACATTTAGGGAACGCTGTGATGAATAGGCTCTGTGTGCATGTTTTAATGCCTAAAAAAAAAAAAAAAATAAAAGTTAGCACGAAATCCTATTTCAAAATACTTATGAAAGACAAAATTTCTTGCATTTTAGTTTCAGTCATCAATAAGAAATGCAAGAACGACATAGCCTCAGCCGGTGACACTTTTCATTCAATTGACCGTTTGATCCACTCAACTGTATATTTTATTTGCCTAGTCATACCACAAAATAGAAATATTAAGTCAAAGTTCCATAAATGCCTTCTAAAAAGCACATTTTCTGCACTATAATTTTATATCCAGCCCCCCCCTCCCTACCATCAGATCCAGAGCTCCCACACTCCCATTGTGTACACATGGCACCACATCTTTCTAAATTGCTGTTTATTTTCAATATATTGCGATAGAAGCAATCAGCAGCCTAGCAGAGCAATGACCTAGCAATATTAAACTCAGATGCACAAAGTGGCAGCAGACAATGGCAGGAGGCCAGGAGCATGTGACTTGGCAGACATGATTGTGATTCCATGCAGTGTATAAAACCAGAACCCTGACAGTGAGTCGCCAATAACTTCTTAAAGGCTCAAACAAACACAAGTTTAAAAAAGGAGAAATCCAAGGTACATTACACCATTTTATCTGCAAACACCTTATCTGTAGGCACATTTAACAGGTTGTAAAGTTCTGATTTGTTTATTTTAAATTACATAATAAAACTATAAACATTTTTGAAGCTGCTGCTGTTTGTTTTATCTTTTAAATACTGATGTGTAAATGTCAGGGTCTGCCTTTGAGTGTGAATAAAATCCAAGGCTTTTTATACCCCAGGAGAAGCAATCAGAACTCCTTAGTTGTGACCTATATAGATTATATAGGAATATTGGTTACCCTCAATTCTTGTGCTTGTGATAACTAAAATATTGGATCTTTCTGTGACAATAGTAAATATCTGAGTGGTAGGGGCACAGATTAAAGTCTCTTACTTGCTGCCACCAGGATGCATCAGACAGCTTTTTCTTTATATCACAGTACACTGCGATCAGAGCGGCGATCCCTTACTCTTGACGGACACAGCTGAAATTAGGGTCTGGTGATTGCTGGAGGCAATTTTAGCTTAGGGGGGTATTTGGGCTTAGTAGAGGAGCGGGAAACATTTGCTTGAGGGCAGATTCGTGCTGGGGAAGGGGCACTTCCATGCATTTATAAGTCCCACTGCCCATGTGCTATATACACCTGAATCCATGGCTTCCATGCGTTAAATGCTTTTCACCCGTGCATGGTGCTTTTATGCTTTTGCATCCACCTACAAATACCTGAAAAAGCTTGGAAGTAACCACCTGTTACCATTCGCAGGCATCTATTGGTTGCCAGTAAGCAGAATATTTTAACAGTTTTAACATAACCTATCAATAATGTTAAGATGGCCATTATAGTCCCAATGTACCCACAGACATTTTATTTTGTTAAGAACCCATTTGTGGTTATGCCACATTGGTGATCAGTTTTTAAATTACCATTACCAGCAGCTCTGACTGGGAGACACAGCATGTTCCACACGAGCACATATGAATCTGAAGTGGACTGAAAAGACGACCGGATCAGTCAAACGCTGCTCTCATATTACAAGCTGTGGGCGGGAAGGTGACCTAGGTGTACTTGGTTAACTGCAGTTAGAAAAGTCGGGTCGGAATTCTGCCTGTGCTGTCTGGTAAGGATCTGTAAGACCTAGAAATGCCTGGACAGAAATGCCTTTCCTTTGCCAGGTAAAACAGCTGTGGTATTCTAGTGACTGACCAGTCTAACCATCAATCATGAAAACTTGGTACCTTGGTAAATGTCAGCTCAGAGCCATCAGCACCAGTATGAAGTCTACACATGGCTGCTGCTGGGGTGAAGGGTATATAAATATTTATTTTGTGTTTATGGTGCACAGAACCTTTTCAGTACAGTAACACACAATACACAACAGTGCTCAACCCAGATTTTTTTTTAAGCTGGGTGGGAAGAAATTGTAGGAGAGTGAAAGCCCCTGTATTGTGATCTAACTCCTCAGTAACCACCCAAAAACAGCTGGATGATTACTGAAAAGTGCCGGGTGGTGCACCCAGTTAAAAGGGTCTGGGGAGAACACTGCACAGTGTAGCAAAGTGATTTATATTCAATGGCAGCCCAGGGTGCTAAAACAAACAAGTACATGTATTGAGGCACCACAATGCATGGTAATACATTACTTTGTGGTGTAGTAATTGGTGCTTTTACAACTTGTGGTCCCATGGCAGCCCCCATCAAATAATGGCCAACCCACAGCAACCTGTAGGCAAATGGACCGTTTGGGGTTTTCTACACAACAGAGGTTAAAGGTTTCAGCCAAACTCCAAAAGATTTATTTTTAGGTTATGAATACATTCAACATTTTATTGGTTTTACTTGGTTTTATATGACCTCTGCTTGCCATGTTGGCTGTAAATGTCTGAAGAAGAAAAAGCCCAGAGCAAATTTTTGATACACAATGGTTCGGCAAACCAAATGTCACCCAGTTAGGCTTAAGATCGGATTTAAACTGGAAGTAAACCCACCGATTTACCAGACTGCCAGATCAGTTACCTTCAAGGCATGTCTATGGTGATAAGAAAACTGACAACTGTGACAGATATATTATCGGCCAACCAAACCTTCCATCCCTCAAATGGCCGTTGTCACTTATTGGTAGATGTAGCACCATGACCAACTGAGGATCGAAATAGTGACCGAGATGACATCAAATTCTAATATAATGGCTAGAAGGGGTTAGTTCAACTTTAAGTGTTCAAAAAGTTCACAACATGGCAGAGCTGCAGGATTTACACACACACATTACAAGCTGCCAACACACAACTTACCAGTGCTGAGACTACACAACCTGCGCCAACCCTCAGAGCCTCCCATTAGAGTTCCAGGAGTCCATAGGGAATGGCTGGGTGTTATATCTCCCATAGTCCAGAAGGAAGAAATGTCAAATATGTGTCCTTGATAGATTCACCCACCAACATTAGGATGTATATGGAACCTAAACTGTATTTTATCCACATCACTGCAAGCCACAACCAAGGTCACCAACCGGCCTCACCTTACTATCCCATCTACCTTTTTGAGATTCCCAGAGAGAAAGCACCAGAGTTCCTGGAGGAATTGTAAAGTCTGACCCATGGCCAAGTACACAATAAAATATGGATTCTTAGAGTGTCACATCCATCCGTCCATTACAAACTATATTGATTTTTAATACATATAAAAATATCCCAATCCCAAGCAACAAAACCTGGAAAATTGGGTAGGACTTGGAGCTTAAAGAGCAGCCTGAAGAGCATTTCATCTTGGGACCATTGATGTGAATATTGGTCAATCCAAGACACCTGGGTACCACTTATAATACAGGGAACCAGACATTCCCTCAAACATTCCCTTGTGGGAATCTTCCAGGTTCATGTGTTTCATTGGCAGTAAATGATTCCCACAAGGGAATGTTTAAGGGAATTTCAGATTCCCTGTTTTATATATATAGAGCCCAGGTGTCTCAGACAGACCAATATCACATCTATGGTCCCAAGATGAAATGTCATTCTGACATCTCCTAGAGACAGCACAAGAGAACCTTTTACAGGGTCCATGTGGAACAAAGCATGGTAATATTTAATACCTACCAATCATATGAAGTGTTCATGAAAAAGAAGAGGACGGGAGGTCGCCATTGCCGATTCTACCAATGCCTTGGTCAGTACTTTGGAGTCACTGACCTAAATTTTTCAGAGGTCACATGACTTAAGAGTATAACATTCTAATCTACAAGGTTGGGGACTTGAAGGATTTTTTCACAATGTGAAGCTTGGAGGTCATTTTGCATGGAACCCCCAACATGCTACACACCCCACACGGCATGCAATGCCATAGAATACAGGTCACTTGGTTTGTGAGTTGTCACTGGTCTTAGCAACACTCACACATAAAAGTAGCAAATTGTTTGAGAGTTTTATAATAAATGAAACATAAAATGTCACCAGGTTAAAAAAGCTGACAATGACATTGGGGTATAAAATGCAAACAGCGCCCCCTACTGAGGATTGTGGGCGATACCCTGAGCTGACCCAGAATGATTCTGCCGCCAGCTGGACCCATGCTCTGGTCAGGACACAGTAAGGAGCCCCCTCTATCATAGTCACTGGCAGCCATGGCTCACCAGCTGCTGTGGAGCTTCAGGTCACATGTTAATAGCTGGGAGCACAGGCTGCACACAGACCTGCAGGTTCACATACAGCAGCCAGGTGCTGAATACTCACCAGTGCAGGGCGGGGAATACAGAAGGCCATGTCTACCGCTAGCACTCAGCCTGGTTCCTGTCACTCGTGCGAGTCACCTCTACACTGTATATAACACCCCGCCTCCTCCGTTCACCAATCAGAAACCACACTCTGACCTGCCTCTCCATATGTGTTGGCTAAGGAGAACGAGGCGTGGTTTATAGTTGGAAGGCTGTGCATTGGCTCATTTCGGTAATCACGAGGTAAATGTCATAGGCAGTGGTCGCCATATTTAATCCTGGCAGTTTTGTTGCTTTACCTGTCATACAGTACACCTTATTATTACAATATAGTGATCCTGTTCATTAAAGGCAATGGGAAGCGGCTAGGTTCTTTGTGTCAATTATCTGGTTTATAGTTTATGAAATCAAAACAGTACATGTAAACAAAAACTGACCCAGTGCCAGTTTCTAATTACATGTGTGATTGGAAAAATCAGAATTGGTGATTATTCTGTGCTATGTATATACTAAGTGCAAGATGAACATCAATTTAAAAGAAAACCTTTTTTAAAAAGGAATTTAATTGTTCTACAACCTACTTACATCAAATAAAAAATTTTCCAGCATATCAAATAATTGTTACAAAAAAACGAATAAAATTGTTATAACACATCCCAAACTTCAATCCAATTGTACAAGGGGAGGGTCCATGACACCCCTGGCATACAGGAAGTGGGTTGAATGATGCTGGGTGGCACTGGACCACATGGCAGTGTGTCTTTGAAGGAAAGCTAAGAGGACAGAGTGAATTTATAGGAAATGCTGCCTAATATTCCAAAGTGAAAGGCAATACATAAAACAAACTTTTTTTGCATCTCCTAATAAAAAAATTAGAAACGTGAAAAAATTATGAATTAAACTTTCCTAGATTTTTTCCCCCTAAAAAAACAAGAGAAAAGTAGATTTTCTTCTGCAGGCAATAATGCCATAGCTATGCTGTAGGCAGCTACCCAGGAACCCCAGATTTTGTCAGATGTTTGCACCTGAACTTTTCATTCATATGTGGGGATAGATTATATAGTTAATTAGCTGAATCCATTTCCACAGAGGAGAAAGATATTGCCTCCTCCAGGTAAACAGATTTATTTTATTTTTTTTTTTGT
Organism: Pyxicephalus adspersus; assembly: GCF_032062135.1. Taxonomy (NCBI): domain Eukaryota; kingdom Metazoa; phylum Chordata; class Amphibia; order Anura; family Pyxicephalidae; genus Pyxicephalus; species Pyxicephalus adspersus. Next base: position 31,880,538 of record NC_092858.1, read on the forward strand.
AGTAAAAGATCATTTGTATGAGTTTCTTCTAGGGTGCCAACTGTAAATGTATTAAAAGATGACCTCTAAGGGGAACCCTCTTTCTAAAGCAGGGCTTATCAACATTCATAGGTCTTGTAAAGTCCTCTCTTTTATCCTGCAGAGGAGTCATATGGGGAAAATGTGTTCTTTAAAACTTACAATAATTATAACTAAAACTACATTATGAGCAGGTATAACATCAGTCAACAGAATGTCTTAATTACAAAGGGTTTCCTTATCTTTCCGGATAGATTGGTCCTTTGTCCAATGCTGCAGTTTTTCCCAAAAGTTGCTTTCACATCAAATAGGAAATTGTTCCTAACAAATTCTTTGTTTTTGCATATACTGCATGTTTTAATAGCATGCCACTTATTCTATCGGCTTTAAAATTGTCTGTGTCATCTTTTATTGGGTAAAAGAGTCAATCTGATTTTGTTCAGGACTATATTATCTTGAGTGGTCTATTGATGAGGGAGATACAGTTTATTGATTCTCTCAAATATGGGTGCCACCTGGACCTAAACTAAGATAAACTTGGCTCCTGCACATTGTTTTAGGCTGGCTTCAGGGACAACAGACCCTTCACTGGCTTTTCTTCCATCTTAGTAACTCCTCTTCTGACTTCTTCCCTAATATTTTTCAACTAGTGTTAACGTTCAGGTTTTACAGGCACCTAAAGAAAGAATGGGCATTAGCAAACAAAAAAACTAGGGAAGTCCAGGGTCAGCTTTCCGACTTACACTATGCTTATTATTTTAGCAAAGCATTACAAAGAGTTTGATAATAAACAAAGAGAGGTAGGCGACCCTTTTTTTCCTTAGACTCCAAAAAATAAAAAAATGTTATGGAAAATACAAAAACAATGTTTTTTTATTCTGTCAGTTGAGAGACACAAAAATTCATTATTCTTCTGAATGTCCGAATGTAGTATACAGTATCTACAAAGTGGACAACACATAAAATACACTCTAATAGGACCCAAAAGACAACAGTAGAATACTGGGAACTGTCTGCAACATACTGGCATAGGAGTCTCCATGCTAACTGTGGAAAATTGAGGTGGGCTTGAAACTCAAAAAACTGCCTGAAGGGCATTTCATCTTGAGACCATAGATGTCTGACACACCAGGAGATAACAAAAACAGAAGACAAGGCACCCATTCAGGGTCCATGTGGAATAACAAAAAGTCATCAGTCTTTCCTAAAAAAGCAATGACTTTAAAGATATACCTAATAATAATGGAAAGAACTTTCCCTTAACTAAAGCCTGACAAAGGGACAGGAGAACAACATCTTAATTAAGGTGAAAGGAAGAAAATCATTTTGGCATGAAGGAAGTTTCAGGCCTCAAAAATACCTTTTCCCCAGCAAATCAAAAAGATGGAATAAATTAAACTTCTTGAAGCAGTGACCTAAAATCAGATCTCCCAGTCTCAGGGCATGGGTGGGGTAGCTACAAGGGAGTATGCTTGAATGAAGGGGCAAAGAGTCTTTAAAATGAAACAGCAGACAGCAGAAATCTAATGTTTAAAGCTAAATGCTGGTGCAGAGCCAGCTGTAGGAAGGGGAGAATTTGTTCCATGGAGAAGCACCTGGGGACGGAGCTCCTGGACTCACACCAGGTGTTCCATGTTTGAGGACAGACATCGGAGAATGTAGACTTGTGTATCAATCATAGACTCAGCAATATTCATGTTAATTAGAAGGATCTGCAATCAATTCTGTATTAGAGAGTGCACTGGGGCACCGTCCTTGGTGTTAGGAAGTCTGCACAGGTGTTAAACTCCTTCATCCATGTAATTCGAAGTTTTACCATTAAAACACACAAAAGATCTGAATAGAATGATTGAATAGGGTGATTAAACAAATTTAACACGTAGTGATTTTGGAAATCAACATCTGCAGTGTCACATTCCATGGTGATCAGATTAAAGTGTTTGTCAGGACATAAATGCTGGGATATTTCCTACACTGGTAGAAGAATAAAGCAGAGCTCAGGGAGATACAAAACATCTTTAATGTTACAAGAACAAGTCCAGCTGAATACTGCTACTAGATACAAAAACTAAGGAAAAGATCTTACCAGAGTTTTATTATCACCTCCTTTGGGTTCTTTAAAACAGATTCAAAGAAGTAATTTAATTGGGACATGTTAAAATGAAATTGACAAGGCATGGCAGTCGAGCAGGCATTTCTCAGGTGGACCGAACACCTCCCCCATCAAACTTCTCTTTTGGCCACACATGTACCAGGTTTGAGTAGAGCAACGTGTGGACATAGCACCTATGCACTACTACATCAATGCACCCCCCTTCTTTTTTCTGAAATTTGGTAATATAATGGTTCTTGAAAGAAAAGGTGGTCGTTTTAAAATACAGATGAACAGCCTGTAGTCTGATTAGGAATGTACTTTACAGATAAAACTGCATCAGGAAATCAAGGGCAGGGTTGGGATGATGGATAGAAACACAGTTCCATGCCTCATACTTTTCATCCCTACATTTTCCTTGCCTCCCTAGGGCCACTATATTGTCCACGCCAATACCAAGTAACCTCACGTATCCAGAATGATCTGAATGCATGATAGATCATGGAGCAATAGAATATTTATAAATAGAGTTTGTGTCCCTCCTATTAACTATATATATATTTTTATTTTTACTGTGTTCGTCCCTGCAGTGTAAAGAGTTTGTTGATTTTGATCCACCGATTTATTGATGTTGTTTGAGAATTATTCCAGTTTTCTCCTAAAATTTGTCTCTTCTGGCATTTTGTTTTTTTTTTCCTCTTTTAAATAAATAATGTTATATAAAAAAAATGAAAGGGAATTTTTGCATTATCCATTCTATCAGAAATGAAAAAAAAAAATTGGCTTTAAATAAACTTTAATGAGTACGTGGACTGTCCACTGTACCATAGGCCAGAATCAGCATTACAAACAGTATATACACATGTGCATACTCCTGTTAGTCAAATCCACACAAAGCATTTTTTTTGTCATTTCATTTACAGCCTTAGTACGAGAAAAGAGGCCAGAAGGCCCCAGCAGGTAAAATGTCCAAGGAGAGCTTCTGAAAATGAAATTTAAAACTATATAAAAATATCTGGTGCAAGAAGTTCATTTATTACATTTAGATATACATCCTAAAGATGATTGTGTTGCCCTTGTGGAACTATGAATATGTACAAACACACACTCATGTATATACACACACATACATATGTACAATATATACAAGCACATGCATATACTGTTTATACACACATATGTGTGAGTATATGTAAAGATTAATACACAGAAAAATATATCCAGACACATAATCATGGATCTAGATATAGGTATATACAAATACAGAAATATACAATACGCTTTCTTCTTGATGGCAGTTTTTGCTGTTTTTCAAACACAAGGAAGTGAGAATAAGCCATAAAAAGGGGACATGCCATGATCCAATTATGATCATTGTCTTGGTTACTTCATTTTACATTTCCAAGTGAATATCCCCTCCAGTCAGTCTCCCCTGAGTACAATGTGGTTCCTATCTGGCACCGCCAACGGGAATTGTTAAATAGTGCAAATCCTCTCTGCTAAATGGATTCTTCTCCATCTGGCAATTTGTTTTTAGAAATATCAATATTTATGTCTAATGTCATCAACTCCATACTGTCCAGGGGTCGGATACTCTAAAAAGGATGCATTCAGATTTTTTTTTTACTTAACCAAAGGTCAGCAATTTAGCAAAAGTGTCACAAGTTTAATTCACAGCACTCCGATTGTCATTTATTTCAGCTCACGGCTGTAAAGGATAGCTGAAATTTAACTAGCTGCCAGATCTTGTGTTGTCACTGTATTTTTTTGCATAATCTTGTGGGTTCACAGTATAATCTGCTATGTTTCTCCTGTAAATATAGCATTCATGAAGAACATAGTCCACCCTACAGCCTCCAGCCATGTTAAAAAATAAAGCAATAGCACACTAAGGGGTCATCACACTGTGTAATACAGCAGAGCAATACTGGACATTTTGTGTTTCTTTAATTATTATACAATCACATTTATTTGTGTTTTCCAACATTTGCAGAGCGCACGATTAATGAACAGAGATCAAGATTTATTGAGGGGTTACCTATCCCACCAGAAGTCATCAGTAACCTATACGGACAGGTAACTAAAATATAAATGCTGAATTCCTTGTTATTTTCCTGGGTGTCTTTGGCTTTAATTCTTTTTGAGCCACTGGTCTTGAATAAGCATGCAGCAGATGATATCAGAACTCTGGCTCTGCATATTTTTTTCCTGTGTTCGTGACAAAGCAATTGTGCAAGAATTGAAGCACATGGATTAAAATGACAAACAGACAGCTAACATTTTTAGGAGGAGGAGACAGCAGTGGCAGCTCCCTTTAAAATATCAGGAGCCTCGGAGAATCTGTTATAGTATATTAACATATAAAAACTCTGTAAATATAAACAGGGCAGGAAATTCGTACTGGTTTAAAAAAAACAGTTCAGAATCTCATTCATGGGAATCTGTCTTGACAAAAACAAGGGAAACCTAGAAACTAAAACCTTGTTCACACAGGTTTTAGCTTGTAAAAGAGTCATCCATCCTGCCTTGTATCAATAGTTTAGGCTGGTGGTGGTGTAATTGATATTTCCTTGGCACATTTGGACTCCTATAGTACCTATTGAGCATCTTTAAATGCCACAGCCTACCTTTGTATTGTTGCCGACTATGTCTATCCCTTTATGACCACAGTGCACCCATATTCTGATGTCTACTTCAGCAGGATAGCATCCCATTTCACAAACCTCAAATCGCAGATTTGCAGCCAACAAATTTGAAGCAACTGCATGATCATGTCAATAAGGACCAAAACCTTTATGCCATGAAGTTATTACAGCAGTTCTGAAGAGGGTCCAACCAAACCAACATGGTGTAATAAATAAACTAGCTGATAAGTGTATATGATTTTCTGCTGGCATGGGATCACAACGAGAATGTCATGCTTTTTTTTAGTATTTTCTATTTGCTTAGTTTTGCTATGTCTTTCTTGCTTGTCTTCTTTAAAAATGTTGTTGACGTCTATGCTGCTCATGATTCATTCACACAGGTAGGACTTTAAGTCACTAAAAAAAAGGCCTCCAGAACTGTCTGGACCAAAAAAACTGCCAGTTACAAAGCAGGGGCAGTTCACTAAAGCATAGCAGTTAAAATACAGCATCTATTGTGTGTCATTGTTTTGTCTTTCTTTTACCCATCAGAATTAAGGGCTAAGTAATATTGGTCTATTTTTGAAGGCAAAAAATGGAGTAATGCAAGGAAGAATGAAAATATGGAGAGAAATATATATATTTTCATTGGCTAATTAAAAATAATGTATGTGTAATTATTTTTTTAAAGTGAAAAGTGCCATAAAGTAGAATAACTAATGCTGTTATAACAGCTCACACAGCTTTCTAATCTGGCACAACTGAGTGCCACTGTAAAGGTCACACAGAACTCACCTTTTATTCATTAAACCCTGCTAACATAAGTCATAAACCAAAAGAAAACAATAAGCAATGTCTATGCTATCTCAATTACAGAAGAAAATAAAAAATTGAGATTTAGTTCAGGAAAAGTGTATCTGCACACCCAAAACAGCAATTTTTCATATTTTGAGATGCAAAGGTGAACATATATTTAAACCCTGACAGGTGGGTGACATGTAATGAACTCTCTTTGAAAAAACAAAAACTCTCTCTGACTAAATAAAAATCAAACCTTAACAGTTACAGGGCCAATTACATGACATGTTTATAAACACACTAAATTCAATCCAACACAAAACTGGACCTACATTGAAATATCATTGTCTGTTCCTCTGTCAACCCCCTACTTGCAGGGTTACTACACTAGAATCAAATTATTTTTTACTCAGTTATCAAGATTGTAAGCAGCCTTCTTTATGGGCTTTCATGGGTCTTTCAGGTTTCCACCTGTCCTGTGAATATTGACATTTTCCTTGCTGTATAACTATATGGCAACTCAGGATAACTCCCTCTACTACCATGGCTCAAGCAATACTGAACATATAAAACGGAGGGACAGTGCCAGTGGGCAAAATACAAAAAACACAGACAAGCCCTAGAGGACAACAGTACAAAATTGTGTACCACCTGCAGCTCATGAAGGACCTCAGGCAACATAAGTATGATATATAGGACCTTAAACACAAAGGTGGCATCAGAAAAGGCTGGATACTAGTAAAACTTAAAGAATGAACAAAAGACCAAGTGGTAGCCTAGCTAATCTGAGAAACTGTTGACTGACGCTGAAAAGTTTAGGCCTAGAAAAAAGGAAAACTGCCTGAAAGAAGGCTTACATCAAACCTAGGACTTTCATGCAGACGTGGATAATCAGAACTCAAATCTGAGACAGGAAGTCTGGAAACTGACTCAAGCTGTGTTCAAGACTAGATCTAATCAATCCTAACACCTAATTGAGTCCTAAAATGACCTCTAGAGAGGTTCAAAATCTTCAATTGTGAGCTGTTGCAATGTAAGGCAATGTTGTCCAACTACTCTCTCAACAGAAGGTCCTCTAGGTGAGCAGTCGCCAACTTGTGGTCTGTGGCTCTGTCCCCCCTATGGACACAACCCCCCCACTCTCCCATCGCAGCCTCAGACCTGGCTTGCTAAACATCCCGAGGGGACAGTAGCACAGGGCTGCAGACACAACTTTTGTTGCATCCACAGCCCTGCGTTACTGTCCCCCAAGGATGTTCAGCAAGCCGGTCTGAGCCTGCATTGGGAGAGTGGGCGTGTTCTGACATTATGACATCACTCTGGGGGAAGTTTCTTCCCTTTTAAGTGACAACACAGCTCCGCGTGCACCCACGGTCCGGATTTTGTGGATTTAGTGGTTCATGAGATCCGAAAGGTTGGCGAGCACTGCTCTAGGTAGAATATAGATACCATAAGGGTTTAGGAGAACTAACAATAAAGCCAGCCTAATGTTGAATCCCAAGAGGCTAAATGGCACAACCTAATGCTGAGGCCCCTCAAAAATGCAGCATTGGGGACATGCAGGTAACGTTTTACAAAAATAAGAAAATCTCACTAAAGAAAAGAACCAATGACAGACCTGGTAAATTAATTAGGGTTGGAGGTAAGAGACCAAAGTAAGTGTAGGAGCAAAACTCTTTGCAGCCCAGAAATGCTACATCCTGGACAAATCATTCCACCCACTCTGGAAAGTGGAGGGCGCACCCTCAAAGACATTGTCTGAAGATTTGGCAGCAGCTTCTTAGATGTGTAGGGTCAGATTTACCAGACAGTACAGTAGCATCTTAATACACATGTTTTTTGCTTTAAGGCCATGCAGATCAATTTCTAAATGAAGATTCCACAAACCAGTCAAAGTACCCTACACATATAAACTGAGAGATCTATGTGTAAGATGAGAAAAGAAGCCTCCAGGAGAATGTCACAACTGAAATTTAAAGCTACAGACATTGCTTTACACAGTCATATGGCAAAGGAAAGTCACAACCAGGATGAGATGAACAGTCCTGTTATTGAAAACAATTCTAAAAAAGGTTTCCAACCACTAACAGATGGGTTTTAAATACAAGCATCCACCAGTAAGGAGTTTCCTTGCCAGGACAGGATTTAGCTGAATACACTGATTTCAGGCTACTGATTATTAGTAAAGAAACAACCTCTACATTTTTGGGTAAAGAGGTCACAGGCTGAAATACATCTAAAATGATAATTTACATAATAAGGCAAAGAGTTCCAAGTCTGGATTCACCAAGTTCCTGACTGAACCAGGAAAAAATTGAGTTTAGTGGAGCAGGGGTGGTAAAGATACATTTGTAACTACTGGGTCAGAAGTGGTCCCCAGCTCTGATATATGGTAGGTGAAGAATTACCACAGTTTGGACCCAAAGAAAACCCAGGATACTGGCCTGGTGTGCATAACATTGGTTACCCAGCTTTTCAAAGAGCCCAGATACAAACATTTTACCACAGCTCAAAGACAGCTGCAGGCCTGTTGCAGAAAAAAAAATTCCAGAATATTTATTAAAATGGAATAACCAATGTTTGAAAGCTAATTCTTGACTTCCAGTATCAGCCTGAATCTACCAGTAGCTGTTGATATTAGAAATATCTTAAAAATATACAGGAAAAAAACAGCATAGCTGAAAACATAAAGTCCATCCCGCAGGACACTAGCAAAAATGGAGGCAACCTTGTAATTGGTAAGGGAAGTTATCCTGGGCCTTCAGGTTAGTCAAACCTGAAGGTAAAAGACTTGCTCTATCTTTTGTTGATGTATCTTTTAATTCTACAGTGAGTGGAGGTATACCTAAACCTTATATGCAATGGCAGAAGGGATGAAGCACATGCGTTACTATCCATATGATCGTTGCACAGTAAACATATCAGGGTTTAGGTTGGTCAATCTTCCTTTTTAGCAGAGATCACAAAGCCAACTACCCTAGGCATTTTGTCACATGATTGCCCACTGTAGGATTCTAGAGAAGTTTTCTTTATCCAAGTTATATATTTCAAATCTAATGTTCTTGCCCATTGATTTATGGGACCAAACGATCAGGGGGTTTATTGACAGGTCCACTTAAAATGTTATTAGCTCTTAAATCTTCTACAATATCCCAATAGACTGTATCCTACAAAGATCTTCTTAGATTGAACACACATTTAAAGAGCAATATATCAAAAGCATTGTTTTATGAGTCAACATGTCCACGAATTAATACAAACCTCTTCAAATTATGATATGCATAAAAGATTCACAAAGTTGTGCAGGAAGGGACGATAGCATATGTTAAATTAATGCAATACTTAAATGTGAAAGTGCTATTTCTGTGGTAGTATTTTCTTTTTGTAGTTTGATTTTCTGTCCCCCCCCCCCACTTAAAGTCTAACAGTAACAGAGATTCATCAGTGCAACTGTGAAATTCCCCTCCCCTGGGGCAAAAGTAGTTACTTTACCAAAAAAAAGAAAAAGAAAAAAAAATCTGAGATTTTCTGGTTTGGACAATTCTACTTTACAAGCTCACAAGTTCTTTCAAAACGATTTCCATTAAAACAGCATGCTGGTAAAAGCAAAGTGGACGAGATGCTGTCATGCTGGCAGAATGACATTGGCAACAGATTTCTGTCCTTTCATTGGAGAAGGCAGGGGACTGGAATATTTATGCAGTAAAACAAGTCTGGAGTGAGTTCGCGTTTTCGTATAAATATTCCTGTTGACCTGCTTGGAGCACTCGTCTTATCTGTACCGGTCAGGCGGGCCTCCAGATTATGCCATGTAGATAAAAGTGTTGATATCGGACTCATCTCTTCGGATGTACTTGTGTTCTATGAGCCATTCGATTTGTTCTTTAATCATTTTTTTCTGTGGCAAGAACATGTTTTTCAAAATTTCTACTAGTTCAGTCTGCAGCTGAGCGTTGGTAATTTTCTTCCTCATCTTCATGATCTGAATGATGGCCTCCTGGAAAATAAGTTTGTAGGACAGGCTGATATTAGATAACCAAGAATACAGTAATGGATAGCTTTGCTGTTTTAGTCATGAACATCAGTTAAACGGCTAAATAAACAGATAAGATATGTACATGGGAATTGTTTTACATGCCATAGGAAGTTGTATCTCTGTCAACCCAGTTCTGAGATTTACAGAGATTTTCTATGCTATAGTAAAGTAACATTCACAGGTCTCCCCCTCCTCTGGACTGGATAGTAAATAGAGAAGCAGCAGACTTTTAAACTCATTTTTGTCATTCAAAACTTATTGGCTACTTCTGCTGCTTCCCCTTCTCCTAGGGAAGGGGGGCCAAATCTGGCCTGACACGTCCTTTTTTTTTGGCCCTCAAAAGAATTCCTAATACGAATTGCAGCTGGCCTGCTGCTACTATTGATTGCAGCGAGTGATGCCGCTACTACAATTCCCAGCATCACTTGCGTCTATAGACCAGCGGCCTCTCTGCCTATGCGTGGCCCCACATTGGATTGTTTTAAAGAGGCAAGTAATGCCGGGAATTGTAGTAGCGGCATCACTCGCGTCTATAGACCAGCGGCCTCTCTGCCTATGCGTGGTCCCGCATTGGAGTTTATACTGACAGGTAAGCTCATTAGAAAATCCTAACGGAAATAATACGGAACTGTCATAGAGCTTTTGCATGCAGCAATTCATTCGGTTTCACATTGCATTCTCTGGCAAAGTAAAACAAGTAAAGAAAGTAAAACAAGAACACATGAGAAGAGCATGCAGTGGATTGATCTAAATTTGTTCCTCGGCAATACATTTTCTCAATAAATTTCACGTTTGGCCAGCGACTTGGTCTAAGTTTTTAATTTTGGCCTACTGTGTATTTGAGTTTGACATTCCTGTCCTATGGAATTGCGAGAGGCTTAGAAAAGGTCAAATCCTGCTAATAGTCAAATAAGCCAACAGCTTGTTCATCCTCAGAACAGTAATAGGTCTGTGCACTGAGAAATCTGACACTGCAGGTCATGTCATTGACCAGGATCAGTATGCACTTAGTGAAGCCACAAAAAGTCAAAATTTCTGATCTGAATACTTGAGTCGGTAACCTAAGGTACTAAATGCTATAAATTTCATGTCAGCCTGGTACATATATATCTGTGGTTCAGTAACAGCAGACTGAACACCAGGGAAGACCACAGGAGTCTGCTTGTGCCCACCTCCTGACCTTTATGATGTGCTGGTGAGACATCTTTTTTATATCTGTCAGAGGGATGGGGACATTTTTTCCCGTTTTGTGGACTGGTTCTACACTTCATGAATACAATGAACATTTGTAAAGCAAACCACTGTGCCATATGGAAGCCTCATAAATGGAGCCCTAACTCGATGTTCGAATTGTTACATGAGTTACATGGCTAGGTTATGTGTAGACAGCAGTGACTTTCTCTCCTAATTCAAACCTGTCAGTCTCATCCTCTACATTTTCCAGGTTCCCAGTCTTCCAAATGGTTGTTTTACTATACTATATGTTAGACTGCCTTATTTACATGGAAAATATTACAAATGACGGAAATACAAATGTGTCAATAGGAAGAGGAGCACAGAAATTTTTTTTAGTGAATAAAAATTGAGCACAAGCCTTGATGAAACAATTACCTTTCCTAAATCAGGACCAATAACATATATAGAGTTGTGGCTATAGTAGATATTATTGGGTGTAATCTTAAACTGAAAATTGCTCAAGTGCAATAATGGATTGTAAAACACAGTAGATGTCCTGCTACATACCTGTGTCCTCAGTATTCGCAGCTGTACAATGCCTTCATTTTCTTCCTCCCTCATCCTCTCAGTTGTGAGTTGCAAGCGCCCAATCAAATTGATTTTTCCTCTTTTCTGAACTTTTGAATTTTTTCTATAGAAAAGAAAGCAGGAACAACATTTGTTTTTTTTTTTTTTTAAAAAAAGCTGTAAAACGCAATTTCCAACTAATATGATTTCAATAAATTATTTATTTAAATAGAAGCTCTGCTGTTTAAAATAGACACAAACAGATATTTGTTCTAGAGATGTTTTAAAATGCACCTGTACCTGGACTGCTGCAAATGCTGGCTCAGGAACTGAAAGATCACAACTGCTAAAAATTTACACAACCACTACCACCCAATGTACCCCACCATAGTGTGAAAGGTTTATAAAGCTCTCCTAAAGTAAAACACAAATAAATACTGAGTTTTATCATTCTTCTACGTACATTAAATACTAATGTTAAATTTTAATCAGCAGATTTATATTTTGCAGTAAATATAGGCACGTTTCTATTTTTTCCAAACACAATGTTTTACATTATTTTGAAGAAAATTGATTTTTTTGTTTACATTATATTCCCAATAAAAACCAAGGAAATAAAAACATGCATATCCAAATTTTCTAATAAAAGCACTAATGTATTATTAATTTGCTCCCTGCTCAAAGAAAAAAAAAATGCATGGTACTGGCAAAGATAGGCTAGTGTCTCACTACCTCTCCTTGTACTTGATCATTGGCCCAGCACTATCACATTGGATGAGGAGAACATCCTGAACCCTGTGTAAGATCCAGCTAGAACTTGAGCCTGTGACATGAGTAGCCCTCGAGCAAAACTCTGTCATTGTGTGTAGCACATCTGTGTTATTTACATAAACAGATAAAATCAAGCCAAACATTTAATGACACTTACATTAGGCTGAACTCCTGGTTTACTGAAAACAGGGTGCCCTCTGTGAAATCTTTAGGAGAATTCACTGGTGGTTCATATGACAGAACTTGCCTCTTCAATTTTGGGAATGCTACAAGAGACTGAATTAGGTAAAAGAATTAACACACATTTAACGATTGTTATTATATATCCAGAACAGCAATAAACCAAAGCACAATACAAAAATATATTTGTATAGAAAGGCTATAAATTTATTCCAATCACCAAAATATTTACACATACCCAAAGAGTCCTTCTCAGCTCTGCATCAGGTAATTCTGTGGCTAGTTTTAGATTTTCAAAACTAATCTTCTCTTTAGGCCTCTGGTTCCAAGCAAACAAAACAGCCAGCTGAAATGTTGTCACCTCAAGATCATACTGTCCAACTTCATTTTTAAAGGTTATCTGTAATGTGAAACAACAGTGGTTATAAAGGGATAAAATGAGCTCATCAAACATAGATGCTGCTATTATTTCTAGAATTTCAGATATAATACATATTTTGCTCCAATACATATAACTGTGGAGGAAGCTGTATGTATTTGGTATTTTACAACTACTTAACGTGGACCAAACATGGGGTTTTTTTTTTCATGCTATGTGAATACAGGTCATTTAATGTGAAGTGTATCACAAAAGATTGTTGCCAGCAACTGAAATTCGACGTGTATGTAGCTTAAAGTGCCAATCCCAGAGATGACACAATCTTGTAAATCCCAATTCCTGTGCAGTTTTTGGCTGTTCAAATCAGGTGATTGAACACAGATCAGCCCCGGCTGCAGCCTCTCTTTTTGTGACCTGCCATTTGAATACAATGCTGCAGTCTGATCACTTGAGACAGAAAATGTTTTCTCCTAACTCCAGCAGAACAATGAAATAATTACTAGCTAGGCAAATCAAAGTCATTTACCTAAAGTACAAGGCAAGCTTTTAATGATAAAGATGGATTCATCAAATTTTTAAAAGTTTCTGCAAATTGTTAGAAGTCAGAGTTGTTTATGCAAATTGGGAAGAGACAATAATATTGTAGGACTGGTACAATAGACTGTACTCTCATTTACTTCCAAGATTGATATAAACATTTAAATGCATTTTGTAAAATGATGCAGCGTTTTGGTACTAGACTGTACACTGAACAGTACAACAGAGTTGATTGAAGTATACCATGAAAACTGGCAACAAAACTCATTAACATTCCGCTGATCAGGTCAAGGATGGGTAGTGACATCTGTATTCACCTTTACCATTAGTGACCTATATTGAAATGTATGCTGTCTCTGTGTGGAACACTTGAAAAGCAAGATTTGCCTGCGCTTTAACCCCCTAGCATTCTAATTCTGTCAGTTTTTTGATGTAAAAAGTGATTCTAATTTTTTTGGATAGAAATTTTTGTTTGTATTGTGGGCCTGTAATTCTTAGTATTAACTTCCGGGTATTAAAATTATATTTATTTATTATATTTTAATCATAAATTATAATATAATAATAAATTATAAATAATAATTATAAAAAAATGATGAAATAATAGACTACAACAATGTATATTATCAAAAAAAACTAATTTATCAAAAAATGTCAAAAGGTCAGGGATAATAGTGGGCAAAATGTAAATCAGGGCAATGGGCAATGATGTTTGGTGCACTAAAATGTGTGCTTTTATTTTTATTATATGTTGTGTGGTGTTTTTTTTACTGTAATAACCATTTAAAAGCAGTATTTAAAAGCAGATTACTCGGTAATCTGCTTTTATATTTCCCACCTGGCCACGCCCCCTAATTTAGAAACGTCCCAGCATCACAGCGGGACCATTAGATCGCTGCTGGATTGCGGGGCAAAGGTAAGGGGGCTTCTAATGTTACCATGAGTGTGACTCAGGATTACCGCTTTTTGCAAGTAAAATCCACCCCGAGTCACACTCGGGATTTCTGCTAGGGCGGTTAATGAATCTGGCTTTAATGACCGGTCCTAAGGGAGAATTACTTACAATGCCATTAGACATTAAATGATGCCAGTGCAGTTTTCTTCCACTGTGGTTCTTCTTGTAAAACTCCTCTACTTCAGGGATGAGGTCTTCCAGTTCAGTGGGAAGAGACACAAATACTTTTTCTGAGCTCCTTGACCATGCACCCGCATTTAAAATCTTAATGTTCACAGAATCAGCTGTCATAAATGAAAGACAATAACAAAACAATAAGAAATAGGAAGAAATTATCATGATTTTGAAAGGTACCTGGCTACCTCAATCAATTTTGTGTTTATCAGAAAACAAAGCTAAAAGGCAGACACTAATGGCTGCTTAGGGACATTTAATCACAGATTAGCACCCCCCCCATAGATTTACCACCAGCATCCAGCACCTTATATCCAATTATGAAAGAAATACAGGAAGTACCTATACCAACTTTATATTCATGGTACAAATTCATCCCCATCCTAATGTTGAAGTATGCAGGTTAGGAGTGCAAAATAGGCAGTAATGGCAGGTCCTAATATTTTTTTAGCATCATTCATATGGCAGCTTGAAAAAGGGATTTTGTTCAAGGGTTTTGTTTTCCTATATTTGAAAATGCCTGCAAACAAAGGTCAGCAGTTTCTTATTGACTTCAAAAGAGTCAAATAGTTCAAAGGCTGGATTTGACCTTCTTGGAGATGCTTTGGATGGAATAGGTCCAGCTACATTAGGATCGTAGGCAAAGCAGGTCAAATGTAGCATTTTTTATTTAAACATTGTGTTTTGAATGCAAACACATGTATCTTAGCATGTTGTATTTGACAGGAGCATCTGTTTACATAAAGCCTTACAGAATGTCATCTCCAATGTCATCCCCAATGTCATCAGCAACTCCTTCAGTCTAGACACTTGCTCTTGCCCTGCTACAGAATACTGCACAGAGACATACAGGACTGGCAAAAGTTTTAAGAAGAATGCCCCATAATACACTGTATGACTAGGAAAATATAATATGAAACTCTCATACTACATTATTACCAATATTTTGTCTTCTCTACTCTACAAATGCAGAACTGAATAAAATATATATTTTTTTCATACCTGGAAGTGCTAGTTTATTATTTTTATGCATTTCTTTGAAAGCTTGATTTAAATCTTCAGATACTTTAATGTCTTGAAACATCCGAGCCAGTTTATTTACATAATCAGCAGGCATTCCAACTTCCTTTAAAATACAAAAGACATATCAAAATGTTGCCAATAAATTAAGCTACTAAGTGGTATGGAATATTTTGGGGTTGTTACTGATAATTGGTGGCACAAAATGTGAAAAATAAATGTTTAGAACTTTTTATAGCAGCTGGGAAACAAGGGTTTGCAGAAACAAGAGGAAAAAAAACCCCATAAAACTTTGGCAAAGTTATTTTTATTTGGCTATATAGATAATAGAAGCAAGGCGGTATTGAGACATTGGCCCTGATTTATGAAAGCTCTCCAAGGCTGGAGAGAATACACTTTCAGAAGTGAAGCAGGGTGATTCAGCAAACCTGGAATGGATCTGGTCCAAGATTCAAAACATTTGCTAGCAAATAGCAAATGATTTTTTAAAATCCATTGCATGTTTTCTGATCCACCCAGCTTCACTTCCAAAAGTGTATTCTCTCCAGCCTTGGAAAGCTTTCATAATTCAGGCCTATTATACTGCCCTGGGCAGGTGTAAAGGATTAAGCCTTTTATGGGGAACTTATATTGCAACATGAGGCAGCATGCTGTCTTTTTTATATACAGGACTACTTCTAATCTGTATAGACCAAACAAAAGAAATGAGCCACAAAAGTCCCTATTTAATGTACAGCGCTCTGTAATATGTTGGCACTATATAACACTGGTTATTAAAAATAATAATTACGGTATTCCAGAGATGTCCAAAGAAAAGAACATACGAAAATATTACAACTTGTAAAATTTGAGGCTTGGTGCTGCCCTAGGCACAGACCCACAACTGCCAATATAGTAAATACACATAGTAAAAGCTGCCTGTGCCTGAAATAATTGTGCCAGTGCTAACAAAATCTTAGTGCTCCTTTATGTAATGCAATGAAAATATAACTATCTGAGGTAAAGTTTAAACACACATACACAGCAATATGGAAGATGAAAACAAAAATGTACTAATGTAAAGAAAGTGAAAAAAAAATAATTGACAGAAAACAAGTGAAATCTACAAAGGTCACATTTTTTATGCACGTTAGACGCCAACTCCAGCTGAAAGAATAAATACAAAACTGAATGACGTATAAAGGACATACATTTAACACCTAGGAACCCCAATCGGTTATAAGGAGTAGGCTTCAACGCTTACTAACCATTCGGGTCTAAATGCCCTTTTGTTATGAATGAGTTAACATTCTAACAAATATGTACATTCTGTTGTGATGTAAACAGACCTTCTGTGCCATAGGCCTTGAAGGCATAAAAGAAGTGAAAATAATATTCAGTGACTTTAGTTCTGCAAGGTCTATTTCACCACTGTGACCCCGTTCTGTGATGTCCATTTTTAATCCTCTCCTCCTAATTTAAGTATCCACATGCACCAAATTACAGAGCATCCACACTCATTGTAAACCCAATGTTTGCTTCTACCTGCAGCAAGACAACCCAGTACAAAAACTTTCAACAGCACTAAATTCATGATGATGCTTGCCTTAAGTATCTCTTCCACAATTTCTATAAAACTCTACTTATTTACAAAACAGATTAAATCCAACAAAAACATAATTTTTTTACCCTGAGCCATTCCACCATATTCTCTTCAATCTCACTATCTGCGGAGATGTCCAAAATCAGACGCCTGGTGAGGTGAGCTTTGTGATATCTCATGAACACGTCTTTATTCTGTACATATTTAAGCACCAGCAGCTGTGTACATTAGAAAAAATACTATTAAACCATGCTGAAATCATTAAAAAACACAATCAAATTTAATGTTTTCTAAAAAGACTAAAGCATGCAAACATCCACTTTTACTCAAACTGTGTAGAAGAAAACTACTTTGTAATACGGTCATTATACTCTATGCTTGTCAGTCTATCACTTCAGCAACATGCTCATTTTTTTTTTACCTTGGTTGATAAGCTTCATTTAACATGATTTTAGATCAGTCCATATCAATTAAAAGGAGTTTCCTAAACTAAAATTCACCAAAAATGTGCACGCTTTCTTCGCTGGTATTATAGAATAGTAAACTTGGTTAGCCATGTATATGGCTCATTACCATTGCACTTATATTAGAACATTAAACTGGCATAAAACCTATATGTGCAAGCTAGCACTACAGTTTGCCTGCACCTACATGAATTGTTGGTTTATACACATTAGATTTAACTTTTACAATGCTGGTCAGAGATCAGTGTCAAATAAGCAGTAATTTGGTGGTATTTCAGATCCTCCATGCTATGCAGTGACCCCCAGTTTGATTCCCATTTGGGACATTTATCTAGTATGTTGCCCAAATGGAGTTTCCTAGTGCAGTGTCCTCCCCAGCCCCATTTTAGCTGGGCGCACCACCAGCGGTTTTTGGGTGATTACTGAAATGTTGTGTTACAATACAGGGTCGCCTTACAGCTTCTGAAGTGAAAGGGTCAAACGATAAAAAAAGTAACCTGTTTTTTCAGGTTTGGCAGAAATTCATAGAACATATGCCTGATGCCAATGAGAAAGCATGAATTCATGGCCATTTTAAATATTCTACTTGGAATATTTAACATGTCTTGATTTGCACTGTTTTATATTTACATAATTTTATAAAGCTGTAAAAGGCAATGGTTGTTAAACTTATGATCAAAATATAGGATTTTTGGCAAAAAGTTAATTTTGTGAATGAATTTGCTGTAAGGACACAAGATAGTAAGGTACTGTCGAGAACTGGGTCTGATGTGCATGACCCACAAGCTCTGTAGACAAAATGCAATAAATTGTCAACATGTTATTAAATAAATAAATAAAAAGTCACATACCACTTCCTTCAGCTTTGCTTCGATTTCCTCTGAAGTGAGTTTTTTACTGAGAGGGGTTTTTCTTAACAACATATCACAGTAATTTGCAAGTAATTCCGGGCACTTTGACTCAGGCTGTGTTTTCAAGCCCACCCTAAAACAATAATGTTCCAATATTCCATTTAATTTTTTTTTACATATATCTACAAGGTGATCTCAGGAAACATTTGTTACAACAAGGAGCATTTATAAAATAATTATATTTGTGTTTCAAAGTGTTTGTATGCCATTCCAGGTAAAGTATTTACTCACGCATTATATAGATAAGTCTGTGCAGTTTTGGATGGGTGTCTTACATTACGGATCAAAAAGGACTTGTCCAGTCTGAAAGGAGAAGCGTCTGTGTTGCTTTAATGGTCTACATAAAAGGATTTTTTTTTTTCTTTAACACTACAATGGATGGTGTTTATTTACAGCATTTTCTAAGCTAACCCATGATGTTCAGGGAATCATTTGTCATGTATGATAAAGTAACCAATCCCAAATCTCCCCAAAAATCAAGAAAAAGTAATTTACCCTTTTTGCTTTAGTGGCAACTCCAGTTTAAATATTGTTGCATCATTTACCACGGCCTTGTATGCCTAGAGGATAATAAAAGAATAAAAGAAAATGTCTGTTTCCTTTTTAAAGCCGACAAAACATACTATACATTAAAAGTCTATTCAAACATTTTCTAGATGAAAAGTTCACATATTGGGTAAAAGTTGGGTGAAAACATTTGTATAGACCCCAAAGATGCAAATTTGAAAAAAAAATAGATAGAAGATAAGAAGATAAGAAAGAAGTTTGTTTACATCACAAATTACCTTCAATAAATGTAAAAATTGTTAAAGCAAATATAAACTGAAAACAAAAAAAAAAAAAAAATCACATTTACCTTTAACCCCGCAGATCCCTCAGTGTGGCTGGACCCTCCTTTGATCCGGTCCCACGTTGTACTGGAATTCCTCTTCGTCCCAGCACTGAGGAAGCGGCGAGCACCGACATCTTCATTCTTCTCTTCCGTCTTTTTCTTGTCCTCTTGGTGCGTCACTGGCACTGCACAGGTGCAAGATCGGGTGACGTACCCATCGTAAAGGGTGAGAAAAAAGAGAGCTGATCTCACTGCGCATGCCTGAGATTAGGGCCTGCGCAGAAGGAGCACCCAGAGCCTCCTGGGATGCGTGACGTATTTTTTTTTTTTTAAATGGGTGTTGCACTTAAAGTAGTTAACATTTTTGCTTTACATATAAGGGTTGTCTACACTTTTATGTAAAATGAAAATGTTGAGTTTAGGTCTGCTTTAAGTGGACCTAAGCTCTAAAATTAGGCTTAGAATGAGATACATATACTGGAATGTCACTTCTTCTCCACCCCCAGACTCAAAATCTCTACTAAATCAATAAACCATTGTGTTACCTTTTGTGATTGGTCGGTAATGATGTCAGTTTTGATAACTATAAATGTGTGCAGTGAAAGAGACAGCCCCAACTGTGAAAGAAGATTGTTGCTTCCTGAGATGCTGCCTTCTCCACAGCCTCTCTCTGTGGAAATGTTAACAATGTTAATAGATGATGTGCAGATATGACCAAAGGGGCAGTGAGAGGGAAAAAAACAAATCATCTTTATAAGACTCCTGAACACTATCTGCTAAAGATTGTCCCCTACTGACACTGTTAGAGGTAAGGGCTTTGAAACACAATAACCAAGCACAAGTTACTTATGCGAGTTTCGGTCCACTTTAACGGAAAAGTAATTAACCTCATCCAACCCATCCTTGTCATCCCAAAAATCACTGTAACTATACCAATCCATCTGACACAGAACAAGCATGCAGTAAGTAAAGTTAAAGCTTTGTTCCAGTTTGTGACATAAGTAAGTAAGCCATTGCATAAACCAAAAGCCAAGCCTGCAGAAATGACCACAAAACTAAATAAAGCAGCGCATACCGCTATGTTTTTATTTTTACTTATACACTTTTTTATTTTTGGAGTATTTTAATCATACACTGTAAATATACACAGAGAATAACAGATACATTAAAAATACTGCGGTAGAATGTAAGCTCACCTTGTCTCGAGCAGTAAGAAACCTTGGATCGTCTTGAAAAGCTTCTTTTACTAGTTTGCTAAATCTATTAAACAACGTCAGTAATTGTTCTACATACTTCTCAGAATCCTATAAAATACAAAGTAAAGAAAAACATCATTAACATGTGTTAAGGTTATATGGCTCCTCATGTTTTATTAGAAAAACCACTAGTAATTACAAAATGAGAAAAGTGTCCAGCTGTAGACGAGCTTTGCTTAACATGGAGCAAAGAAAACACAAATATATATCTTTCCCCAGTGCTCAACAATGGACACATGGTGATGAGGATCATGAAAAATAAACAACAGAACTCTGTGATTTAAGATAAGTGAAAGCATTCAGGAAATATAAAAAAATCACAGACATGTTTCCTACATATAATAATATTTCTAACATATAATAATGAAATATTACTCTCCAGCGCTTACATGATGTGACCCTGCTCATATGGTAGGGTCATAATTTAACAGACAGACTGCAAAAAACTTTTAGAACACATTACTCTTCCAATCAAGTTAAAAGTGCAAAACAATTATCTGCACATCTCACCATGAGTCAAGTAAAACATGACGAGACAGCAAGGAACCTACTAACAAAATACTTACAGTCGTAATAGTTTCTGCGGCCGCCACCATGTCAGCTAACCCAGCACTCACAATATGTTCCTCAAGATCCTTCAACATTGGCTCAATTCCACTTGGAACTTTGTCCATGAGGGAAAACATTAAGTGCAACTCTAACAAGAGAACATAGGAGAACTTTAGCTCAGAAGGCACTTCCATGAAAACTCATAATACAATGTGTGATACAGAACAAAACAAACTTATACATGACATTTTATATCTGAATCTTACACCAGTAGATAGAAACTAGGAAACTAGTGCCTGTTAGAAAAACTGTTGCCAAAGAAACAGGGCTGTTGCCCATGACCTCCAATAGGATACTGCAACTTCACTGACTTTCTAATGCTGTGGATAAAGAAGGTTTATTCATACAGATATGAGCAACAAATCTGTCCTGTTTATTATTGAATGTGTTTCAGAGTATTAAAAGACTGGGCAAAGTTTTAGGCAGTTGTGAAAATATGCTGTAAACTAAGAATGCTTCTACAAATAGTGTTAATAGTTTAATTGTTATCAATTAAAAATGCAAAGTTAATGAACTGAACAGAAGTGAAGAGAACCCATTGCTTTCAAAACAGAATAAATTATTCTAGCTACGCATGCACACAGTCCTCCAATAGGATACTGCAACTTCACTGACTTTCTAATGCTGTGGATAAAGAAGGTTTATTCATACAGATATGAGCAACAAATCTGTCCTGTTTATTATTGAATGTGTTTCAGAGTATTAAAAGACTGGGCAAAGTTTTAGGCAGTTGTGAAAATATGCTGTAAACTAAGAATGCTTTTACAAATAGTGTTAATAGTTTAATTGTTATCAATTAAAAATGCAAAGTTAATGAACTGAACAGAAGTGAAGAGAACCCATTGCTTTCAAAACAGAATAAATTATTCTAGCTACGCATGCACACAGTTTTTTAAGGAACTTGGCAGGTAGGTTGTTCCAAACATCTTAGAGAACTATGTATGTATTATGTAAGCCTATATACACTGTGTGGGATCAGGCCTCTGTGTGGACCAGACCATCAGTTCCAGGAACCCGTGTTCTTCTTTGTCAGGTTTCATTTTCGTGCTTTAGAATAAGTTTGGGCCAAATCAACACCTCCCTGATGGTACTGCATGTTGGTCAAGTATATGCTTGTATTTCACAGCCACGAGGACAGCATGAATTGCAAATAACACCTAATATATAGAGCTTTAGCAAGAAAACAAAAATAAGCTAAACTAAGGCAAAAGGAATTACCATTTTCCTTGATAATGGCTCTAGAGGAACTGGTATAAAAAAAGGAAAAATGGATAATAAAGTCAAATCTAATTGTTTTAGGTAAAGGTGGAAAGAAATAGAAGCAATAAAAGATTTAAATGCTTTACTTTTTTTACACCGCTCACCTAGATGGGGTACGGGGAAGCAATAATCTAAATCTAGCACCTTACTTCAGGAGAATGACCTAAAATAAATCTCTGACTTTTAGTTTCTTGTGGAGCTATATCAGCCAAAGAAACCTGAGCATGCAATGCACTTTTGAAAATTTGGACTTGTTTCCATTGACCTGCTGCAACATTACTTACTTTACCTGAACACTGTAATGACATAAGGAACAATCAGCAGGTGGAAACAAAGTTTAGCAAAGTATGCTACAGGATGCTAAAGATTTTTTCTTTTTTAAAATATACCTCTAGGGACAGAGTTGCTTTAAAGCTGAACTGCGATTTTATTTGATGCTGTTTTCTCACGGTGTGCATCAGAAGCTGCAGGAAATCATGTATTATACGTCCCATTAACTAGCTGATGGACATCCAACATCATTTAGCGCTTCCCTGACTATTTTCATTAATTGAATTTCAGTTCTTTCAATCATGGCGGCTCAAAATTTCATGTAGTAATTACATGGCGCAGCCTCCTATTTTCGGGTACCTTGATGGCCTCTTTCCATCAGGCATGAGCTTTATTATGCTTTAGATTGATTTATTGATTTTTATCATTTAGATTGATTAGTTTGAAAGTAACCACTTACTTTCTGTCTCATTGCGTTTGATCATTCCTTGGCACTCAGCTAAAATGGTTTCTTTAAAGGATGTCACCAGAGCATTGACGCAGCACTCCATGAGCTGTAATATGGAACATATGAGTCAAATGATTGTATAAATGGTCTTGCTCTTTTAAAACAGGCCTGGGGTAATTTATAAAAGTCTGTGTGAACAGGTACACAATTAAAGGATGTCTAAAGCCATTTTTTTGTTTTAGTTGTTATTATTTAGGTAGGGGTAAGAACCCCAACAAGGTTTTTGTGCCCAAGTTAAAGAGATATCTCCCCATTTGTCTTGGTGACCCTTGTTGCAGTGACAACTGTCTGCAACAGTAATTCCCTCACTTTGGAAAATTTCATCCCATTTAGTTGTTTTCTACAATACAGAAAATGAAGGAACATTCTCAAGAATAGGGAAACGAGCTGACAGGGGTTTTAGAAAAAGAAAAAATGGCTATAGATATACCTTAAAATGACCTTATCATTAAAGATACAAAAAAGTACAAATCTGTTGGTATCCCTTTACAAAAAAATAACTCACAATAGTCTCTGGAATAACTAATTGGCACCCATCATTGTGTAAACAAAAAACAGATTTTGCTTTACAATTTTGATTCAAAAGTATATTTCAAATCAGACCACAAATGAAAATGAAATGGACAATATTAATGGAACCTAATACCTATTATTTTGTTGCGCAACCTTTAGAGACAAGCACTACAAACAGCCTATTTCTGCTCTCAATAAAGGTGCGTACACACTTCCAATTTTTATCGTTCCAATCGAACGACGAACGATCGATTGGGCAAAAAATCGTTCGTAAAAAAGTAACCAACAACGCCGACGAACGAGGAAACTCGTTGGAAACGAACGACCGGACCGGCAGATCGGATTGGACGACGATCGTTGAACATCGTTCGTGTGTACGGTCGTTCGTTGATCGTCCATGGGCTGAGCATGCGTAATGAACGAACGTTCGTTCACTTTCCTGTCGTGCACATAGTTCCTCTATCGCTCAAACGATCGTATCTATTGTGTGTACAATATCTACGAACGATCGTGTCGTTATCTCTATGTGCAGGATCGGTGCTATACGATCGTTCGTAGATATCGTGCAGGATCGTTCGTCGTTCGTTTTCCAACGATAATAATTGGAAGTGTGTACGTAGCTTTAGGCTTCAGCACTCTTTAACTTGTAGTTTTGACCTTTCATCCTGAGCAAGCTGTTTAGCTGTGTCAGGTTTGAAGGGTGCCTTCTATGAACTGAAAATTTAACTTTGTTCCCTACATGTTTGATATGTTTCAAATCAGGACTCATTGAAGGACACTATATTTTGTTCCTAGCCATTCTTTAGTGCCTTTAGCTCTGTGTTGTTTGAAGGTCTGCAACAAAGACAGAGTTTTCTAACACTGTGTAAGAGGTTTTGAAGGATGCCTTTGAAGTCTTGACCTAAACGTCCTAAATTAGTATTGAACTTGAAAAACAAAAAATTGTAAGACAGATTTCTTTTATTGCAAAAAAAAAAAAAAAAGGCACAATACGTTTCTGCTGCAACAAAACACATACCTTGGTTTCGAAATAATTGAATTCCTATGTGCAAATGTGGGAATTACATCATTTCAGCCAGGCCAATGATTATGGAAGAAGAATCTGAACATTGGCCAGAGCAGCGTTGCCTTTAATATGTTTTTCTATATATTTTTTTTAACTTCTGAGGCTATTTTTTCCTTTGCCGTCTCTGGTTCATGTTTGTCGTTGAGCAAACAATGATTCCAAACAGCACAGTGACAATTTTACTCTATTTTAATTAGCTGCATGACTAGAGACATGTGTTATGCAAATTTAAACTGACTCTAATCTAGCTATATGTGATCTTTTCTAAGGGTACCAACAAATGTGTACAAGTAATTTTGAGTTCACAATAGCAATGTTTTACTTGATGACATTAAAAAGACATGCAATCAATTATTTGATAATTATTTTTTTAATCACTGGCTCAATGTACTGAAGTAAATACAAAAGGAAAGCCAGGAAAAAAAGCATTTTTTAGAAGAAAGGGTCAGCAAAATTCTCCCTTAATAGGGCTATGCATTCAACGAATAAGAGAAATCCTTAAATCACACTCACTGCTTGCACAGAGTTACATTCCCGCCTTGTCTCCAAGTATCGTTGGGCTCTCTTCTCTTCTTCTTTTAGTTTAGCATCTGCCTGTTCAGAGTGAAATATCCGTTATAAAGAGGTTCTTATCCAGAAGACACACAGATGTCAAACATTTCCAATATCGTCTTACGTATTTCATGTAATTCTGTACACCATTTTGTTGTAGGTAGGAAGGGGCCTGTGTCCTGTAAAACCTCTCTGTAGAATCTAAATAGGCTTTTTCAAAATTGTCCCGATAAATCTGTAGTTTGTCTTCTGGATTTGAACACAGATTAACTAAAACACAAAACAGGAAACCGATTCAATCAGGAGATCAGAGATCACTGCCATGTAAAAAAATCATTATACACTTCCAGTTCTGCCATTTTTATTCTCCAGATTAAACATAGGTCTGCCAAACAACAATCAGGATGCTTACAATGAACTTTGAGAATTCTAAGTTAGATAGGAAAGGAATAGACAATGCAGTCTAATAAGGATGTTTATTTTATCAATGTTTATAAGCTTCCAGTCATGTATTGAAAAAAAATATGTAAGTGATGTACATTTTCAGTCATGTCTGTCATTTTGAGCAGAATCAATTTTTAGGAGATGTCACAAGGAAAGAAAAACTATTTTAAATTTCATTTAGAGCTAATATTCACAGTATTTAACCTAAAGCTTTGTGTGGCTGCTGGAACTCAAACCCAGTTATCGCTGAGCGCAACAACTTTCTATTATTTAGAGGAAGTGGAAATTGCTCTCAAGTGTAAATGGGCCCCTCAGTGGGACTTTGGTACCAAATAAATAAGGGGAGAGAGCTGTAGCACCTATATTGGTTTTAGAGGTAAGCAAAAATGAAAATCTGGGTTGGATCCATCCAGTAAACTCATGTGCTAGTCGGGGGAAGTATGTTCTTTTCTTTATAATCTAAGTCTTGTAATTAATGGCAAGTAGAGACTTTAGGCTACTCACAAATATTTTCTAGAAAATTTTCCTCTGTATGAGTCGTGGTTAAGAGCTTACTATTAGGATACAGAGCTTAAGCATTTACAAAGTTATGAACTAATGTTCAGAGATCCACAAAAAGAACAAAAAGAACAAAAAAAAACCCACCCCTTAATGGTGGCCCACAGTATAGAGAAAATATTTTATGTAAAATATGACTCAGCTGGACATGGAAGTGATACAGGAATCATTGGGAATGATTTATTAAACCTCTCGAAGGCTGGAGAGGATACACGTTCATCAGTGGAGCTGGTTGATCCAGCAAACCTGGAATGGATCTGGTCCAAAAACACTTATGCAAACAAATAGCAATTGAATTTTAGTGCAGACAGACAAAAAAGACAACTTTTCCTAAATTGTAAGCTCTTTTGTGCAGGGTCCTCTCCTCCTCCTGTGTCACTGTCAGTGTCAGTGTCTGTCTTTCATTTCCAAACCCTATTTATTGTACAGCACTGTGTAATATGTTGGCACTATATAAATACTGTTTATTATTAACAACTTTTAAAGGCAAAAATTATTTACAATAAAATAAATATTAAAGATAAATCTGCCTCCTCAAAACATTGTTCATATACAATAAAAATAAATGTACCATTTGTAACACATACCATAGGATTCTCTAACACCAATAACTAGTTGGGAATCGAATGCTTCCCCTAACCGTTCAGCATGGACCAATTTCATTGCACTATCCTGAAGGCGATTCTTTATATTTGAAAATATAGATTCATTCCAGGTATCCAGCATTAGCTGTAAGGCAAAGAGACCAAGTGAAGAAGTAAACACAAATGTATTCATATTACCTTATACAAGTGTTGAATCTTTACACAGGTATTTAAGTGCATATAAACCTGAACATAAATGTTATATATTGCAGCTTATCGGTCCTTAGGCGTGGTGGCTGCATTTGTATTTCAACTTTCTTTTCACATGTTGATTGTGCAGTAATAAACTTCCTGTCCTATCAGCACTGCATCCATGGAATAGTATTGTTGTTACTTTATATCGCTCAATTGATTTGGACTACACTACAAACACCACCCCTTGCATCATTATGACAAAGGAGAGGCTTTCTGTAGTTTAGAGAGGAGAAATAGGAAGGCTAATAACATCTTTTGCGTTGTCAGTTCAGTTGACAGTAAACGGATACTGGACTTCTGGTAAGATAATTAGGTATTTTTTTTATACATTCAGAATATGATCTTAGCCTGAGTGGCAGTCTAGTTTTTCTCTCCTACCACCAGAATGTCTCAGCTTTTCAGTAAGCACTACAGACAACATGATCATAAACAAAAAAAAAAAAAAAACAGACAGAATAAACAGACTTTAGTGGCTGAACTGCGTCTATCCTGGTTAAGATGAAAGGCAGATATAACCCTATTGAAAGAAAGAAGTTCTAAACCTCAATATCACCTTATCCCCACATAGAACTTGGAAGAGTCCCTTAAAAGTTAGAGGCCGACCAGTTTAGACACCCACCTTGTAAAGGTGATTGCAACAGGCAATACCAGGTTGGATAGCAGTAGACTGCAATTTCTTAGGGACAATTTCATCAGGTACAGATTGGAGCAACTCAGAATCAGCGTCTCTGTTGTCAGTGGCAGATAAGATACAGAATATGCGGGAAAGGTGCTGTGTGTGTGTGTTTGGCTGCTGGGTAACAACTAGTGGTTGAGTTAGTGTTTTTTTTGGGCTATAATGTAATGCGTGACTTTAGGGAGGAGGCACTGAAGACATACTTCAAGAAGCCTTGAGTCATTA
Organism: Pyxicephalus adspersus; assembly: GCF_032062135.1. Lineage (NCBI taxonomy): Eukaryota > Metazoa > Chordata > Amphibia > Anura > Pyxicephalidae > Pyxicephalus > Pyxicephalus adspersus. The sequence continues at coordinate 31,908,430 of NC_092858.1, forward strand.
GTTGTGTGAGGTGGATGCATTTGATACAATTAGCCTGACCCATCAGTGTCTAAAATCTGACATGTTGTGAACTTGTTTCCTAAAGTAATTTAAAGCATAAGGTACAAGACAAAACTCCAGGTACTCAAGAAACCCAAAAGGCTGGTAAGCAGATAAGGATCAGATTACCAGACATACCCAAATCATCGCTGGCCAACAGCAGTAACATACTGAAGATCAGAGTTCTACATGGTTCTTGCAAGCAGAAAAAGCAGACTGGATATGCTTCTTCTAGTGCATTACACTCCACCAAGCAGCAGAGGCAATACCAAAGGCTCTGCACCTGAAGAGCTAACTTGTTACCAGAACAGGGTCTAAAAACCACCCTGCGCTATCCCTGCAATATTCATTCTTGCAGGGTTCAGGTGTGACATTCTAATGGAGAGACCACTGTGGATTTTTTGTACAGTGGATCTCCTGGGATGCTAGCATTTGGGCTGGTACATTTTCTTTGTTTGCCAGTGACCAATCTTTCAGTAGGCAGCAATAAGAACCAAAGGTGACAAAATTCCTGTGCACCGAAATGGACAAGAAAGAAACAAACTTCTGCTCACAAAGTACTACATATAATAAACAATAAAAACAAGCAGAAAGATAAAATCATAAAAGATTGGAGGCCCTTTGAAGCTTAAGTTAGAGACCTTGATGAGCAAGATGCCATACTAACCATACTAACACCACTTTTACCCTTAGTATGTAAATTTAGGTTGCTGTACCTTGGAAACTTGGAAGGCGTGAAATGTGATTATAAAGAAAAAGAAAATATGATGAAATGAGGGTATATAAAGTTCAGTAAAAACAACCTTTAAAACAATTTTAAACACTGGGTTTAAAGCAGACTTGTCATCAGAATGTTTACTTTATATAAAAGGGTAGATAACCCTTTTATATTAAGTAAAATCTATCATTTTGTTTCTTAATTCCTTTATTAAAAAAAAAAAAAAGAAAGAAAGAAAGAAGAAAAAGAAGGGGAAGCCCCACCCCTTTTGCCTATACTGCCACTGTAGTAAAGACTGAATAGGAGGCGCACAGCCTCCTGGCATTCATATGTCACGTTCGAGATCAGGCATGCGCAGAAGGGGCTTTTTCTTAGGATTGGAGAAAAAAAAGGAGCACTCTCACGTAGCACAATGAGATGGGCACACTTTTTTCCCCCATTTACAGCAGCCTACGTCACCTGATCTTGCACCAGAGTAGTGCAAGAATGTGTGATGTAAGAAGAAGAAAGAAGTAGGAAAAAGATGGCGGCACCCGGCACTTCCTTGCTGGGACAAAGCAGGATTTTAGGACAGCACGGGACCGGCTTGTGGTCACGTGTGGAGGGATCAGGGGCTCTGTAGTAGTAAAGGTTAAGTGGTGTTTTCTTCTGACAGATCTGCTTTAAAAGTGAAAAACAAAATACTACAGATGTTGTCTACATTTAGACATATCTAACATGAAAAATCCTTCCTACAGAAAAAGTTTATTGTGCATGTATAATATCGTATCACTGGGGAGAGGTCTATCATAAGTCTCAGCCGCCCAGAATAAGAATTAGTCCAGAATTGGAGCACAGATATGTAAAGGTCTCACTGATCATCATTCTCAGTGGCACACCTACCTGTCTATAGTCTACCTGAATCGTTGGCAAAACTACTTATGATTACGCTCAAGTAATGACATGATAATATTAAGTGCAATATCTCCATAGCTTACCTTTCTAACAATACTGTCTTCTACATTTGATTTCTTGTTACTTCCTTGCTTTCCCATTAAAGTAATTTCTAACTGACAGAAGGGTTTGGGTAAGATGTCGCACTGAGTGAAGAACTTGCGCCATTCTACTATATAAGCCTTCAGTAAAGCGGTGTCATCCTGATGACTGAGTACTCTCTAAGAAAAAAAAAAAAAAGAAAACAAGAAAATTATTCATCCAGCACATACAGTAAGTGTAACCAAACCTAAAATGGATTGTTTCTTTATGGATGAGGGGAAAGCGACCTCTTCGTATATTCCTAAAGAGAATTCCTACAGTGTTTTATGTCCTGTACCCTCTAATAGCTTCTTTATGGAGAACCTAATCAGGCTAGTAAAGTAGTAGTTAATCTTTTACCTGAGCTCCTAAATTGGGACAGCCATACCAGGAATAGGAGCAATATCAACACTTAATTTATTTAGACAGTAAAATAAAAAAAATAAAAAAAAAACAGATAGAAATATTAGCTGGGCCAATCACCCCCTTCTTTATTCAACCAAAAGAGAGAACACCATAAGTATAATTCCTAAGTAACTGGATGATTTTGGTGACAAACAACCCCTTCTCACTTCCAGTGAACTGCCACTGTGTCACGCACAAAGTAAGGCATATGGACAACTGGCAGTTGCAATAAAATTCGGAACCGTAGGTAACAATAGTGTTAAAAAGAAATTCTAGGTAAGTGAAGCTAGTCAGTAAACCATCAATGATAAAACAAACAATGTAACTATACTAAAGTCAGAGAGTCCACTCAGTTTTCGTTAAATCGGAAACAAACCTGCACTACTTACCTATCCCCGTTCCATTGCAGGGCTGCACCATCGGCTGACATTTATTCTTCCTCGTTATGATCTTCAGAATATGTCATTCCCAGCACACACAATGGAAGCCAGAATTGCCAAGTTTCCCTGGCAACTACTGCCGAAATGCACATGTGCAGCTCAGCTTTTTTATTTCAGTTCCCTGTGACAATCATGCAGGAAACACAGATTTTGAAGGGCAACACCCCAGCAATACCACCTGCCTGATCCTGTATTTATCAAGACTTTAGTTCCACTTTAAACATAACCTGTAACCACTGAAATTATTAAATTACTGGCTTGTTCTTAAAATGAACATTTCAAATTCTAAATCCTGAATTTTCTTACCTAGTGAGCCACTAACACTGAAAACCCATGCAGACTTCAGACCTTTCAGATGTCACTGGCTGCTGGTCACTGGTCTTCTTTTTGTCACATCAGTAACCAGGTAGTGATGTTAACATCAATGGCAATCTTTCACAATTAAAAACACTTTAGCTATGGCCCGTCCCCTATATTTCTGTTACCTAATTTTAATTCTAAATAGTCCAATCTAGCCATATTCTTGGCAGAGTGGGGCTACCTGGAAAAAGAAAAGTCTACGCTACTGGCAGGGTCACCAGGTATTTACTCTTAACTTTTTATATATACTTATATTTTTATATATATATATTTTACTTTTATATAATACAAACAACACATACAAACTGGTATGACTGAGGATGGTTTTAATATTTTTAGGGGTTTAGGTTAGGTGGCGAAGTTTTTTATTTAAACACACATAGGCAGTTTTTATTGGGAGCCTATCATACAGAAATAAGTTATGGATTTACTGACATTTTAAACACACAAAAGCACAAAGATTTATTCTTGTTAGAAAACAGCAATGAATGATATATAATCTTTAACCTCTTGTTCTCAACTAGGTCCATGGGTCTCAACAGTTCATAAAACATGGAATGTGTTTCAGAACAGAGATAGGTTAATCCCAGATTACTCTACTCCATTAAGAATCAAAAAGAACAAATCAAAGCCAACACAAATGTAAAATTCCCCAGAAACTGTGGGTATAACTATGAAGAACATCAACTGGTGACTACATATATATATATATATATATATATATATATATATATATGTCAAGCCTCTCATTCTATCATTCTTATAATACCATATTTATTTACAGTAAGATGAGGAAAACTGGTTTAACAAAAAAAATGATTGTTTATTTTCTCTAAACAGAGCTGTTTAGACCTTCAAATATGTCTCTTACTTTAAATAAACTCTGTATAGCTGTATTAACTGGTTTTGGATTTTTGACATGCTTGCTGAGATTAGGCATAGCACCTAACATAATAACAGGAAAATAACAAATCATTTTGTAAACCAAGTGACCAAAAAAAATTGTTTTTTGTGCCCACTCAGCTTTACAAATTAAAGACAGGTTATGTTTTTACCAGAAGAGGAATAACATAAGTATCAATATTAAAGTAGAATTAAAGTCTTCCATGATCCAAATTTCCTTGCTGTAGTTCCACAAATGTCTTTTACCAAGTCAATATGGTAATATTTGCATCCTTATATAGATTAAGGGCATATTATGGACTGTCCTTCCTCTCCTAAAACCAGGATAATTTTGAATGTCCAACGCCCTCTCCCTCTTCCCACCATGGATGTCAATAACAAATACTGTCACATAGGTCATACCATTAATGGCAGTCTTTCACCTTTAAAACCTGGAAGCTAACACTGGATCTCAAGAGTGAGCACATAAACCAAGACTAGAAGATGATGTCAGCCCAGCAAGGAGCTCAGAAGTTCCTGGCATGATGAGGATGCTGGAAAGAATGCTAGAGGACCTCACTACTATAGACAACATGTATGTAGGATACACTTTTACAGGGTGGACTTTTTAAAGAAAAGGTTATTTTTACACTGACTGCACATTAGGTTTGAAATACCCTGTGGTGTCAGAACAGTGGGAAAGCAACACAGGGCTTACTCAAAACAAAATTATCCACCCGAAACGTTGACCATGTGTGAGGTGTGTTTGGGGGTTACAAGAGGTGTCATATCAAACCACTGCTTTGTGTGAGAGACATGCAGTACTCTACTCTGTTAAGTGAAGGTGTCCCATACTTATTAGTTTGTGAATAGCAAATGTTTATTTGGCCTAAAAAGTATTTAATTTAGGTTTATGTTATTGGTTGTTTTTTTATGTAATGTTTCTCAAAGAACTCATATTAAACTCGCAGTAAAACCAATTATTAATAGTGAAGAACAACAAAAAAACAATAATACTCACAGCTTGAGCCTGCTTTATAAAATCTAGAATGTCCTCTTTTAAGGCCTGGTGAATTTTTGCTGGGCCTTTGTCATCCCACAGGCAAACAGCATGTACATCCCTAAAATTAAAAAAACAGCAATAATTGTTGTGTTGCAGAGCCAGGTAATGAATTAAAGGGCAGAATAAATTTTGTAATAAAGAATCCCCCACAAGAAATACATGTTACAAACTGATAAATGTAATGATTGACATTTCTTGATGACAAGATGCTTTAATAAAATAAAAAAATGTTGTGACTTCTTGAAAAAGTTTGCCTGTTCTGCACGCCACGGGATTCTACCCAGAATGATTGCAACATCATTGCTAGGTGCCACAAGTGGGAGATTTGTGTAAGGCAAGTATCAATACAGCTTTATCCTTTACAGGCACATTTTTTATTCTACATATATTAGGAGAAATGGAAAGTCCCTTGTAAAATTTGAAAAAACCTGCTATAGAAAACATAAGGCAGTAAACAGTCCTTGGTCACTGATTTCATCTTCCCGTGAGCAGGGTGACTATTTACCCAGCCAAATCCCCTGCAGTTAAAGTGAGGGAATGGGGATTTCATCACGCAGAGAACAGATGCAGAATACAACCATTCCAACTCCTTATTCTGACTCCGGCAGCTAATAGACTGTTTTAGTTCCTGTAATATCACAAGGGCTAAAAAGAAAAACACAACTGTGCTAGGGACAAGGTAGGTCAAGGATAAAGATGGGGGCATGGTAATGATGCTTTACTTGAGACTTCACATGATCATTTTAGTGAAAGAATAGGAAAAAAACATTTCCTTTCTACAATTGCCTAGCACACTGAAATGTCTTTTATTTACTGTCACTTTTGTAGCACATCAATATAGCTGATACAATCAATATTATTCCATGTGACAGCAATCACAGAATGATGTCTGAATCATAAACAAATACCACTTTATCTAGGAACTTACGAGAAGAGGTCGAACCACTGCTGCTTTGTGACAGACTCCTGCCGTAGGAGCTTCAGGACTATAGGTCTCATGAAATCCCATTTGTCCTCAAATTGAAGGGAACCTTTATTCTGGAAAAAAAAAAGGAAAGGTAAAAATGAGCAATTGTAAGTTTCTAAACTTCTCAGACTGTCTCTGTTCATCCCAATAAGCTAAATAGGGTTGAGGTTCACGCTCTGTGTAGGCCACTCACGTTCCTCTAGCCCAGAGGAGTCAAACTGTCTTTATGGACCCACTTTGTTCACAAGGGCACAGGCATGCAGTCACAGAAAATGGCCCTTGATGCACGTATTTGTCTAAAATGTCTTTTTATCCTGTGGCATTGAAGTGGAACTTGCACTTGCAAGCAAAGCAAGCGTTTTTCAAGCACCTCCAACACTGTATTAACCAAAAGGAATCTAAAGGAAGAGGGTTGGTAAATATATTTACCTAACCCTGGTTTCTATATTGCAAGGGGTGACATCCCATGGAATGCTACATGTCCCAGATCTTGTAATCTTTTTTATCACAGTGGAGGAGATCCTTCTCACAAAGTCTGGGTTACATAAACACTCTCAGAGATCTCAGCAGCTGCAGATGTGCCAAGGACAGAAGCTGGAGGGGAAGAAGGTATGAATTTTTTTGTTATTTTTATTTTACTACACTGGTTTAGATTTATAGATAAGGTATAAATACTTTTCTAATGCAAGGTCTCTGTTACTGTAAATATATTTACTGTGTATATATATATATATATATATATATATATTTAACAATATATAGCAATATATACTGTATAAATATTTTTGTATATAAACACTGTACATATAAAAAGGGTCATATCCAAAATACCAGGCACAATCAAGGTTTTAGTATTTATTTACTAAATGATGGTAGACATACAGAAATGTACACACCTATACAGCGAACCCCTGACAATAATAACAATATCCACAGTTCACATTACATTACTGTGGTGGTCAGTGTAAAGAATGCCTCTTACACGCCTGGCCAGTAGGAAGAGTGTTTTCTTCTTCTTTGGCAACCCTTACAGATGACCAAAAAAAAAAAAAAAAAATCATGGGTGTCAGTTCAAAGTAACATCAGTCACAAACTGCTCATTGCTCAAGGAACCCCTAGCAACCTCTGGAGGTACCGCAGATCCCTGGTTAAGTAACATACAAAAAAGTCTCATTTCCTTGCCCGTGTAATAGTCTTTGTTATTAATTGGAATCTATAGTATATGGATGTATTCATCAAAGCGTACCCAAACTCAGAATTTTCACTTTACATAAAAGGGTAGGCAATCCTTTTATGTAAGGTAAAAACTCTGTTTTGTGTGTGTGTTTTTTTTTTTTTTTTTAAGTACACCCTTTAAAAAAAAAAAAAAAAAAAAAAAAAGCGGTGCAGCACCGCCGCCCTTAATGAATGGGATCCCAGGAGGCTCTTGGCCCAGGCATGCACAGAAGGAGTCTTTTCGCCAAAAGGGAAAGAAATTGACGATCTCACCATCTACGTCACCCGACCTCAACCCTGCATCAGGTGACGTAGGAAGAAGAACCTGGAAGAACAGAGAGAATATGATGGCGCCTAGCGCGCCAGCCCGAAGAGGGATACCGGGACGTCACGAGATCCTATTGAAGAAACCTCTGGACCGATCAACTGCACTGCGGAATTAAAGGTATTTGTATTTTTTGTTTTTGGGTTTACTTCCTCTTTAAGTATTTAGTATCAATCCTCACATTAACTGAATTTCCGGTGAAATACAAGCAATTACTCTTAGATAAAGGATGAGAGAAGTCCCTGAGGACATTAATTAGTCTTTAACCACAATCAGAAATACTGGGGGGACCAAACAAGAACATGTTTGTTTTCAAAGAAACCACATTTCTTACCGGTCTCAATCAAGACTTCAGATGTCCAGCTTTTAGCCATTAGCCTTTCTCTATGTTTTTTCCTTGGGGGAGCTATTGAAATAACTTTACAGGTCCTAGGGAACCCCTGCTATAATTACTATATCCACAGCTCACCGTACAAAAGTGTGGTGGTCAGTGGGAAGAATGTCACCCTTACAAATAGCCAAAAATATCATTGGTGTAACTGACCTTAAAGTTACAAACTGCTCATTGCTGAAGAAACTGCTAGCAACCACTTGGAGAAACCCTGGGGAGCCACAGAATTCTGGTTGAGAAACACTGGCCTACATTATGCAACTACTGGCATTGACTCTGGACCATGGTAACCAGTGTGAATGTAGCGGAATAGGTGTACAATGCCCCGAAGTTGGCACCAAACTTTGACAACAACCTGCAGTACTATAAAATGTGTAATATTTTGCTAAACAATCATAAACAACTAGGAAACTGCTAGAAGAAAAAAAATCAGAAGCAACAGAAGGGAGCCATCTGTCATCTACAGAGCTAGTTATTTCTCCGGAAAGCAATAGCCAGTGAAAATATATCAATCTTTTCTCCTGATTCTACAATGCTGTTTTTTTTAAAAAGCACCCATTGGCTTGTAGATTGCATAGCCCGACTCTTGTGGCTTGTATTCATCTTTGTACAACCTTGGACAAAGTGCCCGATCTGTGTCAGGCTGGCTTGTAAATAAAAATATCTACAGGACATAGATTTTGTACATTTTTTATGCATAATCAGAGAACAACTGAAGGTTGCAGTAGAGTGCACTTCCTACAGGGTTAACCTAGGTATGAGAATAAAACACACATACATAAATGTACGCACACCAACAGACTGCATTCTGAATTGTCTGAATTATAAAAAAAAATTCAAATGCAACCATGGCCAAATCCTAATGGAAAGGTTTTGCTAATAACCATTACTATGTATTACACATCACACACACCAAGAAGAAAGAACATATACATGTTATCTCTGCATGGATTGAAGACACCAGAATAGAAATCAGGCAAGTTCCTAAATAGTCCTGCAGCACAGCTATGTTCTTTTCTATAAATAAACAAGCCAGGCCACATGCTGGGAAGTGGTATTTCATATGTGCAGCACCGCTTGTGTTCTATTCATCATTCATATAACTGCATACTAGCTGCATTTTATTTTGCACGAAAAAACCCCATCAAGATATTAGCTTTGGACCCAATATTGGTTCCTGCATTCAATATTTGAAATCTCTTATAATATGTCATACAGTTCTAAAAATACCAACAAGTCTCCTATTTTTGACTAAAGGCCCACAGAACAAATCCTGTTAAGGTTGCAGAGGTGACAGGGAAGTGGTACAAGTCCTGTTCTATCCTGTAAATGTGGCTTCTCTGCAGATAAAGTACAGTGAGTTAGGCTGGGTACACATGCAAAATTTTCATTACTGGAAAAGATTGTTCATGATTGTTTCCAATGACAAATGAACCAACAAGCACTGTACACACAGCACTCTTTCTGTTTCATAGAGAGGGGTGGACAAGCAAGCTCTCCTCCTTTGTCTTGTACAGCAGTTGATCCTGATCATCATTCATGAATCCACCGTGTGTCATTATGAATGACAACAGGTGATTTTCAAACAGGAGGAACAGTCGTGATGGTTATCTGATGTGTGTACATAAACATAGTGATGTCACAATAAAAAAGATGTTGTGTTACAAGCAGGATCACCAGGTAAAAATAGGGGCTTGCCCAGACAGATGGTGGCATTGCAGTTTGGTTACTGATTTCGATGAATGGGAGCCCATTGGGAATGAATGGGGGCAGTAGTGAGCTCTTCAGTACTATCTACTGCCACCTGCTGTAAAGTGATGGCCATTGTTTTAATATGATGAACCACAGTTACCACCCCTTCTCTGAAAAAGCCCCAAGGGAAAAAAATCTGAACAAAGAAAACAAATATAGCCGATGAACCTTACAACATGCTGACATATAGTACATTGTTCTCTTTGATTCATATACATGTTAAAAAATTCAGCCCTCAAATCTACACTACATGTTTTCTTGGAAAAAAAATAAAGCCTACATAACAGCTGCACAAGCAATTTCACCCTTTAGCATCACTAAAAATAACATTTCAATCTGCATCCAGCAATGATTTTTTACATCTGTGAGTACATCTACAGTGATTTTGTTTTTTTATATTCAACCCTGCCCGCTTACGGCTGCTGTTTTTTCCCCATGCTAAATAAATCCAATCATAACCACTGGGGAGAAAATGAACAAGCCCTGAACTGGCTGGCAACAACAAGAGTTTTCTGTGGCGACAATACTGAGAACTATCGTCCTCAGCTTTTATGATGCTGTTACCATCAACAGTGACAAGATTTTATTGCCTTGTCCACTGTTAAAGGAAATGACAAAAAACAAACTAAAAATAATGACATGCTAAATTTTGAATTATACAGTTTTACAGGATCATAACTTTCCATACTTTTCATCCCATAACTGGCTTATTCCTTATGCTAGTTTGTGCAAATCTTGAGATCAAATAAGAGTGCAAATGTCAAGCTGCAAGGTACATGGGATATGTCATCTCTGGCAATATAATTACAGTATATGTGAAGCCTTTTTTAAATTTATGATCTGTTCTTGCTAGGGGGATTTACCCACTCTATTGATTCTGGTGACCGCTGTCTCTGAGTCAAAATGTGATTGAAAATGAAACATTTTTGGGATATAACAGGAGGTAGGAGGAAACCTTACAATGGGACACTTTAGTTCATCTCCAAAGTCACAACATAACCCTGAAAAGCAGCTCATTATTTCAACAACCCTGAAAAGAAACCAAAGTTCTCAGGACAACAATTGCGATTAAAAAAAAACCTGCAACACGCATTATTCTTCCCAAGAACTGTGAGTGAATAGTACAAAAAATGTTTCAAACAAATCCGGTGAGTTGTCCTAGCAGAGAAGCAATTAGAGGAGCAACACTGAATCTCTGTGTAGAACATGGTTCAATGAGTTAAGCAAAAACCCTGGCAGAACGCCATTCAAACCTCAGAAAAATCCTTTTGGGTTTTCACTCTTCACTGGATGTCATTTTTAAAGTAATGCTGACAACAGTATGAATAGATTTCAAACATTTATCACACGTATAGTCGTAAACAATGCTAAACTAAGGCCTTTACTATTCCTGTATAATGAGTGGCTTGCTTTTACTTATTACTTAGATTTGCTTATTATTACTTAACTTAAAAGAAAACTACATTTTCAGAATCATGCTCAAACATTTAAAGCAGAACTAAAAGTTCCGCTTTAAATATTTGCAATCATGCAGTGCAGAAAAGGACAGCCAACTTTGCCTGATCGCTCTCTTAAGCCGTCAAAAATCATTGAGCAGTGCGCAGCTCAGAGTACGAAGCGGGATGGCTGCCGAATCCTGACTATCACTGCGGCTGCTGGGACTGAATGAACTTCTATGAACCTGAAGGAAGTTATGTCATCCCAGCCCAGCCAATCAAGATGACCAAAGATCAAAACCAGGAAAAGAAGAAACAAGATAGTGATACCTGCAACACAACTGGGGCTTTTTTTTATTTAAAAAATTGTGATCAATTTCCTTTCCCTTATATTATCAGTAACCTGCCTGGTCACATTTTTGAAAAAAATTGTTTAGTTCAGCTTTAAATAAGATGACATGGAATAAACTGTGCAATAGTTTTCTATTGGCATCATGTAAGATTTACAGTCATGGCAAAAAATATTGGCATCTTTGCATTTATGTCAGAAAAGGCAGCACTTCCCCCAGAGAATTGTTGCAATTACAAATGCTTTGGTATTGTCATGTTTATTTCTTTTGCTAGCACTGGAAGAACACAAAAAGGCAGGAAAACAGCACCCCCCCCCCTCCCTTTTTACTTCTCCTCTCCTTTTTCTCTCTTTCTTTTCTCTCTTTTCCTATACTTTTTAATATAAAATCAGCGACCAATGAAACCTAATGGTAGATTGCTTACTGGTATAACGGAAATGTTTTATGTACGTTTACAATTTGTTTCTCTTTTCCATTTATCATTACATGGCATGCTATATGTTCTCTCAAGTTGCTAGATATGACTATTTCTGTAAAATTGTATGCCTTTTCACGCTTTTATTTGCTTTTGCCATCTGTATACACTGTTTTGAGTTTTGTAATTGTCTGTTTTTATTGGTTGCTAATAAAAAATAAAAAAAAAAAAAAAAAAAAAAAAAAGGCAGGAAAAAAACTGAGACATTCCCCAAAACACTTTAAAAACGGCCCGGACAAAATTATTGGCACCCTCAACATAATACTTGGTAGCACACCCTTTGGAAGAAATAACTGATGTTAGTCACTTTCTGTAACAATCAATGAGTCTTTTACATCTCTACTGGAATTTTGCACCACTCACACCATTCCTTTGGCAGCTGCTCCAGGTCTCTCAGATTTGAAAGGCTCCTTCTCCCAAATGCGGTTTATAGATTTCTCCACAGGTGCTTTATGGAATTTAAATCTGGACTCATTGCTGGTCAATTTCCAGCGCTTTGTCCCATTGATTGTTACAGAAAGAGATTAACATCAGGTATTTCTTCCAAAGGGTGTGCTGCCAAGTATTATGTTGAGGGTGCCAATAATTTGTCCAGGCTTTTTGACGTTTTGTGTGGAATGTTTCAGATTTTTTTCTCGGCTTTTTTGTGTTCTTCCAGCAATATGACAATACCAAATCATTTGTAATTACAACAATTTGTAACATAAATGTGATATAAATGTAAGGGTGCCAATATTTTTAGCCATGTCTGTATTAGACAAGCACATATAAAGACTGCACTTACTGCATTGGTAAACTAGCGTTACCAGTGTTATCATATTATACAGATCCGCAGCAACTCCCAAAATAATCAGAAACATTTTTTGAGGGAGAAGTAATGGCTTCTGTACCAGGACATTAAATTCCAAGAGCTCTGTGAGGGGGAACAGATGCAAATGTAAAGCTAGGTTGTGGGGTCAGAAGAAATTAGTCTGCAAAAATGTACTGACACTGACGTCGTCACAGCTCCGATGTAAAGCTTGCCTTATCTGCAGGACATGACAACCTTTCCAGATAGAAAGTCAGGGACACTGGGTAAATTAGAAAAACTTTGAGTTGATAGTGACTCATTTAGTAAATCAGCAATCGGTGCAGCATTACCTTGCAATAAGTACAAATAGATAATTTACAGACAAGTACATTTTTATCCCTGCCTTGTTCCCTTGTCGGTCAGCAGAGCATAGAGATCCCACACAGGATACACGTGTACTGGCTGGATGCTACAATATGTATGTACAATGTAAACTGCGCGTGATTAAGAAAAAGAATAATCAATTTACTAAATCACACAGATCTCAAGATTTGCCATTTTTACTATCCCAGGCGGTGCACATAACCCATTAAAGGTGTCACATGGAATAATGCAATGTATTGCTATAGGGCTGAGGAGTGTGATGGGGCCGGAAAACCGATCAGCCAATCACCAAGCAGTAGTGCTGTCACATGGTAGAAAGGGAGGGAGACACATGCTGGCTGGTGACACAAGAGACGTATTCATTGCTGGAGGCTACAGAGTTATGTACCAGTGCTGCAGGATTATGGCGCCTCTAATACAGGTTGGTGGCACAAAACCCGAATATAAAGCCTGAGGCCACAAACACAAAAGCATAAAACTGTGCTAGAGACTACAGACGCAAAGTAATAGATCAGTGCTGCAAATTAGTGACATAGACCAGTACCACAGAGGAGAGACACACTTAAAGATCAGTGCAGGTGACAAGATAAAATGAGCCATAGATCAGTGCTGGTGATTATAGTGACACAGTGTTCAGGTATTGGGGGCAGTGATGTTATCTATCAGTGCTGAGGTGTACACACACACAGTGTGCAGGTATTGGGGGGCAGTGATGGTATAGATCAGGGCTGGGGGGTACACACACAGTGTTCAGGTATTGGGGGGCAGTGATGTTATAGATCAGTGCTGGGGGGTACACACACAGTGTGCAGGTATTGGGGGCAGTGATGTTTTAGATCAGTGCTGTGGAGTACACACACAGTGTTCAGGTATAGATCATGGCTGGGTAGTACACACAAACAATGTTGAGGTATTGGGGGGCAGTAATGTTATAGATCAGTGCTGGGGAGTACACACACAGTGTTCAGGTATAGATTAGGGCTGGGTAGTACACACACACAGTGTGCAGGTATTGGGGGGCAGTGATGGTATAGATCAGTGCTGGTGAGTACACACACAGTGTGCAGGTATTGGGGGGCAGTGATGTTATAGATCAGTGCTGGGGGGTACACACACACACAGTGTGCAGGTATTGGGGGGCAGTGATGTTATAGATCAGGGCTGGGTAGTACACACACACACAGTGTTCAGGTATTGGGGGGCAGTGATGGTATAGATCAGTGCTGGGGGGTACACA
>NC_092858.1:31923385-31925246 GCF_032062135.1 Pyxicephalus adspersus
TGGGGGGTACACACACAGTATGCAGGTATTGGGGGGCAGTGATGGTATAGATCAGTGCTGGGGGGTACACACACAGTATGCAGGTATTGGGGGGCTGGGATGTTATAGATCAGTGGCTGGGGACACTGTAGCTGTAGCTCGGTGCTGAGGGCAGTGATTTGGGCTATTGACACAATAAAGACACAGAGCTCCATATCAGTGCCGGAAGTCGGTGCCACACTGACAGCTCCAGTGACAGCCGGGGGCCGGAGCTCCAGCCCAGGGACCCCCCGGTACTGAAGCCGGTGACGGACAGCTGAGCGCACAACACAGCTCTATGTGACGGGAAAGACCGCCAGGCCCGCTTCTGAAGCAAGGGGAGCCTTGTGTCCTCCGCCCGCAGGAGACGGTCACTGGCCCGGGGGGAGGAGTGTTCCCTACCTTTAAAAGATGAGACGTCGCCATATTCCCTCAACTTGTCCTCCCGCCGGATCCCGCGAGATTTCCCCTCTCACGTCCAGCGCAGGAACCCGCGAGATCTCTGAGGCCGTCCACGGCGATGGCATATCCCGTGACTGTAGCCGGCTGCTGGAGAGCTTTCTGGTTTACTATTGGACGAGGGCAGCGCGGGAAATGACGAATCTGGATTGGTGCTGATAGAATGTGAGGGGACTCTGTACAGACATTGGTCATGACCCTTCCATGGAGGAACCGTGACCAATACATGGCCTATGTATGTACATGGAACAGGGGAGCAGTGACCAATGTCTGTGCATGGAACTGAGGAGCTGCGACCAAAGTATGTACATAGAAGGGAGGAGCTGTGACCGATGCATGTACGTGGAACGGAGGAGCCGTGACCCATGTATGTACGTGGAATGGAGGAGCCGTGACCGATGTATGTACATGGAACGGAGGAGCCGTGACCAATGTATGTACATGGAACAGAGTAGCCGTGACCAATGTATGTACATGGAACAATGGAGCCGTGACCGATGTATGTACATAGAACGGAGGAGCCGTGACCGATGTATGTACATAGAACGGAGGAGCCGTGACCGATGTATGTACATGGAACAGAGTAGCCGTGACCGATGTATGTACGTGGAACAATGGAGCCATGACCGATGTATGTAAGTGGAACAATGGAGCCATGACCGATGTATGTAAGTGGAACGAAGGAGCCGTGACCGATGTATGTACATGGAACGGAGGAGCCGTGACCGATGTATGTACATGGAACAATGGAGCCATGACCGATGTATGTAAGTGGAACGAAGGAGCCGTGACCAATGTATGTAAATGGAACGGAGGAGCGGTGACTGATGTGTTTACATGGAAGAGAGGACCAGTGACCAGTGTCTCTACATGGAATAGAGGAGCCATGACTGATGCATGTACGTAGAAGGGAGGAGCTGTGACCGATGTCTGTACATTAATGAAGGAGCTGTGACCGATGTCTGTACATTAGGGGTAGGAGCTGTGACCAATGTCAGTACATAGAAAGGAGGAGGCTTGACCGGTGTCTGTACATGAAACGAAGGATCATGACCCTTCCATGGAAGAACCATGACCAATACATGGCCTAAATATATATACATGGAACGAAGGATCATGACCCTTCCATGGAGGAACCATGACCAATACATGGCCTATGTAAATGGAATGGAGGAGCCGTGACTGATGTGTGTACATGGAAAAGAGGACCTGTGACCAGTGTCTCTACATTGAATGGAGGAGCCATGACCAATGTATGTACATGAAACGGATGAGCCGTGACCGATGTATGTACATAGAAGGGAGGAGCTGTGACCGATGTCTGCACATTAGGGGTAGGAGCTATGACCGATGTCTGTACATAGAAGGGAGGAGCTGTGACCGA
>NC_092858.1:31925728-31929591 GCF_032062135.1 Pyxicephalus adspersus
TGGAACGGAGGAGCCGTGACCGTTGTATGTACGTGGAACGGAGGAGCCGTGACCGTTGTATGTACGTGGAACGGAGGAGCCGTGACCGATGTATGTACGTGGAACAGGGAAGCCGTTCAACGTACGTACGTGGAACGGGGAAGCCATGACCAATACATGGCTAATGTATGTACATGGAACAGAGGAGCCTTGACCAATATCTTTGCATGGAACGGAGGAGCCGTGACCGATGTATGTACTTGGAACGGAGGAGCCGTGACTGATGTAAACCGTGGGTGAAAAAAGTTTTGCTGTCTATATTTCTGGGTCTACTGACTCTACTGAAATTGAGCCAAGATACAAAATGGAATTCTAACAGCCTAAAAATGAGTAATAGCAGGTTGGCAGAAGGTGACCCCAATTGTTGGGTGCGCTTGTTTTCTTTAGTTTCCAGCACTTCCAGTTATGTATGATGAGAGTCCCTGGCTGTGGTTCCATCTGTCAGCTAAACTCCCTGTAAAAGTAAAGTATAAATGCCACTGCACTGGGCTTGTCTCACACTGAAAGAGGTAAAGCAGAACTAAATCCTGTTATACTGACCTGTTCCCATTCCATCACCACCATCTTCTTCTCTGCCATGTTACAATCTTCAGCCACCTTGGCCGGGCTGGAATAATGTTACTTCAGTGAATTGGAATTTATTCAATCCCAGTAACTGCAAAGGAAGCTGGGATTGTTAGTTGGAATATGTGCAGCCCAGCAATTTTGACACATGAATTGAGTGACCAGGCAGGTAAGAATACTTATTGCAGAGCAGACATCACCTGTCACTTTTGGCAATAAAGCCCTGCCTGCTTGCAAATTTTTAAAGAGAAAAAGTTAAATGCTCATTTAGGTCTGATGGGGGATATCTGTTAAAAACTATGCTATTGCACCCATCAAGAAAGCTAAATTTGGAGTGCTAATATAAGGGTCCTTTGTATACCCTGAAAATTCCAAATCGGTTTAATACACAATTTAGGAGATATGAGGAGTTATTAGGTACCATGAGATGAGAAGATAGTCATTGTAACACTGATGACATAACCACACATGCCCACTTCAAGTGTAGCTGCAATCTAAGGGGTAGTATGAGCTGATATGACACTGATGTGCTCCTCTCACTCCCTGCCCTTTTGCACTGGGCTGTGGAAGGGGCCTTGCCATCTTTACTTACAATGCTGGGCATTCTGTAGGGGATGACACTGGTGTCTGTGAGTGCAATGCCAGAGTGGCTTGTTGGGGGGGAAAAAGGGACTGAATGGACCATAGCAGGTGCAAGGGGATAGGTAAAAGTGCTTCTTATGTTACCTCCTATGCCTAAACAAGCATTAGGGTGGGTATACACATGCAATAATTGTTGTTGGAAAGGATCTTTCATGATTCTTTCCAACGTCAAAAGACTGAACGATGCATGAATGAGCGCTGTACATACAGCGCCGCTCTGCTCTATGGAGAGGGGAGGGGGAGAATGACGGAGAGGCACCCCACCACCCTCTCTCCTTTATTTTCATTATGATCATTGCTTGTCCGTGGATCCACTAGGATTGTCATACGGATGATGAGTGTTGTACATACGCCAGATTCCTGTCCGATATCATCCCTGAGGTGATTACATATTTGAGACCGTAGTTCTCCCCAGAAGGTGAAATGCTGCCGGTGATATGTATTTACTGCTAGAGCTGTGTGTGAAGTCTGCATGTTCTGCATCCTCACAGCTCCCTGTACAAACCTCCATATCTCCTAAACTGTATGTCACAATGACCTGTATTTTTCAGGGTGTACAGGGGACCCTCATAGATACTAGTTACTACAATCAGACCCCCAGCTTAAAGAATTTCAAGATATGGGGGTCACAAATGTAAAAAGTTATGAAATTTGAACTTTGGGGTTGCTGATTCAGAGGAAAGTGCAACTAGGAGTCCTAAATTGAAAATGCAAATTGGGGACCCCTAAATATCATTGGGCTGGGGCCCCTAAATATATACATACCTGTCACAAATCTATATCTATGAAACTACTGTCTGCTTCTCTTCTTTGAACCCCAATTTCTCTGAGGGTGGGGGTACAAAACTGAAAATATAGGTGCAAGTGGCGGGCACATTCTCCCCTTACAATCTCATTACTACAGCATCATTAGAACATAAAACACTCTGCCCATTAAAATGGACTTCCCTGCCCTGTTACACATTCCTGTCCACTTAACTAACATTTTGAACTTCAATTGGGGAATGGGGAGGTGTATGAAACCCAAACTTTAGGTACAAGTGGGGAACATCTGTGACTAACATCCCCTAAAACTTCATCACTATAGTATCATTAGAAAATGAACTCTGGCCACTAAATTTTATTGAGGGTGAGGTACTGGAAGGTTACAGTCGTGTGTAACAAGGAAGTGCATTTTGATGGACAGTTTTTTTTTTTTTAATGTTGTAATGAAGCCATGGTGATGAAAGGTGATCGCCACAAGCGCCTCCCACTTCCTTCTATATTTTTTCCCTGCACCTCTTAATTCTGGAGAAATTGGGGTTTGAGGTAAGATGCAGACAGATATGTGCAACAGAGCAGGTAGCAAACTTTGCTAGGTAGAGATTTATGTTCTCATAATGCCATACTAATTACATTTTAGAAGGTTTAGCAAGTGTCCCCCACTTGCACCTACAGTTTAAGTTTCCTATGCCTCCATTTGTACCTTAAAAATTTCAAGGTAATACAACCAACAGTTTAGGAGATATGAAGATTTGAACACAGCGAGTTGTTAGGCTGCAGAATATGACAAGCAGCTTTTACACACACATAGCGATCACACTGCGCTGCCGATGACATGATTACACACTGCGGATAAATGTCACAGATGTTTTTATAAAGAATATGGGCAGTGATGAGAGGGGGTCATGGTCTGTCTTGTCCCCATCTGATATCATCACATGCATGATGCTATAAAGGATCTCCACATTTTTAATATTATATTAAAGAGTGACTTTCTCATATGTAATAGGAAAATGTGCGTTTTTTTTTTTTTTTGTTTGTTTTTACACTTTTGTGGAGTACCTCTCCTCTTCAGTCTTCACTTCCATTTTGGTAAAGACAAAAGGGGAAATCTGCAGCCTCCTGGGATATTTGTGTCACATATC
Source organism: Pyxicephalus adspersus (assembly GCF_032062135.1). Classification (NCBI taxonomy): domain Eukaryota; kingdom Metazoa; phylum Chordata; class Amphibia; order Anura; family Pyxicephalidae; genus Pyxicephalus; species Pyxicephalus adspersus. The sequence goes on from NC_092858.1 coordinate 31,928,881, forward strand.
CCAAAAGGCTCGGCACTGCTCCTTGTGTGCATGCACCTTCAGAGGATTTATTATAATGTAAAAAAAGTGTTCAATCTCATGCATGCGCAGTGCAAGGCAGCATTGGACGTACAAGTGAGGATCAGAGAAAAGGTGGAAGCTGAGCCAGCGTGGGCCCACTGGGCTAGCTTTGTAAAAGAATCAAGTGAAAAAAATGTTTTCACAAAAGTTCACTTTACCTAAATATAGACACAGGAGCGCATCTGAAGTTAGGCTGAATTCACATTGGCGGTAAGGTTACATTTGTCCATTCCTCATGCCAGGAACCACTGCTGCTTAAAAAACTTCTAGCTCTGAAAAAGCCCAGTACTTACCGCCTGTTACCAATCCTAGGTGCCAAGCACTTACAGCCTGTTACCAATCCTAGGTGCCAAGCACTTACAGCCTGTTACCAATCCTAGGTGCCTAGCACTTACGGCCTGTTACCAATCCTAGGTGCCCAGCACTTACCGCCTGTTACCAATCCCAGGTGCCTAGCAGTTGCCAGAAGTCACTCAGAAGGGGTAAATGTTTTTTGCTGCTATGAGGTAAGCCTAACTTGTTACACCACATTCATTATACTATTACAATACTACAATACACTCTTGAAACTTAGAACACTAGTAAGTTGGGTCACAATACACTGCATGGGACACTTGTAGCAAAATACATAGAATAGAAAAATTGGATATA
>NC_092858.1:31929717-31960190 GCF_032062135.1 Pyxicephalus adspersus
TCTTGGGAGAACACTGGGATCTGCTGTTTTCTTTGCTATTGATGCGTGTGTGGTGCCCTCGTGTGTGTATATATATATATATATATATATATATAAGGAAGAGGGATGAAAGAGATAGCAGCTCTTTATGGCAAAGTCATAGATCTTAAATATCTTAAAATAATTTATTCAACCTAAGAAATACACAATTTTGTAAACCGCACACATTTTTAAGAAAAAGCCAATACTGACATTTCTCGTCAGATTTGACTAAACATTCGTTTTTTTTTAAAGATACTCTGACATGTTCAGAGTCCAATATGTTGAGGACCAATCATGCCAAATATAGGTAAAGTCTCACGCAACGAGTTTTTCCCTTGTGGGCTTCCTCAGGGGATTTTAAGACCCTAAAAATTTCATCAATAAATATATATGCATACAATAATTCAGATAAATTATGTGAATATATTTTCCACTAGGTATTGCAAAGCGTTGACTTACTTGGTACATTGACCCAGATTGAAAAATAGAGAGTATATTCCCAGTATACTTGAAGTAGGAAATAACAAAGGGTGACAAGTTTGGAGGCTCTGTGATTAGACATAAAAAGTATAAATCCAATCTTAGATAAAATTGTTCATTAAATAACTTACTGTATTAAACTGTCGGGGTTTTTCAGGTTTGGAAATGTTGAGGAAACTAGTTCCGTGTGGGTCTGAAGAAAATATGTCATTGTACTACAAAAAACGAATTAGATTTCATTTACGAAATATCCACAAGATGGCGTACCTTCGATTTACAAGTCTTAGGCTGGGTCTACATGGACGAATTTAAAAACGCCAATAAGTTCCTTTCACGCTTATATACGTTTTTATGCACTTTTACAAGCGTCTTAAAGCTTGAATTTAAAACGCTAAAAAACTTTTATAAACGCTATGACGTGTTTTACTGCGATTTTACATAAGTGTTTATAAAAGTTTTATTTTAACCCTTTCAGGGAATGAGTACAGGGGTACATAAAACCCCTTACTCATTCTCTGAAAGGGTTAAAATATGTGTTTAGAAATTGGACGAGGCTTTAATGGTAAAATATTTTATTAAGTGTGTGTGTGTTTGTGTAACTAAACTTTTTTTTTTTATACAGATTATCCCACAATGACAGGATGATCCCAAGGCTGCAATCATAACATGAGCACAGCCATGGGACTCCTCCTGACAGTGAGGGATCCCCAGGCACTAGGGGTTAAATGAGGACAAGGCCCTCTATTTATCTCTAGTGATCTAGTGATTGGCTGGGTTTTTCGGTTTCTCAGCCATTTAGCAGTAGACTTCAATTGGGAGGCTTGTCCCCTTTCTTCTCTAGTGATCTGTGACTGGCTGAGAAATAGGAAACCCTGATGGCAGCTCAAGCATCATCAGGATTTCCCTTTCCCCGGCCAATCAGGGAGCAGAGCAATCAGCGGAGCTCTGCTATGCTGACAGCTCTGCTCCCCTGATTGCTCCGGCAGCCCTAGAGGAGCTGTAGTATGTGTCATAGATACAGAGGCGCTGTAGTATGTGCTACAGATATAGAACATGTCACAGCTCCTCTAGGGCTGCGGGAGTAATCAGGAGAGTGGAGCTGTCAGCATAGCAGAGCTGCTGATTGCTCTGCTCTCTGATTGGCTGAGGAAAGGGAAATCCTGATGATGCTTGAGCTGCCATCGGGGTTTGCCTTTTCCCAGTCAATCACAGAGCACTAGAGATGAATGGGCACAGGTCTCCCTATTTAAGTCTATTGCTGAATGGCTGAGAAACGGAAAACCTTAGCCAATCACAAAGCACTAAAGGTGAATGAGGAGACTTGTTCTCATTTAACTCCTAGTGCCCAGGGATCCCTCACTGTCATGAGGAGTCCCATGGCTGTGCTCATATTATGATTGCAGTCATGGGAATCATCCTGTCATCCTGTCACTCAAACACTCACATTTAATAAAATAATTTACCATTTAAGCCTCGTCCAATTTTTTTTTACACATATTTTAACCCTTTCAGGGAATGACTAAGGGGTTTTCTGTACCCCCGTACTCATTCCCCAGGGTGGGGTGGTGGAGAACTGGGAGTCTCTTTATTAAAGGGGGCTTCCAGATTCCAAAGTCCTGCTAAAAACGCTTATAAAAGCCCACATTGTTTTCAATAGAAGCTTTCATAAAAAGCTTAAAATCGCTTGTAAAAGCCTCCATTGAGTTCAGTGGGAATGCTTTCAAGTGTTTACCTTGCGTTTTAATTTTTTAAACATTGCAAGCCACGTTTAAGATAAAGCTCATAAACGTGCCTGAAGGAAACGTCCTGGTGTAGATTAGCCTATTGGAATGCATGGGGATTTCAAACATGGGCTTTAAAAGGTTAAATGCCGGGGAAACAGTTCATTTAGACTAAGCCCTAGATGATAGGGAAGCTGGCAGATGTTTATTCTTATATTCTAAAATGAGGTCTGTAAAAAAAATAATTCATAGTAATAGAATTATGTTTCACAACCGATGAAACAGTCTGAAAACACTTGGAACTTTTTTTAAACTGTCCTAGCAAATCATGCTACATTGGAGGGTCCCATACCCATACTATGATCACAGGATCTTGCTCAGCTCTGGTATTGTAGAAAAATGTTATGAAAATAGTGTTGAGAATACATTATATTATAGTTCACGCTTTGTAAGGACTTTTGTAATAAGCAGGTGTGAGACATCTCTGAAGACACAACAGTGATGCAGCAGCTGCAAGGAAATGAAGATTTGCATTTTTGGTAACTTTAGAAAACCAAAGTATGCAGTAGATGGAAATGCCATTTTTGTAAAATAATTTACATAAATTGCTTGGGTTACATTTTTAGTGGAAGTGGAGTGTTTTTTTATACCATTTACAAAGGTAATAGACAGAGGCTGTTAAAGATGAAAACAAACACAATTTGGTTTTAAAAAAACATTACTAATTTTCAATTTCCAGCAACTCTACTTCTGGCAGTATACCCATCTTTCCACAGGGCCACCCCTTGTTGTTGCCGGGGCCAATGTGCAGACCTTAACACCAAACTACAAAAATGTCACCAACACCAGAGTCTCTGAGACACAATTCCTTAATCTCACCAACATCCTCCGAAAACCAAAACATCAGCTTGGATAGACTGACCCTTAAATAGAGCCGATATATTCATCTACTTCATTCTACTACTTAGTCTGTCGTCTTAGACAAAATTAAATTCCACTCTGGTATCCACAGATGCAGTATTCCCCCCAATCCCTTTTAACCGGGCGCAGCACCTATCACTTTCAGCAACCGTTCTGCTGTTTTTGGGTGGTTACTTAAGAGTTAGGTCACAATACAGGGGTTGACACCGTCCTATAATTTCTTCCCACCCAACTTTCTGGGTCCACTAGCTTTAATTCCCATGAGGTCATTGGGTCAGAAAACAAGAGTGAATCCTATCAATGAAACTAATTCATGAGTCTAAATAGATGACAAGAATGACCCAATATTTTCTAGCTACATTGTTGATGTGATCCACACATACAAAAACCATTTGATGGTATTGCCGAAATAGAACATTTGATCAGTTATCTTGGCTGTTTAAACTATTTGTTAACTATTGTCAAGGTGTGACATGTAGACAGTGTTCTTTTTCTACTATTGCATTTATCAGCACCATAGGCCCAGACCTAAAAAACGCAACTGGGATTTACAAACTTTTTCTTGCAGCTGTGTATTTCTTTAGTTCAAATTAATGCCTGACAATCAACCAATTTTACAGAGCCAGTAAAATAGAACAATGCACATGGTTCACCAACTACAAGCATTAATTAATTTGGTCCAGCAGGGGGATAATATTTTTGCAATGCCAATCATGTTTTTGTATGTGAGGGCATAATACCTCCTCTTTGCTAATAAATCAGACATGTGCCACTGCGACATAAATGCTTCAGTATACTTGCAGTGGAAATAAAATAAGAGGAAACCAAGCTCCAGTATAATTGCCAATTGTCATGAAAGTAAGCATGGAGTTGGGATTTTAAAAGTTTTGTCCAGTTTCTGTAAGAAAAAAGATCAAGATCGCACTGAATGCCAACAGATTGGTAGGGAGGTCTTAATTCTGTTTGTACATTCTTATCTTTAGTTCCAATTGGTTTATATATCTGTGTAGAGCGATGTATTTGTCCCACAAAATGGTCTACTGAGGTACCAATTGTTCGTGTTGAGTGAATTCTATAATCTTTAAATTTGTATGGGGCAGCTTCCTGAAGTTGTTGTTCTTGATGGATAGGTGAATGGACAGAAGGTGCTGAAGTTTGTTTTGCCTTTAGCCTTAAACAATGACTTGCTTCAGGTTTTTAAAGCATTTCTAGTTCATCAGGCATAGAGAAATTAGTTGAAGTGAATGGCAGATTGGCTGAGGCTGATGTATCATCTTCAGTCTGTAAAGTAGGAATATTCTTTTTTCTCCTTTTTCGTATTGGTAATTCTAATTCTTCTTGAGGAAATACAGTGGGGACAGCATCTTTTTTAAAAAGGTGACCATACCTCGAATTTCATATGAATCTTGAGTAAAGTGTTGTTAACAAATGCGATAAGTGCCCTTTGAGCTATTAAAAATTTTCTGGCAAAATTCATCCAGATCACCAAAGTTCTGATTAATGTGTAATAACCACGTTCCTTATGGTTTCCAAGTCCCTTGGAAATACACGAAGGGCGATATCTGAATCCTTCTTTCTCAACCGAAAAGAGCATCCCTTACCAATACAGTTCGGCATTCTGAGAATTGAAAACACAAAAAGAAAGTACAATGTAAAAAGTGTCAGAAACACACTTTATAGCCCCATCTAGTTACTGTTACGTTGAGCCAGATAATTTAACTAGAGGCCAAGTAAAAGATGGAAAAGACCCAACATATCCCTTATTTATTCATATTTTTTAAACTGTGAAAAATGCAGTTGAGAATAGGGACCTTTTCAGTGCTAGATCACAGGTTCGAATCTCAGCCATGACACTAGTTCAACCACTAGGAAAATAAACATATCCCAGATTAAAAACCCTATATAGTTGATCCCTACATAGTTGATCCAGAGGAAGGCAAAAAAACCCTGGTACAATTTGCTCTACAAAATTCCTTTCTGATTCCATGAGGCAATCGGATGTTCCCTGGATCAACAGTCTCTGTTATCTTTACTTTAAATCCTTTATACTTAGTTATATTCTGTGCTTCTAGAAAAACATCTAGCTTTTTCCTAAAGCATTCTATAGTAGTCGCTAAAACTCTTGAGGGAGCCGATTCCACAAACCTTACAGTGAAGAATCCCTTCCTTATCCGGAGCTTAAACTTCTTTTCCTCCAGATGCAAAGAGTGCCCTCTTGTTCTTTGTAATGACCTTAAAGTGAATAATCGGGAAGAGAATTCTCTATATGGACCATTTATATATACAGGGTGATCATATCCCCCCTTTTACACCTCTTCTCAAGGAAAAATAGATTCAGTTCAGCTAATCTCTCCTCATAGCTGGCCTCCTCCATTCCTTTTATTAGTTTAGTCACCCCTTCTCTGCACTCTCTCCAATTCCACAATGTCCTTTTTTGTGAACTGGTGCCCAACACTGGACTGCACATGGTGTGTGGTCTGACCAATGCTTTTGTCACAAATTCCTGCAGGTCCAGGGGATCTGTGCTTCCTTCTTGCTCACCCACCTTGCAGTCCCCTGCTGTCAGCACCATCTCTGTCTCTGGATCCAACACTCTGCATACTTCCTGTTCCAACTCAGGTGATTCTCTGTCAGCTGCTCCCTTGCCTCAGAGAACCAGAGTATACCGCAGACGCACTACCTCTGCTTGCAAACATCTGAATAACACCTGTGATTATCTCAGCAACAGCACTCCCTCTGCTGGTGGGATTGATGTCTGCAGCTTACTTGATCCAGGAAGTTGCCAGAACAAGGAGTTCCTTTGGCTCTGCTTCCAGGTTCCTGTTGTTTGTCTCTCCTGTTCCAGATTCCTTGGATACCGACCTCGACATGTTCCTGACAACTCCTGTTTGGTGCCTGTCCTGACCTTTTGCCTGTTTCCTGACAAACCTTGTTTGCTGCCCGCCCTGACCTTTGGCTCGTTTTACTACTCTTGGATTTCCCTCTGGCACTACCTTTTGGTTCCTGCTTGTTAGCAGTCACCTGCCTCTGCGCGCACGGGGGCCGCAACCTGGCGGTTGCCTGCAGTGCAGCACCCTCACCTCTAGAGGCTCTGGTGAAGACCGGGCAGCTGCTTAGACTCTGCGCCATGTGCACAATTCTACCCACTGAGCCGGTGACACAGAGGGTCCACTATCCTGCCTTGCAGCTACTGTGACAGCTTTGTACAATGTTTTCCCTGTGTTTGCATGGGTCACCTCTGGGCATTTATTTTTACTCCTATATCCCAAAAACATGCAGTTAAGTTACTCTCCAAACTGACCTTAGTGTGTATTAATGAGATATGACTATGGTGGGGACATTAGATTGTGAGCTCCTGTAACGGGCCAGATACTGACATGACTATAGATTTTGTAAAGTGATGTGTAATATAAAATACTATAAGTAAAAACAAGGAAATCACACCTGTAAGTTAAGTGCCTGGGCACAGCATAACCCCTAAACAATGCAATGGCCAGAAGCAAACATACCACTATATTTAAGCAACATGCAAAACAGCTCTTTTTTTTACAATGTATCATATTTAGGCAATTTATTTTGTTTAGGTGATGCAAATTGGATATTGACTGCTACCTGTGGTAAATTGATTTCGATGCATGATATGTGCACTCTCTTTATAAGGTTATGGGCCCCTTATATGCTACCAATAAGCCTGATACATGAAATATTTGCTCCTAATCATTGCCTGTCCTTTCTGCAACAATGGTCCTGCCTGGCTGCAATATTTTAATTTTTAGATATGGCCTGCTTTACCTTAAACGTTAAAGGTAGCACTTCACATAAAAAAAGTCTAATAATAATATTTACATTAAAAAGCAACATACAAGAAAAAAAACATTTTGATAGAACAGTGGTTGTAGGGACTCAAAAAAATGCAGCTTTAGTCATTATCATATGATTAGCATAAATATCTTCATTAATAATTATTGTAATATTTTTTAATGACCATTCTTACCAAAGTCTTTTGTTATTAGTATGGGATGCAAAAGGTTTACAGTATTAAATGTAAAAATCACATGCAGGAGAATTATTATTCTATTAATATTATTATTAAACAGGATTTATATAGCGTCAACATATTATGCAGCGCTTTACATCAAATAGGGGTACATGTGTATGTATAGAAATACAAAAACCCTTAGTAACCAAGTGCTGTCAATACTCACCTGGCATGGAAGGACAATGGTAACCTTTTGTTCAACTTACGCCTTCCTAGAAAATCAGCTGTAATGCAGATATTCAATAATTACAAATAAAATTTATAACATCAGGAAATCAATACATAGCAAATAAAAAGAAACAATGGCGCACAATAGGGCATTTTATTTTGTTTTATCATAATGAGGGATGCGGTGATTGTTATCAGTTTTAGCTTATTAGTAAAGTTTACCAAGAAAACAAAAATCGAAAACCTTTGAAAGAGCTGGGAAGGCGTACAGCCCCTAAAGTACCACTTAGTACCATGTTAGATCAGGCAGGTCATTATTTCAGAAAGTGACCGGCGATCTCCCTCCTGCATGTGTCTCACCTGCCTGATCGCTACAGGTTTCTGGTGACAATGCTGAGCTCTGCATGCACAATATCAGCTTTGGTTGCGAGGGAACCCAGGTAATTCCAGCTTCCCAGCACAGCCAATCAAGACGGCTGAGGATTGTTCCAGGAAGAAAGGAAGGAAGATAGTGGTGGTGCCCTGCGCATAGGTGAATCGTGTGGCTTTAGTTAATATTAATATTTTTAAACAGGATTTTTTAGCACTAACATATTACATAGCACTGTATTAAATAGAGGTTGCGAATGACAGATACAGAGAGTGACACAGAAGGAGGAGAGGACCCTGCTCCGAAGAGCTTACAATCTAGGAGGTGGGGGAGGTAACACACAATAGGAGGGGAGATATGTAGTGGTGGGAAGTAGTGAGGGTTTAAGAGACAGAAGATGGGTGGGCAAGTTTGAAAATATGTGATTTGAGTGCTTTTTTAAATGAGTAGAAAGTAGGAGTAAGCCGAATAGGAGGAGGAAGACCATTCCAGAGAGTTGGGGCAGCTGTAGAAAAGTCTTGGAGCCATGTGTGTGAGGAGGTTATGAGTGTGGAAGTCATTAGTAAGTCATTGGAGTGAAGAGAACGGCTGGGGGAGTATTTTTCTATCAGGTCAGAAATGTAAGTGGGACTGTGGAGGGATTTGAAGGCAAAGCACAGAAGCATCTGCAACCAATCCCCAGAATGCCCCTGCCCACCGCTCACTTCCTGCATCGGCTTTCTGGACTGGGGTTGGCACACAGACCACCCCTCTGCAGAGATTCAATAAATGACCACACCCATATAATAATTTCCACGCCTCTTTACTGATAACCACACCCCCTCCAGTGCTTCTGTACTGATTGGCTATCCCTTCTTCTCTGAACCATTGCCGTTTCTGGTACACTCTATATATGGCCACTTCCTTTTCTGAATTTCTCCACCAATGGTCATTTATCTCGCCAAGCCTCTCCACCAGTAAGCACTCTCCTCTCTTGCACTATTTTGTACTCTCCTACCCCTGTTGGAAATCCCATTGTGGGAAATGTCCCCATTGAAGGAGCTCCCTACCATATCTGTTCAATTTTAGATTTATCTTTTTTTTATTACGGGTGATGTTTCTAATCATGAGAATTAGGGTAAATCTCAATAGCAGAGGCACAGACAGCAAGAAAAACAACGGGTTCTAACCCCTCACTATTCTACACAAATCTAAAAAGTGTTATACTTTAGAGAGCTGTAATTGCAAATTCATTTAAAGTAGACCTGTAGTTGTGCTTATTAGGGCCATGTGACATGTTTTCCTGAATGTTTCCTCCCTGGAAATTATATGCTTACCTTATCATCATCTCACATTCTTCTAAAGTTCTTTTCACCTCCTCTTTCATCCGGTGCCACCATCTACAATGCTGGCAGAGCTTTATTCCTCCTCTCCTGTGCCCCCCTGATGTTGTGAAAAGCCCCACATCCCTGGGGTGATCCATTCACTTCCTCACTCTGACCTATGTAACAGCAAATAAGCAGGAAGACAAGCAGGAAGTAATTGGCACAAATGAGTCAGGGATAGAAAAATACTGAGTACCTAGAATGTCAAAGACAAGCAGTAGACAACCCTTTTATGTAGAGTAGAAATTCTGTGTCTTTATTTTTTTTAAGTGCAACACCCTTTTTTTCAGGGGGACCTGATGGAAGAGACCTCAGGATGGATCGGACTGCCCTGCGGGATTGAAGGTAAGTGTATTTTTGTTGTTATGGTGGACTTTTGCGTTTAGTTCCCCTTTAAGGAGAGCAGTGTTCAGTCCTGAACTGGGAAGGGTGCTTTCAGAGGTACCTTTTAGTATGGGGACACTAGTGCTTTGAAAATAACCCCTTCCTTAGGAACTTTTCTCAAGACACCCTTACAATAGTAAAGGGTAGGTAGGCTGGTATCAACATGGAAGAAATGCGGCTGCCCTGTTTCCAAAGAAATACCAGCAGGGGCAGACATACCTAGGTGCAAAATGCAGTACTGCACGAAACCACAGGCTCTCCCTAACAGCCTCCCCCCCCCCCCATTAAGAGCCTCAAGTCATTTCAGCGGGGGTCCCCAGGGCAGTTCTGCACAGGGGCCCACAGTTGGCTATGTCAGCCACTGGATACAGCCCAGATTTCTGGTGTGCCAGGCTGGTACTGTCTCGGATGAGGGCTGTGCATTTTTAAACAATTTTCATTTACTTAAAATGAACCAAAACTAAAATTTACTTTAAAAGTCTAGACAACCTTTTTATAAAAAGTGAAAACATTTTTTTTCTAACTGCAACACCCTTTTTAAAAAAATATCACAACTGAATTATAGCCCGGAGCCTCCCAGGATACCTATGTCATGCATTCCAGGAGGCTGCTCCTTCTGTGCCTGCCAGATCTCGAGCATTTTCCTATGCTGGGTGGAAAGAGATGCCGCACACATGCGCAGTGAGATAAGCACTCTTTTTTTCTTTTTACAGCAGGCTGTGTCATCCGATCTCACGCCTGCGCAATGTGAGATCGGGTGAGGTAGCCACAAGAGGAAAGCTGAAGATAGCAGCATGAAGGAGAACTCTAGGAAGTTGTGGGACCTGATCGAGGACTTATCCAGCGCAACCGAAGGATCTGAGAAAAAAAAAGGTAAGTGTGATTTTTTTTTTTCAGTTTAGTTTCGCTTTAACATTTTATCATTTTTTATTCATTACATTAATATGTACAAGATATTAATATAATACAACCCCACCGCAAATTCTGCTACACCACACTCACAACACACTACAACAATATAAAAAAAACTTCTATTCCATATTTTTAATGCCGCCAAATTGTCGATTCTGTGACCATGGAAATTAATGTCTAGTCCAACCTTACGTGAATGGTTTGCTCCAATTGATCGTATTTCAGAAATGGAGGAAGTTATTCATGCATCCCGGGATGCTATAACAAAATATGATACCACTTGGGCCTCATGGTGGAACTTTCATGACTCCTAAGAATATAGAAATGTGTACAACGATATATCATAGAGAGTCTGTCCTTCTAAAAGATACAAATATTATCTTCTGCACAATATGCCCTCCTTTTTTCTCTTTCTTCTTTCTGTCTTTCTCTATTTTAAAGCCACAAGGGCAAACGTAAAAGCGCACTTTTACAACATCTTAACCAGTTTACTATTGTTTACCCTTTATAAGGAGTCTGTTCTTGCTGTTTTTTTACATGTTTATTTGGTTATTTTACATGATTAAACTTGTTGAAACTTGAAAATGTATTATAAATATGAACGGACATATATGTTTATCATATATGTAATTGTATTTGACAATATGTATGTATTTCTTGCAAATGTAACATACTGTACATTGTTATTTGCCATTTCAATAAAGCTTTATATTGGAAAAAAACATTTAAACGCCCAGCCATCCACACTATTTCAGCACTTTGGAGAGCTCCACCAGCCAGGTTCAAAGCTGTATTACTATAAGGACTAGTGTAAGGAGTACAACTGGTGTTGGTTTGAGATATATAAAAAAGGCTTGCAAATTCAGGTCAGCAGATTCCCATTTTCTTTCAGGGGTCCAGTGTGGATGATTGTTTGGCCTACTTTGATTTGCACTTCTTCAAAGACAGCAAAGTCTATTGAGATGTAATAGTCCAACAAGGGCTATACAGGTAAAAAACTTTGCAAAAGGTCTCATCAGATTTCCACCTCACCCATAGTAGCTGGAATTTTCTTTGTGAAGGAGAGAGACTTTTTTTATTTCAATAGATTTTCATTTAAATTTTTGCACATACAACAAATAAACAGGTATACATAATAACAAGTAGGAAAAGAAGGTATACATAATGGTTAGGCATAAATAACATAACGGGAATACGGCGTTTAAGATTTAAATTAGACTCTGCAACAAGATGTGCATAACTAGCATAACTAAATAATTAGTCGGGATATCGAGATTAGTTGGGATATTGAAGGGGGAGGAGGGAGAATGGGGGAAGTAGGGAGGGGGTAAAGGTGTCCACTTCAGGGAGGAGTTTAAGACGAGGAGTTGTGAGCGATCCATGGATCCCAGGTAGGCTGAAACACGTGAGAGGTATCTTTGACGAAGCAGATGAGTTTATTACTTACCATAATCCAGTTGAGTTTAGCCGATAGAGAAGGAGACTTTTTTTTTTAAATAAGGGCGAACTCAAATTTATTTATAGATGAGCAAGAACAATACTAATTTGGGCTGGATAGCAATTGATAAATTAGAAGATCCAGTGGTTATCCAATAGAATCTGAGTTACTGCATGTACCTTACAACTGAGCTGTGTTCTAGAAGATCCACATCTTCTTAAACAACATAAATAACAAATGTGGCTTTTTAACAACTGCAAACTTTTATAGGATGTAACTATTACAACAAAGTGTAATTATAATCAAAATGTCTAGTAATTAGTTGGGTGTGTGATCTTATAGATTGCACAATAGCAGATACAGCTGATTGTAGTAACATATCCTGCAGAGTTGCTTCCTTGGGGGTCATCTTCTAAAGCCAAGAAGGTGTATAGGTTCAGACCTAGCTGCTGTCACCTATAATAATGTCTTTGTTGTAGTTATGGGGGTAAATGGAAGATGTGACAAACAACGACTGCCTCATCATTGGTGCAACTTCATATCTAGAACTGTAAGTAGTAGTAAATAGTGCTAACATTGTTTGTAATAGGTCACAGAGGCATAATATTAGATAGCAACCTATGCAACTGGTGTGGGCCGGTTACAAATAGAAAATGTGCAAAAGGGTGAAGAAAATACAAATAATTAAGGGCTGTAAATGTTGCTGTTGCCATTGACCCTATATCCCCATATTGTCCCCTGATATTCTCAGTCAAGAACAGCAGGGGGAGCTTTAGGAATTGTAGTAGTTATTTACAGATTTGTAGGCTGTGTAGTAGGGGGAAATTTGTTTAGAAGTTCTAACAGTGTAGGTTTTTTATCCCGTTTGCTTTTGGCTAGCCCAGCCAGCACTAAATTACTTACCATGCCTAAAACATTCTTCCTCAGGTTGGAAAAAATACTAGGATAAGTATGATTTACTTTATAAACAACAATCTGAAATAATTTTACCTAAATACCGTGATAGGTTTTTTAGTTGTTTTGGGCAACTATGTGATACAAATTGTGTAAAGGTTTAAAGTAATTAGAATGAATATTACCTCGGCCGGGATACTATCTGTACGGAGTTTGCAGGTTCTCCCTGTGTGTGCGTGGGTCTCCTCCGAGTACTCCGGTTTCCTCCCACATCCCAAAACATGCATTTAGGTTATTTTATTTACTGCATTTGGAAATACTTCATTATAAAATAGAGAATGTGTACAAAAATAATAGGCAGATTGAGACAAGATTTCAAATAAAGAAAAAATTATTGCAAATCATAAAGCAACAAGAGTTTTCTAAATGTAGTAACTTAGACACTGGGATTTTTAATGATTTGTATTATAACTGCTCTGAAAAAATTCCATCTGACTATCTTATTGGTCATGTTTTTGGCTAAACATCTCCCAATTCCACGTAATAAATAGCCAGACTCATCTATCCTTTCCACCACTCCTCTTCTGCTGCATCTCCTTGTAGTTCTCTTCATTGGCTTCCATTTCACCTTAGATTCAAATTCAAGCTTCTGTGCTTTGCCTTGAAATCCCTTTACAGTTCTTGTCCCACTTACTTTTCTGACCTGAAAAATACTCCCCCAGCCACTCTCTTCACTCCTCCAATGACCTACTTATGACTTCCTCACTCATAACCTCATCACACGACTCCAAGACTTTTCTAAAGCTGCTCCGACGCTCTGGAATGGTCTTCCTCGTCCGATTTTTCTTGCTCCAACTGCTTCTTTAAAAAAAAGCCCTTAAAACCCATCTTTTCAGACTTGCATACCCATTTCTCCTGCCTCTTAAAACCCTCACTACTCCCCACCACTACATATCTCCCCTGCTATTCTGTGTTACTTCCCCCACCACTTAGATTGTAAGCAAATAAAGCAAACCTCAGATACAAAGTTTTCAGCCAATTCATTTGCAGAGGAATTCTGTGTGAAAGAACAATAGTACTATAGTAGTATAATATATACTATATTATTTTTTTTATAACCCTACAAAATACCTGTTACAAAGTACAGGTAGTCCCTTATTTAAGGACATCCAACATACAGATGGCTCCTATAGGGGGGGGGGAGGGTTATGGGGGGGAAGAAATCTTTTGCTGTTCTGCAAGCTTTTGTAACTCTTTCATGACCAAGACAAACTGACAAACTCTGTAGTTGTATTTTTGCATATCAAAGCACAGCTTGCTCCAGAAATTAATGAATGTCTAGGTTTTTTTTTTCGCTTTGTTTGTGATTAATTCACAGTGAGGATTTTATACAGTAACTGACACCATGCTGCCTAATATTATGTTGAGACAAACATCTGTCTTAATTACATTTATTAAAATAATGTACCTGTTCAGACTTACATACAAATTCAAGAAAAAACCTACAGTCCCTATCGCGTATGTAAATCAGGGACTACCTGTACAAAGAAAAACAGGAAAAAGGAAAGTACAATTGGGGAAAGCATAATTAAACAGAATTAAAACAGGAAATAACATGTGACACTTGTCATTGGATTTTAAAGTGTCATGTGACACTTGTCATTGGATTTTAAAGTCTGTGGAGAGTGGCAAGGTGTCACTTGATCATTCCTAATATTAAATTGTAGTGATATTAACCTAAATTTTCTACATATTTTATTTTCTACATATAAGGTGAATGTAGAAAATTTTTTACTAAATCTTACGAATAACAGTTTAAATCTTGAGTTTTTTTAATTTAATATAAAAAAAAAGATCACTGCAGAACAAGATGAATAATACTTATCTATCTGTTTAACAGTCACTCTAACCTTCACTTTATTCGGTATAATGGCCAAAGAGGTCCAACATATTTCTAGGTTTATGTGAGGTCTGTGCCCCATTATAAATTGTGCACTGTTTACCATTGGCTTTATTTCTTTGTATAAGTAAAATGCCACACAGGCAGCCATTGGCCGATCTAAGGCCAGGGCATGCCTGCATTTACCACTCCTGGCAGAGATTTGCTAGCATCACAACCTTTCTGTGCTGCTTGGCTTGCTTTGAAAAAGTAAAAAAAAGTGCTTTACTTAGTTAGACTGTGTCACACTCACACTATTAGTCAGATAGATTGTAGGATTGTACTGTATTGGTGCAGTCCTGAAATCTACTGTTCTCAGATAGTGTTTCACTGTTAGATAGATAGATAGATAGATAGATAGATAGATAGATAGATAGATAGATAGGTAGACAGATAGTCAGTCAGTGTGTTACATACACGCAGCCAGAGGCAGGGTACCCTCCCTGACTTCGTGCACAGTATCACACTTGCAGTATATAGTTTGTATACTGTGCTGCATATTACAAGCGTCACCACTGACCGACCTGCACTTTCACCTCCTCCTTTGACTCTTGTGCCTCAACCTCTTCCTCCAGGGACACTTTGCCGTGGAGACCCAGCACCTCCCATTCGGCAGCATCTGTTCATCGCCGACAACAACCTTCAGTTTGCTATTTTGGTGCACAATTTAGACGTTGCCACACAGTCCTGAGGTTGCGAAGCCTGGGTTCCCTCGGCCACATGGGCACAACCATTCTAAGTGCTTTGCCGGAGCAGGAGGACATATGGCTAACTCCCAATAGACTCCAGCCAGGCAAGGCCATGTGTGACAACGGGGCCAATCTGCTGGCAGCCCTGCGTTGTGAGAAACTCACACACGTTTTTTGCCTGGCTCACGTCATGAACCTAAAAGTACAGCGCTTTCTTAGGAATTACCCAGGCCTCCATCCGCTGTTGCTGAAGGCCAGAAAGTTGTCACCGCATTTCCGCCGGTCGTACACAGCCAGTGCCAGATTGGTGGAGTTACAGTGAAATCTCAGCCAGTGCACCGGTTAATTTGTGATGTGGCCACTCGTTGGTATTCCACCTTTTACATGCTGCAGCGGCTGGCTGAAAAACAGCAAGCAGGTAGATTACGTGGGAGAGTCTGTTAATTTCAGACGTATACTTACACTACCTTTCTTCAGCCCTGCGGAGTGGCTGCAAATTGAGGATTTGTGCACTGTATTGTCACCTTTTGAAGAGGTGACCAGGATTATCAGCAGAGATCAGGCCTGTGTCAGTGACACCATCCTCATCATATGCCTGCTGGAACAGATGATGGTGGGTCTCGGACACGACACAGAGCGGACTCTGCATCATAAGATGACGTTTCAAACATCATCTTGGACATTTGTGCCTACTAGGCATAGTGCATCCCAAATCCAGGAAGAGGAGGAGGTGGAAGAGGATGAGAAGAACATTGCAGGGATAAAAGAAGGGGAGGAAGGGGCAGAGGAGGATATTGAGGGTACATGGCATCCAATCCACCCAAACACAAGGTGGCATGTCCTGTGGATGGCAAAACCAGGCGGAGGAGGAGGAGGATGACCCTGTGCTGCTGTTCGACCCACAGGAGTGTGGGTTCAGAATTACCTCAGCTGTGGGACCTAAAATGCAGCACTACCAAGAAGGACTTGTAAGGGACTTGTCCTCAGCCTTTCTGGTTGCCAGCAGCAGCAGGAAACCCTATGGCAGTTCCACCAACCATGGGAGCCAAACAGCTACCTTAAGCGGCATGGGTGGCGGCAGCAGTGGAGGTCGTCTAAGCCAATCTATGCAGGCTTTTGTTCAGCGGAAGCAAGCCGCCAGTCATGCAGCGATTGCAAATGACACTCAGCAGCGCTACTCATGGTGCAGGAATACCTGAGCTCTATATGGGACATCTCCAACCTGCAAAGCCAGGACCCACTGAGCCACTGGGTATCCAAGCTTGAGCAGTTGCCGGAGCTGGCAGAACATGCCATTCAGATCCTTGCCTGCCCAGCCGCAAGTGTGTTATCTGAAAGAGCATTGCGGCCTGCTGACATCTTGATGGGAAGATCAGTTTCACAGCCTTCTGCATCTCCTTCTACTCCTCCCTCTCGTGGCCCTCTACCTCCACTCTGTCTCTGAGGCCTATAACTTGCAATGTAGCTGTGTAACTGGCTAATTTTTTTATGGAGCACCTCCCTTAGGGTCCTATGCTTTTATCTACTTTGAGGCCTATATCACTTGTAACAGAGCTGTGATTCAAAATTAAATATTTGTATTTTTTGTAGAGAAATACAGAAAATTTTCTGCCCTTTTGGGTAGATAGCAAGTTGTATCAGACTTAAATATCTGTATTTTTTGGAGAGAAATACAGACATTTTTCTGGATTTTTTGATAGATAGCAAGTGCTATTAGAATTAAATATCTGTATTTTTTTTAAAGAAATACTGAAACTTTCCTGTCTTTTTTGATCGATAGCAAGTGGGATCGGAATAAAATATTTTTATTTTTTTGGGAGAAATACAGAAATTGTTTTGGCTTTTTTGATGGAGAGCAGGTGGGATCAGAATAAAATATCATCTGTATTTTTTTGAGAGAAATACAGAAATTTGTATGGCTTTTTTGATAGATGGCAAGTGCTATCAGAATAAAATATCTGTATTTTTTTTAGAGAAATACAGAATTTTTTCTGTTTTTTTTTTTTTATACATAGCAAGTGGGACCAGAATAAAATATCAATATTTTTTCAGAGAAATACAGAATTTTTTCTGGCTTTTTTAAAAGATAGCAAGTGGTATCAGAATTAAATATCTGTATATTTTTCAGAGAAATACAGAAATGTTTCTGGCTTTTTTTTATAGATGTCAAGTGCTATCAGAATGAAATATCTGTTTTTTTTAAATGTTTTGAGACTTTTTTGCTAGATAGCTAGAGATAGCATCAAAAGCTGCACAATCTGTATATTTCAAGATATACAGAAGGCTCCAAACCGGTCCCTGCCACAATGCACTTCTCTCCCTGCTTCTTTCTCTGTCACAGAACACATATTGGAGTGACTAACCCCTCTCTCCTTTCCTGTATATATGCCTATGCCCAGATCTCTCCTTTTTGGGTTGCTGGGCTTTGCTGTGCATCCTGGGAGCAAATGATTTGGTCCCAGCTGCAATTCTCGCCCCCAGCCGTGCTACCGCTCCCTGCTTTTTCCCCTCAACACGACCTCATAGCGAATCACAAGACCGTTCTAGCCTAAATGTTCGGTAAGCGAGAACGGCCTGATTTGCCGCGAGATCGAACTTACAAATCTCGCTTGCTCATCCTTACTTGTGGTCAAATCTGAGACAAGACGTGAGTGACTTTGTGGCTGCTTGCACTGTGTGTGCCAAGCACAAGGTGATTTGCAGATCCCGCTGATTCCGCCGGTCCTTTACAGCCACTCCCAGTTCCTGAGCAACTGTGGACTCACATTTCTATGGACTTCATAATAGATCTTCCATCCTCTAATGGGTTGAAGACAATTTGGGTAGTTGTGGATAGGTTCTCTAAAATAACCCATTTTATCCCTCTACCTGGTCTTCCCAGTTGTTCGTCTGCACGAATTTCCATCTGTGCACGTCTGTGTCAACTGAGCTGGTGACACAGAAGGTCCACCGTCCTGCCCGGCAATACCGTAACACTAATTTTATGTTTTTTGTGGATTACCAATTTTAATTGCACTTTATAAATATATGTTTTTATATTTCGGATACTTTGAAAATCACACTTTTTTTCTCCTCCTAAACCTTCTTTTGGTTCTTGATAATCTTTCCCCTAAACATCCCCAATACTGGTACTCTAAATTTAAAGCAGAAGTAAAGTAAAAAAAAAACTCTGTCAATACCTGGTGGTTTCCTGGTTAATGTCCTGAGTTGTCCATGAAACCTCCTTCGTCCCGGCATGGAGGAAGCACAGGGCGGCACCACCTTCTTTCCTCTTCTTCCAGCTTCTATCCACATCACTCAATCTTGCACTGCGCAGGCAAAGAGTGCAATTCTCACTTTCTGCAAAATAAGTCTTCAAGTAGGTTTCCTATCTGGTGTTCTTAACATTGTTTCCAGCTTAAAAAAGGCGCCTAATTCAAATATTTCTTATAAATGTTCATGAAAACGGATCTTCAATGTGTCCATGTGAAAATGTAGTACGGTATACACACAAACATTGAAGTGTTCATGCAAGTATGAAATTTTAAGCTAGAAACACTAAGGATTTTTTTTTAAATGTATAAACCTGTCAGTTTTTTGCCTTCACTCTGGGAATTTGGGAGCGATAAATAATAATCTCCCCACAAAGAGATTGTTTAAAAAAAAATATAACCTTTCCTAAAATTTTTGTTTCCCACCTCTGTTTTACTAACAATGTCAGTCGGACAAACATATGTGTGAATCTCACAGACAACAATAAAAACTTTTACTTATTGTACTTATTTTACTTTTAATATTTATCAAGTTTTTAAATATAATAGTTACATAAACATATAAACAACAATGCAAAAGTTATCAAAGATCAGTCCTTATGCTTCTCTTCAATATGCCTGGAGCCTTGCAGGAGCCATGTACTCGTTTTCTGCTGTGGTACTTTAATGGAAGATTTGAGCTGTTAAGTTGGTATGCATACTAGCAGGTTCCCATCAAACTCATGTTGAGCATATTCAGTCATTGCAAAATGTTATTAGGGGTTTCCAGATCCCTATCTGTATACTAAAAACATATCACAATGTAAAATATAATACCATTATTTGACAAATACCTTGCCCAACATACCCCTACCATCCACCTCAACCTCAAAATTCCCCCCACCCCACCCCCTCTTCATGTTAACCACCCACCAGTTGTGACTCTTAACCCCCTTCCAAATTAAATCACACCAGAGGCTGCTTAAATGACCCGCAGGCCTTTTATTAACAAATGACTAAATAACATATCAAAATAACGATATAAAGATAAACAATATAACAATATCAATAATAATATATTTTGCTTTTATATATTAAACATACATAAAACCTAAATAAAACATAAATACCAAAATGAACAACATAATGTACCCAAAATTATTATAACAATATTACCGCATAACAATACTAGTAACAACACAGTAATAACTCCTGCCTACTGGTTGCAGGTCCTCTGTGGCGACCACTCTATACCTTTAGGATCTGCACCATAAAGCCAGTTGCTCCCAGCCGCCCATGCTCCCAGCTCAGAAACAAAAATTCTAACAATTCTTGTGCAGACCCGGCCACAAAATGCACCAAACTGTCACACCAACCGAGGGCTCCATACCTTAGATATGTCCCCAAACATAATTATTTCAAAACAGATCACTTCCCTCGAGGACCTCAACCGCCTACCACAAAACCAAATCACCCAACTACTGAAACCCGCAACAACCACGGAGAGGGAGGGTGGGGAAAACTTTCCCTGACCGCTGTCTCATCCAAAAAGACCTTCACTTCCTGATCCTGACCTTTGTACCTCCTCCTGACCCCTCATTTCTCCTCAACCTCACTCCCCCCTCCCCTTTTTGCTCGCCCCGTCCAAAATTAACCCTGTGCTGTCTGTTCCCTGTCTGCCCAGTCATGCTGGCCTTCCACTATACTCCTTTCCTCGCTCGCTCCAGGCCTAACTATCCCCCTTAGTGGCAATGGCTGTGTCTGCTGAAATCCATGAAAAAAAATGTATTATATGTATATAAGTGCCATCTTGTGTGTGGCAAATTGCCTGCCATACACTCCCTCCCACAGCTCTCCCTCACTGCTCAAGCCCCACCCAGGCTCTCTAACCAATCAGTGTGTTGTCTTCTGTGATTGGTTGGTGCTGATGTCATAGAAGTTGCTACAGATCAGGTCAACCACCACAAAACAAAGATCAGGGACCCCATCAACCACCATATCAGGACCCCTGCAAGGTACCATCACCATCATCCTTCTCTGTGGAGCCCCTTGTCACCCTAATCCGCAATGTCACCCTCATCTTCGTTGTAACCCTATTTTGTGTTGTCACCCTAATCCATGTTGTTACCATTTTCTATGTTGTCACCCTAAACATGTTGTAACCCTAATGTATGCTGTCAGCCTAATCCACGTTGTCACCAAAATCCATGTTGTCACCCTCATCTTCGTTGTAACCCTAATTTACATTGTCATCCTAATCTGCACTGTCACCCTAAACTGCATTTCATTCTAATCTGTGTTGTCACCCTTATCCACAATGTTATTCTATTTAGTGTTGTCACCATAATCTATGTTGTCACCCCCAATTGTGTTGTCACCCTAATACAGGTTGTCAGCCTAATCTATGCTGTCACCCTAAACTGTGTTGTCACCCTCATCTGCGTTGTCACCCAAAGCCGTGTTGTCACCTTGATCTGCGTTGTCACCCTCATCCAGGATGTTATCCTAATCTGTGTTGTCACCCCTATCTGTGGTGCTCGGTGACTCCAATAAAAATCGTTCCATACAGGTGTGCAGTCTCCCTGCTGAGGAGCTGAGCTGACACCCCCCCACACCTCCTACATCTGACATAGGCAGACAGCGGTGATACTGGAAAATTACATCATCACATGATGGCAAAAAGAGAAAAAAAGCAATAAACTTGTAAACATGTATATATTTAGGATGTCTGTTATGTGTGAAAGAGCAGCTCTTTCACACATAACACACACAGGTGATTTGTCACCCTAATCTGTGTTGTAACCCTAATCTATGATGTCACCCTAACCCACGTTGTCACCATAATCCACTTTGTCACCCTCATCTGCGGTGTCACCGTCATCTTCGTTGTAACCTTAATCCACATTGTCATCCTAATCTGCACTGTCACCCTAAACTGCATTTTATTCTAATCTGTGTTGTCACCCTCATCCACAATGTTACCATATTTAGTGTTGTCACTATAATCTATGTTGTCACCCCCCTTTGTGCTGTCACCCTAATCTATGCTGTTACCCTAAACTGTGTTCTTACCCTAATCTGTGTTGTCACTCTAATCCACGTTGTCACCCAAATACGTGTTGTCACGTTGATCTGCGTTGTCACCCTCATCCAGGATGTTAAAAAGAGAAAAAATGGGATGGGAAAAAGAGAAAAAAAGCAATAAACTTGTAAACATGTATATATTTAGGATGCCTGTTATGTGTGAAAGAGCAGCTCTTTCACACAAAACACACACAGGTGATTCACCTGTGTTGGTGGCTCTACCCTAAAATGGGTGTTTGTGTGTAGGGAGGGGACTGGAAGCTGTTTAAGGTATATGTGGACATCTCTAGGTGCTTACACTTTCTACATCTTCCTTTTTTACATTCCAGACTTTTTTGTTGGATAGCTTAAGAGAAATGTCATCTCCAAGATTTTATCTTTATATAATCAGGTTTTCTATTTCTGTACTGTTGCTATCCTAAATTGCTTCATAGCAATATGATATTCAAATGAAACATTTATTCCGCTTAATATATGAATTAACAATAATCATTCAATAAAAATGGAACAGAAAGTTTGAATTTGTGAAAAGTGAATTATCCCCTTGCAAGGTATATTTCACTTAGCTTAGTGAATGAGGTAAAGCTCTGCTGAGGCTTATACAAGGAAACATTCTGCTTTTAAGATTTCCTTGCACATAACTGAGTATTCTTTTTACAGTGAACTATCATCCAATCCCACTAACTAAATTATTCCATGTATATAGATAGTTTACCTTTTTATGGAAACTTCATCAATTTATTTAATAAATCAGTCCTGGTGTGTTGATCTAGAAATAATGGGGCTTCCTGGATGTTTGTTAAGGCAATTTCTTGCTGATCCCAGATCAGGTTCCCTCTTTATCGTGGCCTTTGTTTTCAACGCGTTGGGATCAATGAATAACACACACAGAGCTCAAGCATGTAGGTATATCACTTCTCAAAACTTTATTATCACATCACAGTTTATATAGTCAGACAACAAGGTGGAAGACACTTAGTAGTTAGTCAATAACAAGAAACGTAACAACTTAGCTGAGCAATATGTTTCAAGGTAAGAAGTCTCAAGGTAAGGATGGAGCAAATATTGACCTACTGATAAAGACGATACAACTAGTTTCGACTCATCTCAATTATTTGCAAAATATAGATAAAAACACAAAAAAACTTAACTTCAAAACTCAGCAAAATTACATTGTTGAAACTGCTATGTCTGTTGCAATAATTTTTGCCTGTAAATTTTATTGTGTAATTGAAACAAGTTGGTAGGAATAAAAGTTGCATAAGGATCTTTCGGAAACTGGTTTTGGCCAAATGAATCCCTTTATGTGCTTCATTGTCAGTCTTGGGTTTTATTAATTGTAAAGTCTGGAACCAAGGGACAGGAAGTCTACATGAACGGATAGCAGGACAGAGGCTCAGGGAGACAGCAAGGATAGGGCTAAGGCAGGTGCGGTGAGGTCAGGATAAGTGGATTGCAAAAGAGAGGCCAGAAGGTGACAGAAGTGACGTAGATCAGATCAGTTACAAGAATTATTGAAAAAAAAAAGTTGACCGCTCACCCATCCTCACTGGGGAATGGGGTTGAAACCTGGTTAGAAGACCTCGAGAGCAGTAATTTTCAGAGTATTGTTTTAGTGGTGGTGAACTTGTCTGAGATATGGTGTCTCCAAATGGTAAAATAATGATAGGTGGTGACCTACAAGGTTAGGTAAGGGACTGCATGTGACTGATATTGTTCTTGAGGCAGTATGGCTGGGAGCAATAAGTTTAAGGTAATAGTAGACCCCAGTTTGGATACTGGAAGGTGGTTTATGCTTTTGAGGACCTGTACCCACAGTGGGTAGTAGATTATAGAATGTGGCATAGTGGGAAAGAAATGCTTGCTATGACTATTGAACCCACAAGCTGTGTTGTGTTTGTTTGTAAGTTAAAAAGGGGTATTAAGAAGGAAAGCAGTGGGGACCGAGCAGCAAGTGGGATGGAGGGCTGTTAAATTTTGAGCTCCCCAATCACGTTTTCCCTCTTTTTCCTGGATTACAATATCACTAGATCCATCTAATAGTGGAGACTAGTTTCAACGTGCATTATTCACGTCAGAACAGTTTTTTTGGCAAAAGCCAAAGAATACAATTTGTTTCAAACACTCTGGGCCTGAATTATTAAAACTCTCCAAGACTAGTAAAGTTAGACTATAATTGTAGAACCTAAGCAATCCAGCAATCCTGGAATGGATCCGGCCCTGGACTGAAAACATTTGAAAACTAATACCAAATGATTTTTATGAAATCCATTCCAGGTTTGCTTGATCGCCCAGGTTCTCCCATGATAATCTATCCTCTCAAGTCTTGGAAAACCTTAATAAATCAGGCTCTCAAATTTCCACTGTTGCCACGAGCACCACTTTCTAAAATATATGATCATCTGTGGATAATTATTGACACTTTTAAAACTGGCAATAAGGCTAACATGTGATGATCATTACAGTGAGCAATCACTCATCTCCACTATAAAAAAAAAATAAAAATATTACTCTTTCATAAATATGGTGTTATGAAAAAGGTAATCAGAATTAAAAAAGGAGAAAAAAAAGGGGTGATTTTTTTGGTATGATCGATACTTTTTAATAAATAGGCTCTGTACAGAATATATCCAGCATTCTGTATTATCCTCCCTTGGGGGTCACACGATTGCTTTCAGTATATTAATGTTACATCCACATATTTCTTTGTATATACATTGCAAGGGGTCTCCAAAGTAATTAACAGAAGCAAAATAAAAAAAAATCTTGGCTTAGCACTGTAATAATTGCTGTGAGCACACAAAGAAGAAAACAGGGATGGGGAGATGTGTTAAAAACCTTTGTTTACCAGTAACAAAATATTTACTTCCTAGTGGAATGATTTTCAACCATTGAATTGAGTTCCATTGAACCCTAGGGATCTCTTTGGCTGTCTGTAAGGGTGACATTTTTCCCATTGGGCAGCAATGTGAATGGCATTCTTCCCAGTGACCACCACACTAATGCCCTGTGAGCTGTGGATATAGTAATTATAACAGGTGTTCCCTGAAGACCTGAAAATATTTTCAAGAGTTCCCCATTTTATGAAGCTTGAGAAACAGTGTTCTAGTGTATTGGTATTTTATTTTACAAACGTTTTGTAATTTAACCACATGATTTGTCATACAGCTTTGATGCCATAACATCCCTTTTCATTTTATGATACAATAAACCACAATGTTTTCAAATGTATCAACATTTCTAGTTTGCCTAATAAAATACAGTTTTTGTGTTCTTTTTGGATGGGTACCTGTTGGTATCGTATAGCACCGATCCTGTACATACAGATAACGACACGATCGTTCAAAGATATTGTACACACGTATATATACACACAGTATATATGAATATATATATATATATATATATATATATATATACACATACACTCACATACACAATACAGCCTGTATCGATCAAATGTTCGTTCATCGCGCATGCTCAGAACATGCACAATCACTGAACGACCGTACACACGATAGATGGTCAACGATCGTCGTCCAATCCGATCCGCCGGTCCGGTCGTTCATTTCCAACGACTATCCTCGTTCGTCGGCGTCGTTGGTTACTTTTTTTACAAACGATTTTTGGCCAATCGGTCGTTTGTCGTTCGTTCGTCGTTCATTTCCAACGATAAAAATTGGACGTGTGTACGCAGCTTAAGACTTCCTTGTTATTGAGGACAGCATTTACACAAATATTACTTTGAAGAAAGTCTTCCTAGTTTGTCAGTAGAAGTTGATTAGTGAGCTGCCACTACAACTTAGGGGTAGTTAGTTACAGTCAACTGGTGATTTGGTACCATTAAAGATCCCCAGTCACGTTTACCTCTTTTTTCCAGATTACAATATCACTAGATGCATCTGAAACACGCAGCTTTTAGGCACAACAAGTTTGTTGATCGGAGTCGCCGCAAGCGCCTCTTCTTCCACCTGGAGATAAGTCTGGCTCTCCACAAGGAACATTCATTGCAAGGTGCCTTCTCTGAAGTTTGCTCCACAAATCATCAGACCATATGCCATTTCTGCCAAGATTAACCCAGTTTGCTACAATTACATCTTCCCTCACATCTCAAGCTGCCCAATGCCTTCCATGTGTCTCTGCTTAAGCCGTTGGTCCTGAATCGCTTTTTTCGTCCCTCTCTGCTGGCTACTCCTGCACCCGATTCTTCTCAGGAATATGAAGTCCATTAAATTCTGGATTCCAAGTTTTCTCGCAAAAAGCTAATGTACCTAATTGATTAGAAAGGTTTTGGTCCTGAGGAGGGATCATGGGTTCCAGCTACAGATGTGTCTGCACCTCTTCTGGCCAAGAGGTTTCACTTTTGTTTTTAGGCACAACCTGGCCAGAGGATAGGCCCTCTAAAAGGGGGGGTGGGGTAATGTAATATGTGCCTCTTCCTCACTAAAGCGCAGACGCCTCTCTCCTGCGCATGTGGGCAGCTCTGATGCTGGGTGTGCCTTTGTTTTCAGACTTTATCAGTTCTGTCCAATCCGCTGGCCAATCAGAAAATAGCCTCTTCACCAGCCCTGGCTATCTAGCTAACTCACACACTGGACTAAGTGTTCGTGCAACAAGTCTCCACTAGTGCTGAGCCCCTAGTTCTGTAAGCTAGTTCCTGTTCACCTGTGGCTTAATCCAGTGTTTCCTGTGTCCAGCTTCTGTGTTAAATCCTCGTTGTCAAGTCTGTTGGTTCCAAGCCAATATTCCTGTGCTGTTCCAGTGTTCCTGTCTGTCTGTGGATATTCCTGTGTCACCTGTGCCTCCTGTTTCTTCCAGTGTCTCCTGTGTTCCCTGTGCCCGCAGTGGCTCCTGTGACATTGGTGTCTGTCTCCTGGTTCCCTGGCAATTGATCCCTGTCGTGTGACCTCACCTCCCTTGCCGGCCTTGACTCCGTCTTTCCTTGACTATCCTTCTGCTTTGTGATTTGGTACCATGTTTTGCTGACCTCGGTGTGCCCAAGGACCGCAACCTGGCAGTAACCAGCGGCACAACATCCCCACCATCTGGGGAAGACCTGGTTACTACTTAGACTCTGCACCTTGGCTTTTCTCAGGGCTCACAACACCTTTGTGCAAGCCATAGTGCCCCCTAATGGTCTTATCATTTTCCTAATTGCTTTGGAAAATGATAAAGTTGCCAAATGATTTGGGGAGTAAGGTCATAACAATTCACTCTTCCACTTGACACATTTCACAAATCTAGTCTGCTTCCTCAGGAGTGTTCATTTGAACATTTAGTTACTTATCATGTATTAAAAAACTAATTTTATTTTTTTTTGTGGATTACCAATTTTAATTGTACTTAATAAATATATGTTTTTATATTTTGGATGCTTTGAAAATCACACTTTTTTCTCCTCTTAAACCTTCTTTTGGTTCTTGATAATCAAAAACTTGATTCAAGTCAAGTAGGTTTTCTATATGGTGTTCTTAACATTGTCCTAAACATCCCCCATACTGCAACCCTAAATTTAAAGCAGAAGTAAACAAAATCTCTCCTTTAGCAGATCTATGGTAGATGTGGGAAAAAGAGTGCAAATCTCACTTTCTGCAAATTAGGTCTTCAAGTAGGTTTCACATCTGATGTTCTTAACATTGTTTCCAGCTTAAAAAAAGGCACCTAATTCAAATATTTCCTATAAATGGTAATAAAACGGAAATGAACATGTGTCAATGTGAAAATGTAGTATACACACAAACATTGAAGTGTTCATGCGAGTATGAAATTTTAAGCTGTCAGTTTTTTGCCTTCTGTATCATTCTGGGAATTTGGGAGGAATAAATAATAATCTCCTCACAAAGAGATCGCTTAAAAAAAAAATAACCTTTTTTAAATTTTTGATTCCCACCTCTGTTTTACTAATAATGTCAGTAGGAAAAACATATGTGTGAATCTCACAGACAACAATAAAAATTTTTACTTCTTGTACTTATTTTACCTTTAGTATTCATCAAGTATTTTTTTTATCATAGTTACATCAATATATCTACAACAATGCAAAAGTTATAAAAGATGAGTCTTTATACTTCTCTTCAATATGCCTGGAGCCTTGCAGGACTTATGTCCTCGTTTTCTGCTGTGGTACCTTAATAAAACATTTGTGCTGTTAGGCTTAGTCTACACGGACTATTTCCCCAGCGTTTAACCTGAGGCTTTTAAGGCCCTTGTTTGAAATACCAATGCATTACAATCGGTTGATCTACACCAGGATGTTTCCTTGAGGCACATTTATGACATTTATCTTAAACATTGCTTGCAACTTTTAAAAAAATTTAAATGCTGGGTTAACGCTGGAAAACACCCCAAAATGCAGGAAAACGCGGTAAATGCTTCTATTGATTTCAATGGGACGTTTTCCCGCAGTTTGCAGTGTTTTTCCATGTTTTTGAGCAAATAATATGCAAATGAGTTAAAAACGTAGTAAAACGCGATAAAAACGCATGAAAATGCGAAAAAATTGCATAGGCGTTTTCCAGCATTTTAAAGGTAAGCTTTAAAATGGTAATAAAAGTGCATTAAAACGCATATAAACGCAATAGGAACGTTTACATGCATTTTTAAAAAACGTTGATGTAGACCCAGCCTTAAGTGGGTATGCATACTAGCAGGTTCCAACCCAAACTCATGTGGAGCATATTCAGTTATTGCAAAATGTTATTAGGGGTTTCCGGATCCCTATCTGTATACCAAAAACATATCACATGTAAAATATAATACCATTTATTTACAAATATTAAAATACAAACATATTAGTAGCATAACATATGGTTGCTCTTAAAGCGGACCTAAACTCTCACATCAGACCTAATATTAGATATCTATTCTCGCTTACCTGCACTGGAATGTCAATCCCCCTTAGTGGCAATGGCTGTGCCAGCTGAAATCCATGAAAAATAAAACATTTATTATATGTATGGAAGCGCCACCTTGTGTGTGGCAAATTGCCTGCCATACACTCCCGCCCACAGCTCTCCCTCATTGCTCAAGCCCCACCCAGGCTCTCTAACCAATCAATGTGTTGTCTTCTGTGATTGGTTGGTGCTGATGTCATAGATGTTGCTACAGATCAGGTCAACCACCACAAAACAAAGATCAGGGACCCCATCAACTACCATATCAGGACCCCTGCAAGGTACCATCACCATCATCCTTCTCTGTGGAGCCCCTTGTCACCCTAATCTGCATTGTCACCCTAATCTGCGTTGTTGCCCTAAATTGTGTTGTCACCCTAATCCGTGTTGTAACCCTAATCTATGCTTCCACCGTAATCCACTTTCTCACCATAATCCACATTGTCACCTCCATCTGCATTGTCACTCCTATCTTCATTGTAACCCTAATCCACATTGTCATCCCAATCTGCATTGTCACCATAATCCGCATTGTCACCCTAAACTGCTTTTCATTCTAATCTGTGTTGTCACCCTCATCCACAATGTTACCCAATTTAGTGTTGTCACCATAATTTATGTTGTCACCCCCTTTGTGCTTGTTACCCTAATCTATGCTGTTACCCTAAACTGTGTTGTTACTCTAATCTGTGTTGTCACCCTAATCCCAAAAATCCAAGTTGCCACGTTGATCTGCGTTGTCACCCTCATCCAGGATGTTATCCTAATCTGTTTTGTCACCCTATCTGTGGTGCTCGGTGACTCCAATAAAAATCGTTCCATACAGGTGTGCAGTCTCCCTGCTGAGGAGCTGAGCTGACACCCCCCCACCTCCTACATCTGACATAAGCAGACAGCGGTGATACTGGAGAATGACATCGTCACATGATGGGAAAAAGGGAAAAAAAAGCAATACATTTGTAAACATGTATATATTTAGGAAGTCTGTTATGTGTGAAAGAGCAGCTCTTTCACACATAACACACACAGGTGATTCACCTGTGTTGGTGGCTCTACCCTAAAATGGGTATTTGTGTGTAGGGAAGGGACTGAAAGATATTTAAGGTATATGTGGACATCTCTAAGTGCTTACGCTTTCTACATCTTCCTTTTTTAAATTTCAGACTTTTTTGTTAGATAGTTTAATAGAAATGTCATCTCTAGGTTTTTCTCTTTATATAATCAGGTTTTCTATTTCTGTACTGTTGCTATCCTAAATTGCTACATAGCAA
Source organism: Pyxicephalus adspersus (assembly GCF_032062135.1). Classification (NCBI taxonomy): domain Eukaryota; kingdom Metazoa; phylum Chordata; class Amphibia; order Anura; family Pyxicephalidae; genus Pyxicephalus; species Pyxicephalus adspersus. Next base: position 31,959,536 of record NC_092858.1, read on the forward strand.
TATGATATTCAAATCAAATTTGTAAAATCATTTGTGACATCATTTTTGAAAAGTAAAAAGTGAATTATCCCCTTGCAAGGTATATTTCACTTAGCTTAGTGAATGATGTAAAACTCTGCTGAGGCTTATACAAGGAAACATTCTGCCTTTTGAGATTTCCTTGCACATAACTGAGTATTCTTTTTACAATGAACTACCATCCCATCCCACTAACTAAATTATTCCATATTGATAGATAATTCACCTTTTTATGTAAACTTAATCAATTTATTTAATAAATCAGTCCTGATGTGTTAATTAAGAGAACATAGGACCAGGCTGCTGGAAATAATGGGGCCTCTTGGATGTTGATGTCTTTTTTAAAATTTTTTGCTTGTAAATTTTATTGCGTAAACAAGTAGTACTTGGAAACAAGTAGGTAGGAATGAAAGTTGCATAAGAATCTTTCAGAAATCGGTTTTGGGAACAGCCAAATGTATCCCTTTATGTGCTTAATTGTCAGTCTTGGGTTTTATTAATTGTAAAGTCTGGAACCAAGGGACAGGAAGTCTACATGAACGGATAGCAGGACAGAGGCTCAGGGAGACAGCAAGGATAGGGCTAAGGCAGGTGCAGTGAGGTCAGGATAAGTGGATTTCAAAAGAGAGGCCAGAAG
>NC_092858.1:31961145-31961734 GCF_032062135.1 Pyxicephalus adspersus
GTTTTGTAATTTAACCACATGATTTGTCATACAGCTTTGATGCCATAACATCCCTTTTCATTTTATGATACAATAAACCACAATGTTTTCAAATGCATTTTTTAAAGTATCAACAACTGTTGGAAGAATGCAGTCAGCTGAAGACCACACTTAACCTAAATCTGCAATGGCTGCATACACATTAAAATATAAAAAACGCTTCTTTGTGAGCATCACACCCTGGCTTAAGTATTGCATGGAAGTGTCGTTTTTAGTGTCATTTTCAGTGTGCAATTATATTAGCAGAGATAGAAATGTTGTTACAGGTGATATCCAAGACTTCCTTGTATTGAGTACAGCATTTACAAAAATATTACTTTGAAGAAAGTCTTCCTAATTGGTAAGAGGAAGTTGATTGGTACCTAATGACCTGGCACTACTACTTACTCCAAGCAAACACAGCTAATGTTGTGTCTGCGAGTAGTTACGGTGTTTCCCCGAATTTAAGGCATCCTCATTAAATAAGCCACCCCCGATTTTTGATAAAATAATTAAAATAAGGCACTCACCCGTGAATAAGACATCCTCCGATACCCGATCCTGTGTGTGT
>NC_092858.1:31962377-31967776 GCF_032062135.1 Pyxicephalus adspersus
TGTAGTCTTCTTCATGGAAAAATAAGACATCCCCCTGAAAATAAGACCTAGGGCATATTTTGGCATTTCAAAAAATATAAGACAGTGCCTTATAATCGGGGAAACAGGGTATTTACAGTCAACTGGCTATTGGTACCATTAAAGATTTTTTGTTGCTTGTTCAAGCCGCGTATTCAATTATATTGATCGCTAGGAAAATACCCCAGTAATTATATCTACAGCAGACATTTAAAACAGACACCTTAATCTAGTCACCATAGAATGTTTCAAGGCAGGTTTTTTTTTTCAATGAACAGGAATGTGAGGAGCACAGATAATATATTAAAGATTGGTTGGCAAAACGTTTGCTCAGTGGTTAGCACTCTGGCCTTTGCAGCGCTAGGTCCCAGTTTCGAATGTTGGCCAGGACACTATCTGCATGGAGTTTGCAGGTTCTCCCTATGGTTGCGTGGATTTCCTCTCACAATTCAAAAACATACAGTTAGGTTTATTGGCTTCCCCTCAAACTTGACCTTAGACTGTGGTAATGACATATGACTATGGTAGGAACATTGAATTGTGAGCCCCTTTGAGGGACAGCTAGTGACATGACTATGGACTTTGTACAGTGCTTTTTAATATGTCGGAGCTATATAAATACTGTATATTAATAATAAAGAAAAGTTATATTTTTGAAGCAGATGGTGTTGGAGGTACCCACCCTGGTTTAGTATTGGTTGATACATTCTGCTGTACATAGCCTTTTTTTTGCCTCTTGTGAACCAGTTGTCCTCTCTGCCCAAATAAGTGCCTCACTAGCCTTCTTTAATTGTATGAAAACTTCTGAATTTTGTCTTCTACAGTTGACAATCGAAAATCTGGCCATTGATAACCCGGTTCATTCAGTTTTCCGGCATGAATTTCGGATCGCATTTTCAATACAGGGACTGTAGTACACTGTTTGGCCACTTATGTGTTGATGGCGCTGTTCTGCAGAAACAGCTGTTAGGTCTGGCTTGCTACTCTAAATACATGTTGAGACGTCCCTGCTGCCTGCTCCCTGGAATTGTGCCATATGTCCATGGTGCTGCGAGAGGAAGGCTGGCCTGTGTGTGGAAGTGAGTATAACTTTCAAAAATCCTGAATTTTTTGAAAATCCCACACTCTTCAAGTCTGGATATTTTTGAATGTCAACTGTGTATGTGCCATTGTTCAGTGGTTGTTTTGTTTCCCCAGTAAACATGTGCATTGCTTACTAGTTTTGCTCGAGAAATATTTAATTAAACATTTGGGAGCCCTTAAAAGTACACAGCCACTGCTGCATAGTGTGCATATTAGTTCACTTATTTTTCTGCTGTTTTCTTTTCTGCTATGTTCATGTCAGGACAGGTCTGGGCAGAGGCAGAAAAGGCAGCCATCCCAATATTTCTTTACTCATTTGCATGCAAAGATTGTTTTATGTGCTTGTTCATGTATGTAACTTCAAATTATTAAAAAAATGCTTTGCACCAGAAATGTGATTCTAATACCTTCAAAATTAGAACAAATTTGTTCTAATATTTTATTAGTTCCATCATCTCCTCCCCTTAGCTTTATTTTTTTTTTTCTTTGTTTGCACTTTGCATGCAAACATTTTAAATGTAGTTGTTTTAATGCAGAACAAAACTGAAAAAAAAATCCCACTAACCATTAATTCTGCAAATCCCTCGATTGCACTGGAGAAGTCCTCAATCTGGTCCCTACCATCCTGGAATTGGCTTTTGTCTCGGTGTGGAAGAAGCCTCGGGTGACACCATCCTAGTCTGTCTTTCTTCTTCTGGCTACGTCAACCGATCTCGCAGTTCACAGGCACGAGAGCGAGTGAAGTAGACTGCTGTAAAGGTAAAAAAAGAGTGCCAATCTCACTGTGCGTGAGTTCGGCATCTCTTTCCCCTCAATGTGGAAAAATGCCCCTTCTGCATGATGTATGTGTTCCGGGAGGGTTTGCACTCCTATTCCGTCTTGATCGCCGCAAGACAGAACAACGGAAGAGCAAGAGAGAATGGGAGGGGCTTTACCCTTTGTTGAAGTAACAAAAAAATGTAAAATAATGTTTTTACGGGTATGTGGGGTGGGGGACATTTTGGCAAACTTGCCTTGGGTTCCAGAGGAGCTTGTCCTGGCTTATGAACTTACCTGCAGTGGTCTTGTACAGCTGGAAGGTCAACTCCTTTATAGCAACAGTGTGATGTATTGTCTGGTGTTGAGTGACTGTGGGTCTGTCTCTACTGCCATATCCTTAAAACCCTCATTGTCATTGGTTTTGCTGCTTCTTGGCCTATGTTGATGTCCTTGAGCAATGTATCAGTGCTATCCTTATGTCCTCAAGTTCCCTGCTTACCTGGATAGGCATGACCAGGAACATCTGCATGTCAGTGATTGCTCACCAGTGTTCTTTTTTTGTCAATGTTTATTTGTAAGGGGAGGCATTTATCAGACTTCCACTTCTCCTGTAGTAAATGGAATCTTTTTTTTCTTGATTAAAATCATGTGTTTTTTTTTCTTTTGTACAATAAGTACCATCCTAAATTCATTCATCCAGCTGGGCAAGGATAGGTAGGGTGTCAATTAATGGACTGCTACTAATATGGTATTTCATTATTATCAGGGGTTCTCTAATATCAGTCTTCCACATGTTTCTCAATTACTTTCTCAGACCCTTTCTGGGAAAATGTACTATAATGTTTTCTAAAAAATATACTCATTTTTCCAGTGTTGCAGGCAAAGAACATGTATAAGGACTATATTATACAGCATCAGCTGCATTACAAATTTGGAAAATGTGTACCCTATCCTTCCCTATGTAGTTTAGGACTATATACATTCAAAGTGTTGAGGTTTAGGACCCAATACAAGTAAGTAATGGTTCAGTTTTGTTATACCAATCTTCTGACTGTCTTTGCGTTTCTGGACATACTGAAATATACACACTGCCATAGTGCATTTTAAAAAAGAAAGATTTCTTCCAACCTTTTACATTTTATGTATTTTTTTTACTTTCATAAAGACTTTTGAAATGTTTTTTAAAACTGCACTATACCTTTTGATTGAACTATAAACAACTGGGTATACCAGGAATCATTTACAGGTTAAAACTTGCATGTCAACTGAGTGCTTTGAGTTTTATGTTTGAAATATTTTACTTTGATGTTCATGGTCACCATAAGCTGGTATTTAGTAATATTCAAACCTATTTTAGCATATCAAGATATCTTCAACTACTGAACCTTGAATGTACCTTACTGGTAAACTACTGTCCATTACTACCATACATTACAGAAGTGTAATGTATGTCTGTCACTTTGTGCAAGCATCAGCAAGCTTTAACAATAGAAAAATATAAAAAGTCGAAATGTGATTTTTTAAACCACACATGGAAACTTTTATAGGGGGCATTCAGCACAACATAACGTTATTTTGATTAAAATGTTCTTTAGGATTTTTGTGCCAGCTTGGTGTCCAATATGCTGAATCTTTTCATGCCCCTCCTATATTTGTAATGTCTGCTTCAGTACTTGCTCTTTCTGAAAAATTGCTTTGTGTGAAAACTGGGCAAAATAAAAAATATATTTTGTATACATAATGTTCAGGAAAATTTTTAGATTTATGACATTGACTTTATACCATCTGGATATTTCAGAAATGTTTGATTACAAGGAAGAACATATCTTATATTAGGAGAATGCATCATGATGAATCCATTATTCTGATTTACCAATATTTAGGTGTGTTCTTGTAAATTTCATAAAAGTGAAATAAATGGATTCATGTCATGTATCTACTTGTGCATGACAAAGCTGCTTCCTAAAGGTGTGATTTCGTGGTAAATTGCATAAAAGAGGAAGATAAAACTAACTGTTAAAACATTGGTTGCATCCTGCAGAACTGCTTCCTTAAGGTGTGCCTTGGTTATAAATTGCATAAAAGAGAGAGGTTTAGCGTATTGTTATAACTGTACATTCCTCTTGTAAAGAGTTAACTTCTTGAGGGTCATCACCTAAAGCTATGACCATTTATAAGTTGAAGATAGCCACAGGGACTGACCTGGGGGCTGGCACCTGTAATAATATCTTTATTGCCCTTGTGGGGGTACACGGGGAAAGTGACAAACATCAACTGCCTCATCATTGGTGTAACTTTATATCTGGAGCTGTAAGTATCTCTATAGTACTGACAGTATTTGAAGCAAGTTATCATTCTAATACAAGAAGATTAACACATATTCTATCTGAAATGATCTTATCTGTGTAAAAGAGATTGGGTTAGTGTGACTATATGCTGCAAATCACTACTGTAATTTGTCCAACGGAGATTACTCCTGAATATGGAGTAAGTAACTAAATAATGTAGCAATGCAGTATTTAAATCACCATAATTAAATTCATATATATTGCCAATGTAGCTTTGACATTATGTATTATATCACAGAATCCAACAATTAGTGACATTTTATTCACTGCACTTTGCACCATTAAAAAATATAATATGTACAAAAACAAATGCCCTGATTGGGAATAACTTGTATAAATGATCAAATAATTTAAATCTATTGATAAAGAATGTTAAGTTCTCTAAAAATTTATAAAATGTGATAATGCAGCATAAAATATTTGTCACCTGATATGTTCTATATCAATTGATCTGAAAAATTATCTTACTTTTATTTGCAGCTAAACATCACCCAGTTATGCATATTAAAAATCAAGGGCAAATGGCAAAAATAAATAAATATATAAAGTAAAAAAAAATATGCATTAATAAATAAAATAAAAAATATATTGTGTTATTTAGCATAAGATATAATTCTAAACCTGCTCTTTTAATTGTTTTGTTTAATTAGTCTGTCCATCTCGATCAGTTAGCTCTTTATATTGTCAGTGATCAGTATTTAGATTTGTAGTATGAGTGTGCAGACCTTTTATATTTCACTTTTGGCTTTTCCAGGTGACTGAGTTTAATATCAATGTCAATAAAGATCTTGGAGATCTCCTGCTGGTTCGGTTGTCCATGGAGCCTTACTTAAAATTCCCCCTGGATGCTTGGTACTGCCGTTTTGTTCATGTGACTTGCCCTAAAGGTCATCTCTATCAATTCCCTTTGCACCAGTGGATTTCAAACTCTGTGGAGATCCCAGGGGGGAAAGGTAAGATAATGAAATGCCATTAAATGTATTTCCTTCTACTTCTAATGTTGTAAAGAAATAATGAAATGTCATTCAACAATGGAAATCTGCTGCAGATTTTCATTTTACTAGTCAATCTATTGCTAAACACATACCAAAGACTTTATTAAGTAGAAAACAGGCAGATAGGACAGATATATTCCTCATAACTACCGTGTTTCCCCGATGATAAGGCAGGGCCATCAAATAAGACAGCCCC
>NC_092858.1:31968649-31982380 GCF_032062135.1 Pyxicephalus adspersus
AAAAAAAAATAAGACAGTGTCTTATCATCGGGGAAACAGGGTATGTGCTGTAGTTCTACTAGGATGAATACTACATTATGCGAGCATTAAACAGGACACCACCTAGTGGCAGGACTACTAATCACTGTATAATATGAGAAAGGTTGTTGCACCTATGGCTGTGGCTTTGTCAAAGCATCTGCTATCAGAGTATTCATGCACTCACATTACAATTTGTTCTGCAAGGTCTCAGATGTAATGGTACTATTGTTATGCTTCCACTGATTGTCTGTACTGTCTAATAAATATTTGCCATCAGGTAATTATGTTTGTTTAGTAGTGTGGAGTAGTATAGGGGTGTAATCTTATCTGTAGTGTTAATCCTCATTTTCTTCTCATGAACAGGTAGCCTGTTACTGCTTCCTAATCATAACCAGCATTGACAGTGTACACTAAACAGCCTCAAAGTCAGAGATGAGTTAAACGTGTTTCATTCGTAGTGTATGCATACAAGACACGGCAAACCACAGTGAATCTGAGAGAGGTGTGAAGTCAGAATGTATAGATTTACTAATAGGAAGTCCCAAATGTAGCTTTGTTGCAGCAAGCCCCCCTGCTGGTTTCCAGTGAAAACACATGTAGGACTTGCTAAGCCACAGTGCCACCAGCAGGCCATTTGGGGAGCTACAGGTTTCCTGCCACTAAATAAGCATCAAGTGGTTTAATACAGAGGCCCTCAACCCCCGGTACATGGCCCACTAGTAGGCTGTGGCCGTCTGACAGGTGGGCCACAGCTCTGGCCGATGCACCCCCCAGCGGGGTCAGGAGAAGGACTCTGCTTGGGGGGGCGCACTGGCCAGACTCATAGACCACATCTCCTGGAGACATCGCAGGCTCAGGGAGATGGGCAGGTCGCAGGCTTAACCCTGATTCTCGCATCATGATGTCACTCTGGGGGAAGTTTCTTCCTCTTTGAGTGACACATGGCTCCCTGCGCATGCGCAGTCCAGAGTCCGTGTATTTAGTGATCTGTGTGACTTGCAAAAGGTTGGGGACCACTGCTGTAATAAGTGTCCTACAGCTGTCTGGAAAATGACTGATTAGCATTGTTGCAATATGAAATGACTTCTCCTGAAGCTTATAGTTGTTTCAGTATTTCCAAAGTACATCTTATATAAACCCTGAGTGTACTAGCCTTTCTTCAGTTTACAATGCTATAGCTTTCTAATCAGGTATGGTTTACTGCTAAGATTTGCTTTCTTGTGTACTTTCTGTAGCTGATCTCACATTTTATTGCAGATTCACACTTGTGTGTATGTAAAATTTGTTGATCATTTATGCTCTGAGGATGACGCTTTTTTGATCATTATGTGTCAGCTCAGCTCTTTGGTTGTTTTGAGTCTATTAGCAGCCCTGATGCAGAATGCTGAAACAGTTCTTTAGATTGTGGTTGACTGATTTAGAGAGCTTATGGGATCTAGCCTAGATGGAAGTAAAGGGAAGCTGTTCATGCAAATTGGGAACTTGGTGTCTGGGAAGAACAGGGACTGGAGGTGGTTTAAAGGGGACCTAAACTAAAATTTTTACCTTAAATAAAAGGGTAGACAACCCTTTTAGATAAGGTAAAAATGACCTTCTTTTTTTTGAGGGGTTAAAAACAGAAAGGGAGTGAGGAGCCTCTTGGTATACCCACGTGATGAATCCCAGGAGACTTCTGGCTGCTCCTTCTGCATATGCCCAATCACAGAGCTTTATTTACAATGGGGAAAAAGAAAATGCCGATCTCAGGCATGGGCAATTAGATCAGCATTTTTCCCCCATCTACCACAGGCTAAGTCACCTGATCTCGCATCTGAGCAATGCGAGATTGGGTGACATAGGCAGAAGGTGGCAGAAGAGCAAAAAAGATGGTGGCACCCAGTGCAGGAATAAATGGGGATTCCGGGACAATGCAGCACCTGATCCAGAAAACCTCCGGAGGGGTTGACAGATCTTCGAAAGTAAAGGTGATTTTTTTAAAAAATGTTTTATTATAGTTTAATTCCACTGTAAATTAACCTGTGCTAGGTCATCAACTTACTATAGCTTCTGTGTTGTGGTTGTAGAGAAAAGGACATATGTGCTTATTTAAGAAATACCAAGCATGGCTTAAAGAGCACTGGGGTCCAACAAAAAGTGAATAGGATGTTTGAGGAGAAAGCCAAAAATTGCTAATACCATTTGCTTAACTGACACCAATGAAAGCAAAAAGCCTTATTTTCACTGACATTTAAAGAATTGTTTTTCATGTCATCGCTGATGTTGTGTTCAAGCCATAGTATTTTAAAAACAAATTTTTCTATAGAGCAAAGTACTGGTTGAAAACATATTGTGTTGTTGAGTTCTCTCAAATGACCTGTTTTGGTTCAGTAACACTGTGGGCAGGATTTAGGACTGTAAATTGAAGGATTTGCATCTTTCCCATGTTGCCTCAAAATGACTCTTTCCCACCACTGTTCCTCATTTCCCTCCACGTATTATTTAACACAATTGTTCCTGAGACATTTGGAGGTCTCCTATGGTATTTTGATACGTTTGGCTGCTGAAGTGAATCTTCTGAGACCATAACAAACCACCAGAATTTCTTCCCTATTGACTTGGTAATGACAAATGTTTTCAGATTGGGATTTGGTCTGTCCCTGAAAGTTTTGGGTGTGTTGCAACAAACAGGTCTAGAATTGAACAGTGACATGTTTAAGTAATGTTGGTCAGATTTATGTGCTAAGTTTTGCTATTGTAAGAACACATTAAATGTAATTAAACTGCTCTGTTTCAGGTGTGGTGATAACTAATAACACGCACCCTGTTCTCCAGCAACAAAGGAAATTAGAATTGGAGAGGAACAGAGAAACACACAAGTGAGTAATTGGCATACATAAAACTCCTATTTATGCATAATGGGTGGTTTGCTGTCTTCTATGCGGTAGAATATTTTATTTGAATTATATTGCCGACACACTTTTTCAGTCAATGACAATGATATACATACTTCTTGCCGATTTCACTTGTTTGAAATCTATCTATGTATTATATGTTTTACATCTATATATCCAAATAATCCACAATACAGTCATTGATTTCCCTCTGGAGAAATGATAGCCACAGAACCAAAGTTTGATATCAAATGCTTTATAGCTTTAAATTTACTGTCCTTGTCCTGGAACAGATAAGATTACAGTACATGTAAACCATAAATTAATATTTAGCTTGGTAAAGGGTCATGATTTATAAACAATTGTGTTTTTTTTTCAAAAATAAAAATCTCCTTTTTCACCTTTTTATTCTGCCCATGCTATTATACTTTAGGCCATTGGAAGCCACTTCCTGTCTACATGCACTTGCTCTAGAGAAGGCTGCCAGTGTGCAAGGGTGACAGTGCATAGACACAAAGGGAAGTCAGGAAAAGAGCAATATTGCCCTCAGGAAGCACCTGAACACAAAAAGTTGATAGGATTTCTGGGTATTTTTCTAATAAAGCAAACAGGTTTGGGACTATTGAAAATAAATATATATATTTTTTTTATTCGTATCATGTTAAAGTGTGGTGATTGTTGTATTTTGGTTTACAAATTTTACTTTAAATGATTCTGACTAATGACCTCTAGCATTGGAAACAGAGTCAGAGGTGTGTATTATCTGGTGAGAAGATATATGATAGATAAAGGTCTCCAATATAGCCCAATTGCCAACCCTAAGAATAATCAGAATGAACAAATAGAACGAGAAAGTAGGTTTTTTTTAGGCAAATAATTTCAGTTGTATTCAAGATAAAATCAAGTAGTACATTTAAACAAAGCAGTTTGGTATGACCTAAGACTTGGGTCTTGGTCATTACCAGTTTGGCCTTTAAAGGCACTAGACATTCAACTTTTAACTAGAATCTACAAATCCTTGGTAAATATGTCATATACATAAGTGGATTACCCGACGCGTTTCACCCAATCTGAGCTTCTTCAGGGGGTTGTACGTATAACAATAATGTACAGAAGTTAATTTGCAGTATCTATATGTATAACAAATACATTCAGTAAGTACAAATAATGATAATATTGGTGAGTACATAGTTAAGTAGTATATAAGTAACATGTCATAAGATGAACAACACAAACATTTGTTAAGAGCATAGTGACTGAAAATTTAGTTTATATAAATGTTTATACATATAGCAGTGATGTATGTATCAAATATTATTCTATACAAAGAAGTGTATATCAAAAGATAACTGGTAATAAGTGTCAGCCCAATAAAAGAGTCTCAGTAAATCTTCATAATAATCATGGATTGTGTATAGTTATTACAGCCTTTTATCATTATACAATAATGAATTAACCCCTTAGATTACTATACCAGCACTTCATTATTGTATAATTTAGGACTCACTAACTACTGAAACTATACCACAATACTACTCCAAATAGGGATTTTAAAAGGCTCTAATAACTATACACAATCCATGATTATTATGAAGATAATAAATAAGGGGACTCACTCATTTAGAAATATTAATTTCTAGCATTTTAATATTTATCTACACTTCCTGTCCTGGAGGGGTACCGGAAGATGATAGGAAGTGTATAGAAAGTGGGGGTATTTCTCCTTTTAGTCAGTTGTTAAAAGTTCCATGGTTTTTATATTCATTTTTCTGCCTAGTGCAAGAAATGGAATTTGCCTTTCATCCTAACATCCTTTCTGGGGCAAGGATGCTCAGACAATAATAAAAGATTGTCAGAAATTCTAAACTCCACTTTTTGTTTGTGTTGCCATTGGAATACAAATTTTCCCCTACAGCTGAAAAAATGTTACACATAAAACTAATGTTACATAAAAACAATTGTAACTAAATCTTGACTTGGTTCTAGGAGCTGCACATTTACCTACATTCTTCCGTCTTGCAGGTGGAAAGTGTATGCGGAAGGTGTACCTCACTGCATTGATATAGCTGATGATGATGCACAGAATCTGCCGCAGAATGACCAGTTCTCCTTCCAGAGGCAAACCAGTTTTGATTTTAGTGCCCTTTCTACGTATGTATCTACTATCTGCTTTACTAAATTTGTAGATCGGTTTCCTATTATCTCAAATTCTTTTAACAGCAAAGGCAAACACTTTTCCCAGACCTACAGCTTATGTGAATGTAAGTGATTGGTGGCATATGCAGCATTTTAAATAAAAATAGTAGGGTTTAATTAATAATTATAACATATAAAAATGTCCATCTAGTCATAGTTAGTCATATTCAACTAGACTTGCTCTCTTGCTGGGGATAAAAGACATTAACAAAACTTTCAGGTCCCATTCACGCTGTTCTGCATTTGCACAGGTAATACATGTTATGTTGTGTGTTAGCCGGTTGCATTAAGGCAGCCCATTTAATTTATTTTTTTGCAGGACGCTACAACACAATAGTCTTTTAGCATGGTGCATTGCCGTGCCATTTGTGAATGGCTGTGCAAACCTAGAAAACCATAGTGTGAATAGGCCTCAAAAGTAAGCAAATATAAGACTATATGTGGTAACAAAAGATACAATATGAAAATAAACATCACAAATATTAGCAAAATATATAGAAAACTTCCTCAATACATTTCCAGAATCATTCTAGTTTATCAACACATGTGAGACACTTAGTGTACAAAAGTAGGTATTGCCTTTTAATTTTTTATAGTGCCAACATATTACACAGCGCTTTTAGTTATGTCTCTAATTGTCCTTCAAAAGAAATCACAATCTAATGTCCCTACCATAGTCATATGTCATTAACACAGTCTAAGACCAATTTTTGAGGGAAAGTTATTTAACCTATTTTTTTTTATTTAAGAGTGAGGAAATTAATTAGGAGTTTTTTGAAGCGTGAGGAAATCCACACAATCATGGGAAAGGCATACAAACTCCTTGCAAATAGTGTCCTGGCCCAGATTCAAATCTGTTACCTAGTACTGCAAAAGCCAGAGTGCTAACAATTGAGCCAAACGTGCTTTCCTTCAAGTTGCCCAGCAAATGAGCACAACCATTCAAGACACTAGTACATTATGTAGCTATGACGCCTCTATTTTGCTGAATAAACATGGTAACAATTGTTTTTAAAATACATTGAAACAGAGAAGGAGATGTGATTGGTAGAGGATCAACTGACATTTAGAGGAAAAAAATCAAATCCCCAGAATTTATTAACAAAAGAAAAAATGGACCCAGTTTTACCAAATTAGCTCCGGACTCGCAATTGGCTGCTGGAATTTTATAGCCTTTCTGCAATCAGTCACCAGTGCCTGTTGTAGTGTTTAGCTGGGCTAATCTGTGCTGGAGAGAGTTTCGTCTGATTTACTGTTGCTGACTTTGCCTGTTTCTGACCCTGTGAGTTAATGCCACCTGGACCGACCTTTTGTCTGTGACCGTAACTCTCTTTCATCTGGTGGATGGACTATCTGTGAATGACCTCTGGCTCTGTATTCTGGACTTGGAATCTGGAGTCTGTTGGAATCTTTTTACTGCTTTATCTGTAGGCCCCTATTCCTCTGCCAGCTCTTCCCCAGGCACCATCCCTTGCGCACTAAGTCCTGGAGGCAACCGTGTGCTGGAAAACGCAACAGTCTCCCAAGGCTGAGGGGAGGCTGCTATAGGTGAAGAGTGTACTGTTAGATTGGAGGACTGCTGTCTGGCGAGTACTGTGCTGGACCAGGGTCTTACAGTTTCCTAAAAGTTCAATTACACCATTCATTTAGGGTTGAATGTTTTACATTCTAATAAAAAGCCTTTCAACAATAGGCATTGAAGGCATCCATTGAATTGGAAGTCAGTCTCTTCTTGTTACGCGTTTTCAAGCCTTTCAGCTACTTCTTCAGACACATACTTGTATTTAAAAAACTTAATTTATTCATGCCAAAAATAAATTGATTCACAAACCCATGCCTTCTTGGTGGAGCATTATTGGATGACATATAGCCAACATCACATTGGGTGTCTGGGGTGGACAATAATCCTGTAGATGAGGTAGCCACTTAACCAAAAGGTCTACATGCGTCTAAACATTCTGAAGGGACAGAACCCTTGCTGTGTTTGGATGTGTCTAGCTATTTTGATTTTTTATATACCTCGTCTGAAGGAATTCCCCCCCAGGCATTCTGACTGCACCTTAGTATCTGCTTCTCATGGAGATGGGCTGAGATTGCTTGTCCTGTATACTGGCATGAGCTGATCTTCTGTCTTGTATGCTGGTCCACCTGGAGATGGGCCAAGAATTCCTGTGCTGTATGTTGGTCTAACCTGGAGATATTGTCTGTGCTGTAAGGTAATTTCAAAGGCATTTGCAAGGTACTGCATTATTTGTAAGATCAACATGAATGTTTCAGATTTCTCTCTCTTTCCCTCTAAATGATTACCAATACACTATAGTTCTCCTCACTGAGTATTGTCTGAGGGCATATCTAGCAAAGCTTTACACTCAAGCAATGGTTTTTCTTTTTACTTCCTGGTGTCCACCTAAGAATGGTTGTTACCTGGTATGTGTTGGTTATAGCCTGTAGCCTAAAGTCCTAATAGTTCTGACCCTTCCGAGATGTACTGTATGGAATTGGCTGTAGCAGACTCCTGTGTACCAGCTTTATCATTTCTGTAATGCAGATTTTAATAGTCGTTATCTTTTTTCTCTACTTTCAGTCGTTTAGAAGCAACGCTTAATGGATATGCTTTCAACACTGATTCATGGCATGTCCTAGAAGACATCAAACTGTTGTCCATCCTGCGAAGATCAAGCAATGCAGGTGTGTAAAATCTGCTTCCTAATTTCCAATATTCCTTATTCTTTATTAAACTGAACATAGTAATTAAACATAATCTGTAAATATATATCCTTAAAATCCACCTGTGGAGCAAAAAGCAACAGATTTAGTAAACGTACCCATCAGGACATAATCATCTTCCCTTTTCTGTTTAGCTACCAAAAGCAAAAATGGTTAGTAAACTTGTGCCCTGAAGGTTAGATTAGGCTAATAGCTCTCTCCCCACATCCATGTGACCCATACCTAAGCACAAGTGCTGCTTAGTGGGAGGGAGGGGAATAAGCCACCACAGCCAAGAACTGTTAAACTGCAATATAATGGGTCTGATTTATTACAGCTCTCCAAGGCTGGAGAGGATAGACTTACATCAGTGAAGCTGGGTGATCCAGCAAACCTGAAATGGATTTGGTCCAGGAGTAAAAACATTTGCTAGCAAATAGCAAATGACTTTGAAGAAATCTATTCCAGATCTATTTGCTGGATCACTCAACTTCATTGATGAAAATGTATCCTCTCCAGCCTTGGGGAGCTTTAAAAAATCAGACCCAAGGTCTTTTAAAAAAAAAATTGCTTTCCCACTACTATAGAAGAAGCTAAATAATTATCTGTCCGGGTGATGAGCAAAAGCTTTGCACTCTAGCAGTGATGGGAGAGCTGCTGCCATTTGACATTTCTAGGTGTGTTGACCAACTTTAAAGGCTTTTGTACACTGGACCACCTTCTCAGTGCCCCTTCTTTTTCTAAAGAATATCATAATCTTTCAAACTCTTGTATTTTAGATATAGTGAGTAAGATATGGAAAGAAGATTCTTTCTTTGGAAGTCAATATCTGACTGGAGTTAATCCTACTGCGATCAAGAAATGCTTTAAAGTTCCAGAGAACTTCCCAGTAACCGACCACATGGTGGCTCCATCCCTGGGGGCTTCCACAAACCTACAAAAAGAACTCCAGGTACAGTTATTAGGGGGGATATCAAGATGTAATGCAATAAAATTAGCTGGCAATAAAGTGTTCAAATTTTATTTCTAGTAGCTAAAGCTGTGTCAGTTTATATTTTGGATTTCCTAGCATTTTCTGTCTGGGTGGCAGTGTTCAGCAGGAACGATAAAAGAGATGGAAGGAGAAGAGGAAAGCCATAGCCAGCTCATTGATTTGGTCAAATGTATAGAAAAACATTGCTTATGTACATAACTAAGTTAAATTCAAATATTTCTACTCTCACCTTTTTTAGAATGGTCACATTTTCCTGGCAGACTATGAGGTTCTCCAGGGTGTTCCTTCCAATACTATTAATGGAAAGCCACAATACATTGCAGCCCCTTTGTGTCTACTGTGGAAGAATCCTCAGGATCAGCTTGTCCCAATAGCCATCCAGGTATTTTTCAATTTTTGTAATAGTTAATAGCTGTTTAAACTGCATTTCTAAATCCTTAAAACGCTGCATAATTATTAGTAATACTTTTCTGTATAAGACTATTATTAAAACCTAATGAAAAACCATGAAAACTAATTTGTTCTCTATCTTCTTTATACATTTGAATTATTTGTACTTGATACTTTTGTAATTGTAATTTACTAATTGTAGTATTTTAATGTAATAAAATATTTAATAGAACAAGAACAAAATATTACTGGCTACTTTCCTTTAAACAGTATCTTTGTATTTAAGTTATCTCAGACCCCTGGAGAAAATGTTCCAATCTTCCTACCCAGTGACTCAGAAAATGATTGGTTACTGGCCAAGATCTGGGTGCGTAGTGCTGACTTCCAGGTACATGAAGTTGACACTCACCTCCTCCGCACCCATCTTTTAGCTGAGGTCTTCTCGGTTGCAACCACTCGCCAACTTCCAATGGGGCACCCAGTGTATAAGGTAAGTAATGCCTCTAAAATGATTACGATTATGTAGAAAAATTGACTGTTTATTAGCAGAATTGCCAGAAAATAAGTCACATTTATGATAAAAGTTCTAGACAGACCACAATTTTTGGTATAGACATGGGGACCTGATTTATTAAAGCTCTCCAAGGCTGGAGAAGATACACTTTCATCAGTGAAGCTGGGTCATCCAACAAACCTGAAATGGATTTCTTAAAATCATTTGCTATCTGCTAGGTTTGCTGGATGACCCAGATTCACTGATAAAAGTGTATCTTCTCCAGCCTTGGAGGGCTTAATAAATCAGGCCCATTTTGAAAAAGGCTTGTAGACCCTAATAATTTGCTGCATTGTGATTAGGCAAGATGGTGGTTGTGCAAATATGATTTAGTCCAAATATATTACATGACATGGCATTTCCTCAATATTTGGACATTTATCATTGTGATAGTATACATTTTTGCAAAAGCTTAAGGTGAATCTTTTGATTTAGGTTCATGATAGGGTGGGGGACAATAGTGGGTTGTTAATACTGATCAGATCAATATAGGGGTGGCTGATGATAGCTGATAACAAAATCATATTATTAGTAGGGGCAGAGACATTAACAAAAATCAGTATTGTTTGTGTGGAGGTTGGAACATTTGTGATGTTGTTAGTTTTGTCACTACCTCCTGGTGACCCCCATGCCCCTTATTTCCTACCCTGGTTTCACAGAATAAAAATGTGATGAGCCCCCCCTTTCGTATACAACCTGAAAGAATATTTTTGCAGGTGTTGTGTTTAGGAGTTAGCTCATCATAAGTGCCATTGCACTGTTAGTGAATATGTCTGTGAAGTTTCTCATTCATCCAGATTATTGTATATGTAGTATTAGTCACTGGACTCAACTTGTACTTGTAATGTTGAAGAAATGTTGCAGCTTTCCAAGCCACTTTGTCTGTTCTACCACTGAGGGAAAATACCCCAGCATTTGTATTCACACAGAACAAATATCTCTATCCAATCACCATGGAATGTAACATTGCAGATGTTGATTGTCCAAAACTGTGAGGTGTGAAATTTGCTGAATTGCTCTGTTCTATTAGCATATTTCCCATGCTTGGTTTCAGGGAGTCTGCAAAGTTGTAATACCTTGAATTACATGTCTGATAGTATGAATTGTCTAAAGGACAGGGTAGAGATTTTAAAATGACATTATAGGTGAAAGACAGATGGTCAATTTAGTGAATAGCCTTATTTGCTGCCTTTATTTAGAAATTTTAAACTTTACAAACTTTACAAACTACTATAGGAAAATGCCTGCATTATACCAATAACAAACTATGTTTGCAATTTTATGAATATTACTAAAATAATCCCTCTTTTTATGCCTCTATGGCATTTACATACTGTGGAATACTTTTTTTAGTAATAGGCACGAATTGGCTAACATACTGAAATGTGCACATACATGCAAATGTAAGTGTTGCATATTAGTTAATTATTATTTTAAGTAAAGCAAGTATATAAAACACTCCAGTTTCCTCCCACATCCCTAAAACATACTAGTAGGTTAATTGGTTTCCCCTGGAATAAACCTATTCGGGATTAGGAACAAAAAACTAGAACCATGGTGGGGACATTTAATTGTAATCTCTTCTTAGTGATGTTGGAAATCTGCTATATATTATGTTGGTATTTTAAAGAATACATATAAATAATATAATTCAGTTGTATCTCTAAAACTCAGACTAACCAATGGTTTTAATTATTTTATTTGTTTTTTTTCTATTTTAGCTGATTATTCCACACCTTCGCTATACACTGGAAATTAATGTCTTTGCAAGGAAGCAGCTCATAGGACCAAATGGCACGTTTGATCAAGTAAGAACGAAATCAGTGGCTTCATTTTGCTTCCTACTTCATTGTTAACCAGATGTTTGTGTACAGTGATAAACTGTATGTCAAGGAAAAAAAAAACACAACCTTTTCAGTACATCTCTGCTGTACATGCATTTTTCCTAAAATTTTGTCTTGAAAAACATTGAACTTGAACTGGTAATCTGCCAGAAATATAGTAAAAGTGTGTTCCTAACTTCCTGATTAGGCTAAGAAGAAAGCTATCTATCGCTCTGGTAGAACATAATAATATATAATAAGGTGCTGTAGTAAAATTTGTAGTAACCCCATTAATTTTTCCCAACTGAATTTTGGGATTTTTTTTTCAGAACAGAGCTTCAGACTATTTATTTATTTATACATGCAGTTTTTGACAATTTGACAATATAGTTTCTGATTCCTAATTTATCTGCAACAACCCAGAAAACAAAACCTGGAAAAAGCAAATGATAGAAAAAAATAGTATATGTTGAAACTTGTCATCCCTGTTTTATCACTCTTGTTAGATTTAGTTACATGATGACGTTTTTACATGTTTTTTGTTCTCTCCTAAGGCTTTAGTGACTGGGAATGGAGGGGTCCCAGTACTTCTGAAGAAATCGATGGCTAGGGTGACTTATGGCAGCCTTTGTCTCCCTGATGATATAAAGAGCAGGGGCATGGAGTACATTCCTAATTACCTGTACAGGGATGATGGCATGAAGATCTGGGCAGCTTTGGAGAGGTAGAGACCTTCCATATTTAGGGATAAAAATTAATGTTTTAGTGCCAAAGGCAAACAGCTAAATGCATATATATGGAAGCAATTATACATGCTAAGGAATGTGAATTTTTGTCCATCCAGTTTAGAGATTTGCACAGCCACCAGATATCCACAGGCTCTGTCTGGAGAGACAGAAGATATACTTTTCCACTGTTGCAACTAAAATCTAAGTAAACGTCCAAAAAAAATCTGTTTTTGTCCTCCATAAACTGATTATCATAATGCAGGAGTGTGCTTGCATGGTGCAGTGCTGTTAGAAATAGCTTTGGTGGCAAAAGAGATGTTATAGTATCTTCTGTCAATTAACAGACAACTTATTTATTTTTAGCATGTTTACTGTAAGCAGACGAGCACTATAGAAACATATGATTTTCTCTTTGTGTGGCATCTCCTCCAGTTGTGCTGTGTGGTGGATTGCAAGAGACTGATATCATAATAAATTCATGTATTTACACTGCTTTCCTTTCTAGCTTTGTGTCTGATATAATTAACTACTATTATAAAAGTGATGATATGGTCAAGAAAGATCCTGAACTTCAGGCCTGGGTAGCTGAGATCTTCAAGGAAGGATTCCTGCAAAATAAATCTTCAGGTATGATTCCACTCCTGTGTTCTAAGTGTACTAAGTCACCTGAATCGTCGTGTTTGTACCACATCTTCCAAATCTAAGCTCACCTTCTGTCCATGGGAAGATGCGGCATAAACAACCATTCAAGTGAAAGGAAATTGCTTTTTTCTAAATCTTGGTTCTCTGGTCTGTGACAGAAGTCCCATCCTCCTTGGAAACTAAAGATTCTCTGATCAAGTACCTGACAATGGTGATCTTCACGTGTTCTGCTCAGCATGCAGCTGTCAACAGTGGTCAGGTAAGTTGCATAACATGACCCAGAATTAAAACTGCATACACTTTGACAGTTAATAGCATTTGCCCACATCTTTGTCAATCAAAACAGCAATCAGATTTAGGTTTTGGTGCTTAATTGGTTCAATAAATGTATCTCTGGTCACTTTGGTACTGATCCTCAGACATGTTTCTGGTGGTGTCATGATGACATAGATTGTGTCTCTGTTGAGATTTTGCTGCTGGTAACAGTTTTACTAGTTGTGTGCTTTTTGTCAATAAAATAAAAAACAAAACAAGAATTTTTAAATATACATATTTTTTTTACTAATACAGCACAGACAAAGGTAACAAACCATACCCTTAGAATGGGTCTCTGTAATGCTAAATTAGAATAAATAAATTCATGTAAATATTTTAATAGTAGTTAGGCAACCAATATTTGCATTAACCATTTCTTTCTGGTTTTATATGTCTAAAAGTGGTACATTGTTTTTCATGAAAATATATTTTACAGTATAATATAATAGTGTGTATATAAATATATATATATATATATATATATATATATATA
>NC_092858.1:31982423-31985505 GCF_032062135.1 Pyxicephalus adspersus
TATATATAGTATAATAAAGTTTGAAACACAAAAATCATGTAAAAATAATAAATTGAATAAATTAAAAAATCTATATATTTAAATTTTTTTTAATTTATTAAAAATTAAAAAAATACATATTATACTTATACTAATATATATACTGTAAAATAAATGTTCTTGAAAACAATGTACTGATTTTACACATATAAATCCAATGTATTACATTCAATACAGGTATTTTGTATTGAATGCAATACAAATGGTTTTTCAATTTCCCGCCCCGCCCCTCCGACAACGTACACACGCACCGACCTCACCGGGTGCAAAAGGCTGCTGGATGAAGAAGAAAGAACACAGAGATCGCGGCGATGGATGACGCAAGACGCCTGTGGATCAGGTAAGGCTGTATTTACTATTACCTTCCATAGGTTTACCTACCCCGAGCGTGACTCAGGGTTACCGCTTTTAGCAACTTTTTTCTCCCCCGAGTCACACTCAGGGTTACCGCTAGAGAGGTTTATATCAAGCTAATGCTGAGTTGTCAGAAGCTTTTCAGTAGAAATCTCCTCCCCACCACCGATTGGGTAGTGCAGTGGGCAAAAAAGGAGGAAGTGATTGGCTGCATTAGTGGCTGAAGTCTTTCCCCTCCAAATAGGGAGAGAATATAGTGGGAAAGAATCACTGTGTTTGAGGGGTTGTTCTGTGATATCCTGTGCTAGGGGTAATTCTGCTGAGGATACAGACAATAACCAACAATGTAAGGCACAGGCAGTTACCGCTACTTTAAAGTAGTTAGTGGGTGTATGGGGGGGGGGATATAAATTTAAATGTTATAATGGACATCAACCAACCAAGAGCCATGCACTATTCTGCATGATATTGTTTGTAAACTACATTCTTTTCTATTTCTATTAAATTTGTATGTATATAGCACTGGCATATTACACAGTGCTTTACAGTCTACAGCCATGTATTTAGAGTTCTGTTTGTAGAATCCTAATATATATGTTCTTTTATTTACTTTCTTTTTTTTGTAGTATGATTTCTATTCTTGGATGCCTAATGGACCCACCACCATGAAAAGCCCACCGCCGACCACCAAAGGTGTCACTACAATGGAGACTATACTAAAGGCATTGCCAGATGTGAACAGTACCACCGCTGGCATAAGTGTTGTGTGGGTGCTCAGCAATGCGCCCACGGATAAGGTCAGTGCTTGGAATTGGTGAATTGTAATTGAACAAATATTTTTATAAATTGTATATCAAGCGACCTATGTTAGCTAGGACCTGCCAAATAAATGCATTTCTAGGATCTGTTAAAGCACATGGTGACTATTTAATAATAAAAATATGATTTGTAAGTCTCAACAAGGTTTTTTTCTTTACAGAGGCTCCTAGGACATTACCCTGATGAACGTTTTATAGAGAAAACCCCACAGCAGTCTATTAGGAAGTTTCAGAATGAACTATCTGAGATCTCCAAATGTATCCAAAAGAGGAACAAAACCATGCGTCTGCCTTATTTCTACCTGGACCCAAGTGAAATAGAAAACAGTGTCTCCATTTAACAGCGATTGTGATGGGTCTACTAGCTGACTGTCCTACCATTTCTAAAATAATCTCTTTATAAAGACCTTCTCAGCAGATTTTAAATCATACGTAAAAAAGTTTGTTGTTTGTTTGCTATCATGTTAATATATGTCATAAATTTTTCATAACTAATCATTTTTGGATATCTAAACTCCCCTCACTAGCATCAACATTTTTGCCTGGTCTTCTTTGGTTCAGTCTTAATTATCCTTTATCTTACACAACTGGCATCCCTGTGTACAGATTAGTGTTCACCAGTGTTTCTCAACCAGGGTTCTGTGGAATACATGTGAGCTATGGATATTGTAGTTATAGCAGGGGTTAAAAGTTATTTATTGGTGCCCCCATGGTAAAAAGGTCAAAAAAGGCTGGTGTAGACTATACAGAAGTCAGTGAAAAGGCTAGCTTGTTCAACTGCTTAAAACATAGCATAGCACATAGCATATTTTGTGTAAAAAGGTCCACCTATTCACAACATTTTTCACAATAATGTTTTGCTTTCACATATACTATAATAAAGGTCTTTCTGAAGTTAATTAAAAAAGAGGAAGAAAATTATTTTTATTACGTCCAGTGCTGCTTTCTAAAATGGAAAGTTTGTGTGTTTTCTGCTAAAGGGGAGGATTCGTTTCAGCAGGGATAGGTGGTTTTTTCAAAGATGCGTGTTATAACAGAAACTAGGATAGACCCTTACACCCACTCTTCCCACTTTTTCAGTATATAGCTGCCCTATCTACAATCAGTATGTCCACATCCCAGCTCCAGGACATTATGGAAGATTTGTGCAATACTTCTTGGTATTGCAGTTTACCTCTTTAGTTTTAAAATGTGTGCACATGGTTCATATTATATACTTTCCTCTTTTTGCCTACATCCTCATCCCCCAAGTTTGGGATTTCTGGAATATTTTTGTGCTAGTGATTTAGTTTTAGCCCCCCCCCCCAGTTTTTATTGTTCTCCTTTTTATTGTTATTTCTTCTTTTGAAACAACTAGCAATCATAGATGGAAACACTCAATTGTTATTCATATTATACTGTATATCTCCTTTTGAGATACATTCACTCTGCTTGATGTTGTTAAAGTTCAGGCTTTGTCACTTTATTATTTTTATTGTTTATAGCTTCTTGATTCACTTTTCTTTATTTATGATGGTTTGTACTGCTGAATTCTTTGCTCAATAAAATTTAATTTAAAAAAAAGTGTGTTGCTGGAGAAAGAGGTCTTCCAGTACTGCTGCTCTTGGCAAGAAAAGGGGAAACTATACTGCCTTCTTAGTATTTCAGTCTCATGCGCATGATCCTGTGTAAACACAAATGAAAATACGGATGTTCATGACTAGGGCAAAGTATAGGAAGCCATGAACTGCTCTTAACCCAATCCAACCCAACCTTCCCAATAAAGAGACCACACCATCTGTTGGGTTAAATCGGCCATAGCAGCTCATTTTATTAACCAACAATTATAATAACACTCTTTTTAAATTAACACATATAAAAAACCTCAAACA